>NW_028255931.1:0-440000 GCF_971803275.1 Cyanistes caeruleus | reverse complement strand
CTTAAAACTGCAAACGCTATTAAAACGATGAAAACGACGAAAACAATCCATAAAACAGTCTTTAAAATGGACGAGAGCCATCCGGAGACCCCCCATCCCGAAAAAAGACTGGTGACCCAGTCATTAGTCTCTTGGTGTATTTGGTGGATCATGCCCTTCATTTCTGTGATGGTTTTCTTGATGTCTGTGCTCCTGGTGGTCAGATTCATGCAGCAAAGTCCCTCAAACTCTTTACAATCATGATTATGAAGGAGCAGTAGGAAATCAATAGCAGCGCGATTTTGTAGCGTTGCTCGCCTGGTTATCTCCTCGTCTTCGAGGAGGTCGCTCAGCGCGGTTGATGTTAAATTGGCTTGCTTGACCACCCAACACTCTAATTTGCCTAATTCTCCGAGGGCTTGTGCCACAGCCAACCATGGCACAAATACTGACACAGCAACCCGTTTTGGTTTATTCCGATGAAAAATTTCAGAGTCACAATCAGGGTCAAGATCTTCGAGACTGCGCTTCTTAATGACCGAATTATTCTTTCGTTCCCAATTTTCAATTTGAGATGTATTGGGCGCAAACAAAGACAACCGGCCTAAAGTGCACGGCCCTCCGAGAAGGCGAGAGGGGATGCCAGCCCACGCTCGGTCCCCACAAACTAAAAATATGCCCTTAGGCAACTTAAGAGGGTAGGAACTGAGGGTTGAGGGCATCTTAACATGGGCGATGTTCTTGCACCAGGAGGCTGCTTGAAACTGTTTGTTGTCCTGCATTAAATTAGAATAAGGAGTAGGATCTGAGGGGTAGTAATGGAAATGGATACAATAGGGTGCGGGGGAGGAGTTTAACAAATCAAATTCCTGGGGCTCAGCGGTTGCCCTTTCCAAGAAGACCAGCCAGTCTCTCCATAGTAGGAGAGGGTTCTGGACAGGCCTCTTAATCTTGTAGGTGAGTGCAGAGCGGGCCACTCGCTGAGCTGGCCTCCCTTTATTAACTTCGCTGAACAAACTCAACAGGGAATCCGGGTATTCATTAGGCTTTAACGGGATCCCCACCAGGCAAGTGGTCATCGGATTTCCTGCTGCTCCTGTGGATAGGCATAGCTCATCCCGTTGGAGGGACTTTGCCAACATGACCCAAACATTTTGTTTGGGTTGGGGCACGATCCACATGTTGATCTGGGTCACCAGCATCATCAGGAGCGCAGTGGTTGGTGCAACGATCGGGGTGGTCATCTTTCCGATGGCTCTTTCTGAAAACAAAACATACGAAAAACATAACTTTAACTGAAAAGAAAGGTAGGTTGACATAACAAAAAGGGGCTTGGGTTGTTTCCTCCTCCTCCTCGGGATGGGGGATGGCTCATCCGGACACGACGTCATTGACATCCTCGACCCTATCTGGTGACCTGCTTGGATGTCTGGGGACATAAGGTTTCACCCATCTTTGTGGGATCCACCTTAGTCCCTGGGGCGAGGATATGCAAGCGTACCCCCGCCCCCAGGTCACCAGATCGAAAGGACCCAAGATCTTCTGGGTCTCAGGGTCCCGGACCAGCACTGGAGGGCGCTGCTGCAACTGGTAGTTCTTGTTGGTCTTGAAATGCCGGGCCACTGGAGGGTTAGGGTCCTGTTCGGAACAATTGAGAAAGTTTAGCGTGTAAAGGGCTTTGCACAACCGCTCTTGTGGCGTGCAGCCCTTCACAGTCTCCCTTTGATGAGAAAGGACACGCTTGAGCAACTGATGGGCTCGCTCAACGATCACTTGGCTGGTGGGGGAGTGTGGGATGCCTCTCTTATGTTCCACTCCCCACTCCTGCAGGAATTCCTCCAGTTTCCTGGAGGTGTATGCTGGGCCATTGTCTGTTTTTATTTCTTTGGGGACCCCCAGTACAGAGAAAGCCTGCATTAGGTGCTTACAGACATGCTCGGCTTTCTCTCCTGTGTGGGCAGAAGCAAAGACAGCACCTAAGAAGGTATCGATGGAAAGGTGTACGAACCGAAACCTGCCAAACTCAGGGACGTGTGTTACGTCCATCTGCCACACTTCGCAGCTCTCCAGACCTCGAGGGTTGACTCCCGATCCCAAGGAGGGCATTGCGGTGGATTGGCAGTGCGGGCATGTGGCCACAATGGCTCTGGCCGGATCTCGCCGCAGGTGGAATTGGCGGACCAGACCAGGCACATTTTGATGGAACATCTGATGGCTCAGCTTAGCTTGTTGGAACAGATCTGGGAGCTGAGCCATGGAAACAGGGGCAGTGAGGGAATCAGCTACCTGGTTTCCCTCGGCTACCGGGCCAGGGAGATCCGTATGTGACCTTACATGCATTACAAAAAATGGTTGCTTTCTGTGGGAAACAGCATGTATTAGCTTAGAAAGCAACTCAAACAATTTCGGGTTTGAGACCTCCTTCAGAGCAGCGTGCTCTGCTCTGGCAACTACCCCTGCAACATAGGCTGAATCAGTGATTAAATTGAAAGGTTCAGGAAACCTCTCAAAGGCTCTGATGACTGCATCCAACTCAGCAACTTGTGGAGACCCTTCCACATATTGAATATCTGCTTCCCACTGCTGAGTTTCGGGATCTCGCCAAGTCACTACAGACTTGTGAGATGCCCCGGATGTGTCTGTGAACACAGTCAAAGCTTTGAGGGGCTTTCTGCTCCGCATTTCTTTTGGAATCGGTTCAAATTTAGAATTGAAAAATTTGTGGGCAGGGGCATGGACCGAAACTTGGCCTTCAAAACTATCTAAAGCAATCTGGAGTGTCTCATTCTCCCGAAGTAGTTGATTAAACATTTCTTTTGTCAGCCTATCTGGAGACGCTTTGTCCCGAGACAAGCTGACTGGTACTCGAACGCATGCAAAATCACATCCAGCCATCTCCCGAAGCCGAGCTCGAGCTCTCCTGATGAGCTGAGCCATCAGCTCCTGTGGCCGGGTGATACTTTTGGACCTTTGATGGCTCAAGAAAACCCACTCTGTGATTAAGAGGGGATCCTTAGAGCCCTGGTCCCACTGAAAAATCAGCCCACTGAGGTGTGGCATTCTCCCGAGTATGATGAATTCAAAAGGCAGGGTCGGTTCGTACCGATGTGCTTGCCTTTCGACAAGCGCATCCTCCACTTTCTCTAGGGCTTTCCTCGCCTCTGGGGTCAGAGTCCTGGGAGAACTCAGCTCTTTCTCCCCCTTCAAAAGTGTGAAGAGGGGGGCTAGGTCTTCCGTGGAAAGGCCCAGCCAAGGCCTGACCCAGTTTAAGGTCCCACACAGCGAGTGAAGGTCCGCTAAGGTTTTCGGATTGCTGTTTATTGCCAATTTTTGAGGCACAACAGTCCTCTCAGCAATCCGCAGACCCAGATACTTCCAGGGTGGCATCCGTTGAACTTTATCCTCCTGGAGTTGAAAGCCTGCAGATGTTAAAACCTTAACCACTCGGTCAAGTGATCGGGTAAGTAGATCGTCATGGGGGGCGCACACTAGGACATCATCCATATAGTGATGGATGATGACCTCCCCCATCTCTTTGCGCACAGGAGACAGCAACGAGGAGACGTACCACTGGCAGATGGTGGGTGAATTCTTCATGCCTTGTGGCAAAACCCGCCAGTGGAACCTCCTCATTGGGGCTTCTCGGTTGAGGGTTGGCACCGAGAAGGCAAACCGTGGGGCGTCGTCAGGATGTAGGGGAATTTGAAAGAAACAGTCCTTTGTAGGAGACGCTTTCTGGGGACGGTCAGAGACACGGCAAAGACCTCTATAATCGAGTTAAGTGTTAGAAGTTTATTTCAGGGCATGGGTTAGAAAGAGAGAGCGAGAGAGCGAGAGCAAGAGAGAGAGAGCAAGAGAGGGCAAGAGAGGGCAAGAGAGCGGGCAAGAGAGAGGGCAAGAGAGAGCAAGAGATAGAGAGAGCGAGAGAGCGAAAGAGAGAGGGCAAGAGCAAGAGACCGAGCTCTTCTATACCACTACTTATATAACCTATACCTTTGAATATTCTATTCCTTTACTAACCAATCTTTCTAAGTATACTAATATAGTAACATTTGTGTACAACCTATAGAAATCGCTATTTTTGCATATTTTTAGTTATCTCAGGGTCCTTCAGACCTTTCCTTATAAGGCTGGGATGAGGGGTCTCAGCTTGGTTTTATTGCAGGAAAGAATGTGTTCTGGCATACCAGCCCGGTTTCTTTGAATTATTCAAACCGTGCTATCATTTGTATTTCTTC
The DNA here is from genome assembly GCF_971803275.1 of Cyanistes caeruleus. Classification (NCBI taxonomy): domain Eukaryota; kingdom Metazoa; phylum Chordata; class Aves; order Passeriformes; family Paridae; genus Cyanistes; species Cyanistes caeruleus. Next base: position 435,783 of record NW_028255931.1, on the reverse strand, counting down.
CTTAGCCTTTCTGGCTACAAAGTCATATTTATAATTTCTTTCTAATTCTACCTTCCCAACATCTCCCCTGTTTTGTCTATGAATAACTAAGATATTAGATACGGTTCTACTCATTAGTTTCTGCATGCATTGGAGTATACGAGGTATAGCTATTAAAACTACAATTATCACTATACAGATTAAAACAAAAAGATAAAAACAACATGCACTTGGGTAAACGACAGAACTCCATTTTTTTTTCTTGAGCTGCTTCTGGTAGATCACTTTCTTCTTGAAGATTCTGCGTAGATCAGGCTTGGGCGTCTGCTTCTTGGCTCTTTTTTGCAGGGTCACTGGCTGGTGTGGAGGTTTCAGCAGACTTCGATAATGTCCCGTATCATAATTGGACGGGCTATATCATCACCACACTGGCGTTCAGCAGCTTGAATTACACGATCCACAAATGTTGTGAATGGCTCAGAGGCTTCTTGGCTAATAAGGTTATAAGCTTTTTCAAAAGTTCCAGCAGGCTGAATTTGCAAGAAGGCTCGCCGTGCCATTTTTTTGATGTCATCTAATGCTACCCTAGGCAGGTTTATCTGATTTTCATTTCGGTCATCTGGAGGTTCACCTGTGAGCTTTGACAGGGTGAGAGCACGCAAATCTGGATCATTACTACGTCTATAATTGTCCAATACATTTCTGAGTAGTCTCTTCCATTTCAATTCCCATAGCATATATTGCGAATCTGTAAGGGTAATGCTAGCAAGATTTTTGCAGTCATTGGGTGTGAGAGTATGCTCTTCTAGTGTACTTTTCAGCAGTTGTTTAAAATATGGAGAGCAAATGCCACTGTCCTTTATCGCTTTTCGCAGTTCTTTTATCTCCTGGGGTGGAATAGCTGTCCATGTTCTTGGACCGCCCGCCTGCTGACTAAATAACACCGGCATTGCTAGGGGGTTTATGTTTTCTTCTTTGCAAATTTGTCTTTTGACTTCCAGCCAGTTTGTAAGTTGGCTATCATCATAACATTCTTGGGAATTTATGTGTAGTGGAGCTTCGGATTTTACAATCTCACTTTGAAGTGGTAAAGTCAGGGGATTAGCTGTTGCATGCATAGAATAGTTCACTGTTTCTCCTGTATTTATTAATGCAGATACTGTGTTAGAAATTCTCCCTTCCTTTTGTACCTTTTGTGTAGCCAGGTGTAGCGGCGGCCTTGTAGTTGTAGTGTCGGCTGACAGTAGCTGCGATAGGGGACGGTCAGGGGGCAGAACGGGATGCTGCACTTGCGGATAAGCCTCTGGGAGCTGCGGCACGGGCGAGGGCAGGGAAGCAGGTTTCGGTTGTTCGCGGTTATAATGCGCGGGGGCATCTGACAGCGAAGCGGCAGTTCTTGGTGATATTACAGCCGGGTCTGGTAGAGGATCGGGGGAATACACAGGACTAGACGCTGGCGGGAGTAGCGCGGTGTTTTGTGACCGTGTGGAAACTTGTGGCTGACACTGCGTTTGTGTAAATTCCGGTCCAGGGTCGGTGGTGGCGGCCCTCGTGGCAGACAGAACCGGGACCTGCTGCGGTTCGGGACCGCGTGGCCAGAGAGAAACAGCAGAAGGAGCTGAGGGGGCCGGGGTGGACCGGGCAGCGGAGGCTGGAACGTCTGCGGGCCACGGCAAAACGGGAGGCGGAGAAAAATGAAACAACGAGATGTTCGAGGCAGCAGTGGTCTGTGTCGGCTCAGGGGCCAAGGTGTGACCCGCTGCTGACGGCGGGGCTGACTCCGCGGTGACAGGAGGTAGTGGAGGAGTTAGGGAAGAGGCTGCAGTGTGGCTTTGTAGCGCAGATAGAATATAAGCGGTAGCCACGATGACGGCCGCAGGGTGCAGTGGGGGAGGAGCGGGAGATTCTCCGGTGGGGAGGAGGGGTGGTGGAGTTGAGGCGACAGCACCGACGGGGGGAGGAGCCACGATGACATCGCTGGGCGGAGGCGCAAGGGCGGAGTCAAAGGGCGGGGTCGCACCGGTGACGGGAGCGGGAGGGGCGGGGTGCACCGCGAGGGCAGAGCCGGGGGTGGGCAGCGCGGGGGTTGTGACAACGGAGACGGGGTTTCTTGAGGGAGCGGGGAGCTCGCCGCTTGCCACACTGGGGGCGGGAACAGTATCGGGAGGGGGAGGGGGAGCAGGGGCGGGGGCCGCAGGGTCTGCCGAGGGGGATGGGGTCACCGGAACAGATTGTGAAATCACGGGGGCTGGGGGGGGTGGGGAAGGGACGCGCGAAACTGCGGATGTCGCTGAGTTTCGGGGGGCCGGAACGGGCCTGGCCATGTTTCGGGTCTCCGTGGCCAGGGACAAACGCGTAGTAGGGACCGGATCCGACGCGACAGCCACTGATGGTTGTTGCTTATTATGAAAGAGTTCTACGAGAGCTCTACACGCTGGTACTAGCTGCGCGGCAGTCATATCGCGGTGTGAGATATTATTAAAGAGTTTAATACCGACCGTGTCCCAAAAATCTCTAGTAAATACAGCTGAACGGTCAGCGTTGGGGAAGTTAAGTAGAGTCCATTCTAAAAGATCTTTTAGCTCTTGTTTCGGTAAATTATTGGACTCAGAGCGTAATAAATGTTTTAGTCGCTTATAGAGGTCTCTGTCGTGAATAGAGTAAGATTGTCCCATGATTAAAACTTGTGCGCACTAACCTCAGTACCGGAGAAAACAGCGTATCCAATCCCAGCTTCTCGTGGGGGCTGGCCAGGCTCCCCTGCTGTGGCTCCAGACGCTGCTTTTCGGGTTCCTTCACCAAGCTCCGCTTCTAGCTGTTGCTTTGCAACACTGCAGCGAGCTCAGAACCCCTTTCCAGCACAGCACCAAGCGGTGCCAGGCACCTCGCTGTGCTCCACTCCCGGGCTGAGTCTCCCAGAGCTCCAAAAGACACCGATCCTCAGCGTCTCTGGACTCAGGAACTCCCCTTGCAACTTTAAAGAGCTTCGGCCCAACTCGCTGCTAAGCAGCGTGGTCCTTGCTCACGGTACTGGGAAAGCAGGCACGACAGATAAGTGTTAGTTACCGTCCATGAGGGTCTCTTACAGCTGAAGAAAACGATCTGCTCCTGCCTGGCTCGCCAATCTGTAGGAGACGCTTTCTGGGGACGGTCAGAGACACGGCAAAGACCTCTATAATCGAGTTAAGTGTTAGAAGTTTATTTCAGGGCGTGGGGTAGAAAGAGAGAGCGAGAGAGCGAGAGCAAGAGAGAGAGAGCAAGAGAGGGCAAGAGAGGGCAAGAGAGCGGGCAAGAGAGAGGGCAAGAGAGAGCAAGAGATAGAGAGAGCGAGAGAGCGCAAGAGAGAGGGCAAGAGCAAGAGACCGAGCTCTTCTATACCACTACTTATATAACCTATACCTTTGAATATTCTATTCCTTTACTAACCAATCTTTCTAAGTATACTAATATAGTAACATTTGTGTACAACCTATAGAAATCGCTATTTTTGCATATTTTTAGTTATCTCAGGGTCCTTCAGACCTTTCCTTATAAGGCTGGGATGAGGGGTCTCAGCTTGGTTTTATTGCAGGAAAGAATGTGTTCTGGCATACCAGCCCGGTTTCTTTGAATTATTCAAACCGTGCTGTCATTTGTATTTCTTCCTTAGCCTTTCTGGCTACAAAGTCATATTTATAATTTCTTTCTAATTCTACCTTCCCAACAGTCCTTGATGTCGATTATGGCCAGATTCCAATTTCGGGGGAGCATAGTCGGGGTAGGCATCCCTGGTTGAAGGGGCCCCATGTCAACAATGATTTTGTTGATGGCACGAAGGTCGTGGAGGAGTCGCCACTTGTCTTTCCCCGGCTTTCGGATAACAAACACCGGGGAATTCCAAGGGCTGGTAGTTTCTACTATGTTACCCTTATACAACTGCTCCTCCACGAGCTCGTTGAGCGCCCTTAATTTGTCTTTTCGAAGCGGCCACTGATCAATCCAGATTGCTTCATCAGTGGTCCAATCGAGCTTCTGGAAGGGGCGCTCTACAGTGGCCGCTATTAAAAATCCCGAGGGGTTTTCGGGATTTCAATCTTTACCCCCCATTGTGACATAAGGTCCCTCCCCCACAAGGGAACCTGAAAATCCGCAACAAATGGGCGTAAATTTGCCAATTGCCCATCCGGTCCCTTAATTTGTACTACGCTCTTAGATACCTGCGCCAATTGAGTACCCCCTATACCCTGAACCTTCCCCGCCACGGGTTGCAACTCCCAATGTGACGGCCATCTCCTTTGGGGGATGATTGTCACATCTGCCCCTGTATCAAGCAGACCCCTCAAGTTGACAGATTCCGCACCCTGCTTGATGCTGCAGTCGATGATGGGTTTATTCTCACCCACCACCTCTGCCCAGTAGACGCCTGGTGCGTGGTCGTCTACCGGGACTCCCTCTGGGACAGGAATGTACTGAGCTATGATTTGCCCTTTTGGGAGAAAATATGGTGGGTGAATGCAGCGCGCTAAGAGGATGAGATCTTCCGGACCACCCGGGAAGGTGATCGGGGAGATCTCAATCTCTGGGGGTGTGTGTCTTGTGTCCCCGATGGCGATAAACTTACAGTCGTGTCCATTCCCTGGCTGGTTCTCCTCCAGTGGGTCCACAGCTACCACCGTCCAGTGCTGGGACCGGAAGAGGATGTCTTTGACGGTGATAAGGTGTCGCGTCCGGTAAATTTGGCACGTCCGATGTTTCTTTCCCCCCACCTCCGCGATACCTGCCCCATTTTTTGCATCACGCGGGGCAGGTTCGCGCCGCGCTCTCAGTTTTTTTGTTTTTTATTAGTTGTTCCCTCCAGTACTCTCCCCCCAGATCCATTTCCCACGAGCCCCTGGCGTGGGTGGGCGGTGGGACAGTCCCTCGCCTTGTGACCCAGTTGTCCACATCGGTAACACTGAGTAGTTCTTGCTGGTGGAAGGATGAACTGGCCCGACGGGTGTTGGGTCACTGCCGCTGTTGGTGTTCTCCTGGCCGCCTGTGGTGGTGGTGGTACCCTGGACGCCCCCACTAACGGAACTTTCTTCTCACATGCATCAATGAGGACGTCCAAGGTTGGCGGTGGATACATGGGCAAACTAAATATAACCTGTTTGCAGATGTCATTACAGTTTGCCTTAGCCATTTCTAAGACAAGCTGCTCTTGTAGCTCAGGTTTATCAACTTGTCTTTCTATTTGCTCCTGTAAACGGTTAATAAACACGGTAAATGGCTCATCGGGGAACTGCTTAATATTTGAGAAGTTGGTCAGGGGTTCCCCCCCTGGCAGGATGTTAAATACCTTCTCTGCGGCCTCCGTGATCTTAGCTAAGACAGGCCATGGTAAAACCCTTGCCTGTTCTTCTGGCTTCCCCCAATTTCCTTCACCGCACAAGTGATCTATCGAGAGGGGGTTTTCGTCCGCGTCAACCGCGGACTCCTCGCTGCGCAACAGCTCAGGAAGGATGGCCTCTAACGACTTCTTCCACCTCTGTTTCCACAGCCTATAATCAGCTGGGGAAAGGAGGCAGGCAAACAACTCTTTTAAGTCGTGGGGGACCATCTCGTTCGCGGAGAAGGTGGCTTTTAATAAACCCTTAAAGTATTCACTTCTCCTACCGAACTCTTTCTGGGCTTTGCACAGCTCCCTCTTTGTCTGGAAGGAGAAGGGTTCCCATTCTCGGTACCTCCCTCCCTTTCCTCTAAAACTGACCGGTGTGGCAAAGGGAATCACTACCTGTTCCGGGTTCTGGTCTTCAGGCCTGTCACTTCCTGTCCCCGAAGCGTGGGAACCGGATGGGACAGTGTGGGAACCGGGAGGAGGGGCGTGGGAACCGGAAGGAGGGGCGTGGGAACCGGAAGGAGGGGCGTGGGAACCAGAAGCCGGAAGAGGCGGAGCTGGAGGACCGACTGAGGAGGAGGGCTGAAGGGAGGAGCAGCGGCCGGAAGGGGTGGGGTTTTGGGAGGTCACACTTTGGAGACACGCCCCCGAGGAGGAGGAACCACCCAAGGGGAAGTGGGAGGAGTCAGGGTAGGATGGAAGGGAGGGGCTAGGGAGGAAGGGGTTGGTCATTGAGGGAAGAAAGGGGGTCTTGGAAGAAGGAGCACAAGGGGGGGGTCCGACCATGCGGTCCCTGCCATCTTGTGCCCTTTGGAGGCCATTTTGAGGGTTAGGAGAGGGGTCAGGGAATATAGGGGAGCATTGGAAACTGGGGGAAACTGAGGCACGGGGGTTAGAAGAGGAAGCAGGGTACATGGAGGAGCCTTGGAGACTGGGGGAAACTGAGGCACGGGGGTCTGAGGGTAAAAACTGGGGACTTGTAACCTGGGAAACGTTTAACTGAGGGCTGATAACTGGGGAAACTGAGGAATGGGAAGACACTCTGGCAGCTTGGCCAGGGCTGCCAGGGCAAGGGTTCTGGGAGAGACGTGGGGAGCCAGGGATCCTGTTACCCTTGGGGGATCCCTGAACAGGACAACTTTCCCTGCAGGTCGCTCTGCAGGTCTCCCTCAACTCGGGATCAGGGGGAGAGGAACATGGGGATAGGGAAACTGGGGAAACTGGGGAATTTTGTGGTGGCTGCTTCTGCATTTTCTTTTCCTCTATTACAGCAGACCGAAGTAAAATAAATAATGTTACAAATTTTTCCACTGAATTATCACCTCCATTAACTATTTCCGTTAATTTGGACCCAACCGCATTCCAGAATTCTACAGAATTTGCTTTGTCTGGGGTTACATTTGGGAAATGCAGGAACAGCCATCTCACAAACTTCTTTACCCTCCCACGAGAAAACTTCTTATTCCCCCCCTCAAGGGTACCCACAACTTGGTAAAAAACTCTCTTTTGCTGTGCCGAAAGATGTGCTCCCATCTTGTCAACCCTGGTACAGCAATCCCACCGCCCTCTGCAACCAAACAACAAATCAACTAAAATAAAAATACGGGTCCGGACCGGGCTACACACACACTCCCCCCGAGGGAGTTTTCACACACTGGGCGCCCACTTTTCCCACACACAGGGACCACTCACCCAAGTCCGGACAGATGTTGCAGGCGACGTCCACACCTCCCGAGGCGACCGTCTGCACGTCTGACGGCTTCCGCCTCGACCTCTGGGAGCGCAACTCGGCAAAAACGAGTCTGCTACTACCAGAGCAGCTGCCGCTCACGGTCTTTGTGAAATAGGTCCACCAACGTCTCCGGGGGTCTCTACGCCTCGCGAGAGGCCCCACGTTGGTCGCCAGCTGTCGCTGCCCGCTCGGCCCTTCACGCCCCGGCTAGCTTGTGCCAAGCGTCAGCGGCAGGAGTGGGGAACCAGGTGAGCACTGTGTGGCTCGACCTGGAACCTCTAGAGCTCCTTTGGGCTCGGGCTCTATAGTATGCAGGGCGAGACGAGGTGCAGTAAAGGGAGAGAGAGTGCTCGGAGTCCTCCAATTTCCCAGGAACAAGTTTATTCCAGCAGGCGCAGGGAGAAGGCGATGAGGGACAGGGCTGGGATCTCGAGGAGAAAGTCCGAGCCGAGACCCTGGGCACCTCTGTGCGCCAGGTTTTAAAGCCCGTGGGCGGCTCATACAACAACCAATAATATGGCAGCAGGGGAGGTGTTGTGGGAAGGGGTTACAATACTCAAATTCAATGGTAGGGACTTGGGGGAGGGAGGATAGCCATACAACCAATAGGGCATCGAGTAAGGGATGATGAGCAGGGAAGGAACCAGAACAAAAGGTGTGGGGTACATAGATTGATAGGGCTTGGGGGTAGGACCAAAGTGATGGATGGGGAAGAATCTGGAAAGAGGGGAGAGGTTCACAATGACAGGCAACTGGGAGCAACTATATCGGGATAGTGGGGAGTAACTGGGACAAACCAACTCTAAACTCAAAGAAGGTAAACAAACATACTTAATGAAAGTAAACTAACAGGCGGCAACAAATCTCCTCCAATATCCACACAATTTCAGAAATATCCTTCCAAATTCTTAACGTCTCATCAATATCCCACAACATTCCGAAAAAATCCCACAAAATTGCAGAAAAATGCCACAAAATGGCAGAAAACTCCCACAAAATTCCCTAAAACTTCTCAAAACTCTACCAAATTCCAGAAACATCCCACAAAATCTCTCCCAATTTCCACACAATTCCAGAAATATCCTTCAAAATTCTTCAAGTCTCATCAACATCCCTCAAAATTCCAGAAAAATCCCACAACATTCAGAAAAAATCCCACAAAATTGCAGCCAAATCCCACAAAACTGCAGAAAAGTCACAAAAAAATCCTTAAATCTTCTCAAAACCATATCAAATATTTGAAATATCCCACAAAATCTTGATCGAGTTCCACAGAATCTAAGATAATTGACTCAAAATTCTTCTTGTCTCCTCAATATCTCTCAAAATTCCACAAAACCCCCACGTAATTCCAGAAACAGCCCACAAAATTTAAGGAACAATCCCACAAAATGGCAGAAAACTCCCACCAAATTCCCTACACCTTCTCAAAACCCTAGCAGATTCCAGAAACATCCCACAAAATCTCCACAAATTTCCACACAATCTAAGAAAATTCCACAAAATTCTTCAAGTCTCCTCAGAATCCCACAAAATTCCACAAAAATTCCACAAAATTCTTAAACTTGTCACCAAATTTTAGAAACATCCCATAAAATCTCCTCCAATTTCCACACAATTCCAGAAATATCCTTCAACATTTCTCAATTCTTATCAATATCCCACAACATTCCAGAAAAATTTCGTAAAATGTCAGAAAACTCCCACAAAATTCTTTAAAACTTCTCAAAACCTGACCAAATTCCACAAAAATTCCACAAAATTCTTAAAAATGTCACCAAATTCCTGAAACATCCCACAAAATCACCACCAAGTTGCACAAAATTCCAAAAAAATACACAAGGTTCCAGAAAAATTTCCACAAAATTCCCTAAATCTCCTTAATATCCCACAAAATTTTACAGAAAATCCCACAAAATTCCAGTACAATCTGATGAAATTGTTATCGTTCAAGTACACAGACAATCACGGAATGATTTCTCCCTTGAAGATGCTGTCAACTAACCAATTTGCTAAGAATACAGTTAGCAAGATGATCACACTCTCAATGATAGATTTAATCCATGAACTCACATTCCACCCTAACCCTTTGAAGATTTTGCCTAACCAACTTGTAGACAAATCCTTTTGCTCTTCCTGTGCTCCGTGCTCTATTTGTTGCAATTGATTGATGTCATATTCTACACGTGCAGTTACATTTGCGGTGTGGATGCAGCAATGATCAATCCATCCCTTTAAAAAACTCACACACTCCATGCTCTTTCAGGAGTAGTAAATTGTAATTGTACGTTTAGTTCTTTAAATCTTTCTCAGGTCACTCTAGCTAATTTATCTACCGGACCTGTAAGTTTGTACAACATTTCTCTCTTCTGATAGTTTGCTATAGGACCGAGCAAAGACTCTAGGGTCCACCCAAATTTCACTCTACTAGAGGCTTCTTGCCAAGTGTCATCCTGATTCTGTTCCTATCCTAATCTTCCCTAGCTATGCCTGTGTCTAGCCACTGAGTTGTTTTTTAAGCAGATTTCACATTTTGACATTACTGATTTTGCCATTGTTAGCATCCGTACCGAGATTAATTTTTGTTTCATCAATTTCACCAATGCCTCTGCTCCCCAATGTCATTTGTTATGTTTCATTTGTAGAACTTTATTGGAGGACCGCCAGCAACCCACCGCTCTTCACAGAAGTAAACGTGAACACCGTTTATTTCTATCTTTAGCACACCTTTTATAGGGTTCTACAGGGCCTGCAGGCAGAGCAAGTTACTATTGGCTAACACACACAGGTTTACATTTTTTCTCCTGTACACAAGGATATTGTTTTGCTTTACTCTCTCTTCTGCAGGAAGGTTTCAAGGACTTTAGCCTTTAATATCACGAGTTATTTCAAAGACTGGTTTGTGCAGACAGGCCTTTACTAATATATAAAATATAGCAACAATTCCCACTTTCTCTTTTTGCACAAAACAGGCTTTGGATGTGACTCATTCTATACTCTTATGAAGACAAGATAACACAAAACTTAGACTGTTATCCCCATAACATTATAAGTAAAGTCCATCCCCCTTCTAGCACAAGAGACCTCAACCATCCAGTGATGCCCCAGCTGGAGAACCAACTTCCAATGGGGTCACTATCTTCTTTCAGGGCATGTAACCCATCCTGTAGCTGTTGCAGTTGCCCATGGATGGAAGCTGAATGATCAGTAAGATTCAGACAGCACATGCCTTCAAACTCCTCACAACCATGTCCTTGTGCTAAGAGCAAAAAGTCAATTGTGGCTCGATTTATTAATACTGCATGACGTACACTACTCACATCGGCTGAAAGTTCACTTAACATTGTGGATGTTAAATTCAATTCTTTCTTAGTCTAACAAGCGAGCCTTTTTAGAGTTGCTAAGCTTTAATTCATTCAGGCTTCACTTTGACTGACTGATGTTTTTTGTTTTATCAACTACATTCAGCAATTGATGTAAGCTTGGATGGTAACAAAGTAAGTTTCCCAAGATAACAGGGTTTTCTATGTGGATTAGCAGGAATCCCATTCCATGCTCTATCTCCACAGATTAGGAAGATGGAACTAGGTAATTGCTTTGGTAATTGTCCTGTGAGATTGCACCACTAATAAAGGCTTTACTCTGTGTAGTAACGAGATCAGCTATAGGGTTGTCTGCAGCCCAGTGCTGCATTACTTTGTTAGAATGGCTTCTGTTGGGGGTTCAAACATTATCCATCTACCTGAGGTATTGGTTGAATCTAAGAAATCTAATTTTTCTGGGGGGCCCTATGGCAACATTAAGAACTTTGATAATTTTTGCTTGCCAAGAGGCTTCAAGTTGTCTTAATGTGAAGCCAACAGTGCAATTGCACTCTTGCAACATTGCAAATTGATTCAGTCAAGTCTCATTACTAATTAAACCTTTAAATGCTGGAGGATCCCATTCAGGGACTCCTATGAGACAGGTGTGAAAGGATCTCCAGGTGTGGCTAGGCTCAGACACATTGACCTTTGGCCAGTTCAGTGTGCCAGAGTGACCCATATGTTCTGTCACTTTTGGATGTTAGTTAGCAGACAGTTGGTCAGGACTATACACAACACAATTACCATAAGCAGTTTGTTCCATGTAAATGACACCATACTTGCAAACTCACAGCTAAACTTTAACGTTAAATGAACTTTCAAAGATGCTTACACTACCTCTTGAAGGGGGAAACGCTTATACTTTATACTAATAAAACAATTACTGTATAGGCTAAACTCTTTTATCTTAAACTATTATCTAACTACTTTTAACACACGTGCTCTGGTATATATGTAGTGTAAGTGTGGAAGCAATTTGCTGAAAGGGTAAACACACAACTACAATTTGCTTTATATACGGTTAGATGGAGTCTCTACACTTTTCTTAGATCTTCTACAGAATTTCCTTCACAAACAGACTATGATTTAACACGATTCAGTCTTGGAACGTTCACTGCTCCTGTGATGTCAGCTGGCAGCTGATCGGTGACTGAGGGCTTTGATGTTCAGGTTGTTCTTCACATCCTTCTAAATCTTAAAACAAAAGATAATTGAAAAAAATGGTAGAGACACAACATCATAATAACAACATAAAATTTCTGTTGGTAAACTGTCTGTGTAGTGTTCAGACACAACTGTGTCCTGACAGCTCCACTTCTGATCCATGTCTGGAGTACCAAGGCTGTGTGGTGACTTCTCTGTTCACTGGATCTCGTGTGTTCAGAGGCAGACAGTCTGGTCAGATGGACAGGTGACCTTCTTGAACCTGCCAACAAAACACAGACACTTCTCCCCTTGAAGTTAATGAATTACACTAATCAAAATGCTTTTAGGATATCAATTTTCCCCGTTTTCTTAAAAAAAAATAAAAATGAGATGTATTTCTGTTATAAACATCAACATCAACACAAACCCATATATACAAGGATTAAGAACCTATAGCAGTTAAAAAATGAATTAAATCATAAACATTATTAATAAGATATGTAGTATAAAACTACTATTAATTACTAAAACACTGCACCAGCATCCCATAGTTAGTAAACAAACAGAAACAAAAAATCATCAGTGAAGGATTGGATAACCACCTCCGGAAATGACTCTCCAAGCCCACTTCAAAATTGATCCAGCTGTCATATTAATAGGGTCAAATTGCTGAGTCAAAAAGTGACTCAAATACTGATTTGGTACAGAAAACATCTGGATCTGTTGGCAAACATTCTGTCCAGGTAAAGTTAAGGCTTGGCCAGGGCCTGGCTTTAAACTGGAAAGATGCCTCTTAACTCATTTCTAAAACAAGGTTCTCAATAGCAGCAGCTAGGAGATGCTTACAGCACAGCAAACTGTTAAAATGCATTTGTACAAAGCAAATGATCAGAAGCCTCAGGTACCAGACCAATCAAACCATGCAGCAGTTGGTTTAATCTGAAGCCTCTCCCATGGCAGCTGATCCTCAGCAATGGTACATCTTCTTAAAATTCTGGAAACACTGAAAAATAAGAAAGCTATAAAAAACAAAAACTGCAGAGATTGCAACAACCAAAAGAACTCCTGATGAAGTCAAGGGTGTCACAGACTGCATTCCCTTCTATCCACAAGCAGGTGTTCATCAGTGTTCTATCACAGCTGTTTCAGATGTGGCTATCTTCATCTCTCTAGGAAAATAACTATACTTTGCAGTTTAGACAAGTGTCTCCAATAAAACATAAACAATTTAAATTAAACAATATTTAAACCTAACAATAATGATTTATGACAAAAGGAAGTAACAAACTTAACCTTAAAAGAATATCTAAGTTATAAAATTTAACTTAAAAACATTCAAGCCTAAACATAATAAAACTTGACTTTTCTTAATTCTATTAACACTTAATCTATATTAAATAAAAACATAACTTATTGTGTTACTACAAAGAGGCAACTAAAAGTTTGATATATACCTTTTAAACACAATATCACAGTAACATGGATTCACTATAAAGATTATAAAAATGTAACAAGTACATCACAATTCTATGTCATCTAGCTTTGAGAATAACTGCAAATGGTACTAAAAATACTCATGCATAACAGGAATTTGCCTAGTATATGTTCAAATTGGTTAGGATTTTAAAGTGCAGTTTTTCTAGAGAAAAACCACAACAACACAGAATTTGGCAAATTGCCATTCAGCTTTTGTAGCACTTTTCAGAAACATTAAGTCTAATTCTTAAACTAAAATCTAAAATCCAAATTGGTATATATGCAGTTATATGTGTTTTATATAACAAAAGGACTCACATTGAAATTACCTTATTAAAATTGTGGGAAAAAAAAGCAAATGGGTAATATATACTTTAACTTAACTTTGTCTTGTACAGTAAAGTTCTCTTAACTAATTAATTTTTTTAAACCATAAATATCTTTTGTAGATAACATCAATTGGCAGGTTTTCTTAGTAGCTGTAAATTATACCATATTTTAACCTTAGGTTTTAAGGCTAATTATTGCAAGGTAACTTCTGTTAATATTCACCTTAAACACCTTTTTTTTTGAAAAGGGGCCTTTTTAAACGTTCAAAGAATCACAATAATTTCTCCAGTAAAACCGCCGTGGGAACGTTGTATCCAAGCACATCCTCCAGCACTGCACTTTCCTCCTGTGAATTCCCTGTGCAGGGAATGTGTCTGTGCTTTTCCCTGCTCTGTTCACTGACAAACAAACCTGAGCCCGTGGGACTGTCAGAGCTCCTTCATGCAATGAAATCAGGTTGTGTTTCTCATGGCATGTTCTGGAGGAGCTTTTCTTGGTGTGTCTTGTGCTGCTGGAAATGACACAAGAGCCAGGAGGGAACAGAAGCTGCTGCTGCCCGTTGGCTCAGGGCCAGGGAACCAAGTTGTGCTCCCGGGCAGTTGGGCCCTGCTGGAAGCAGAGCCGCGTTTCCCTTGAGCAGCTCAAGCTTGTGACAGCTCCAAACAGGAAAACTCAGCAGAAAACTCTTCCTCCAAACTCAGCTGCTTTCCCTCCTGCAGCTGTTTGGGAAAGAGCCTCAAAGCACAGACTCTGCTGGGAGCCATTGGTGCATTTCCTCCCTCCCGGCAGCAGCAGCTCCTGAGCCCTTCACGGGCTCCTGGCCCTTCCCAAACCCTTCAGCTCCCTTGGAACTCTCAGCAGTCACTAACATATGCATTTCTTTCATATTTAAACTGCATTTAAACTTCTCTTTTTCTCTCCTCTCTATCTTTTTTATCTCCTCTTTATCTCCTTTAATCCCATCAGCACCAGTAGGATGGGGATGGAGTCTTGGGGTGGGTGTGGGATGAACTGAGGATCCAGCAGAGAAGGGCAAGGCAGAGGGGAGAGGACTCAGCCAACCCTTCTCCTGCTCTCTCCTCCCCCAGGCTCCAGCTAAAGCAAGTCAGACTGGAAAGGATCCCACAAATGCTGTGTTCTCCTCCCTCTGAGCTTGGCTGGGGATCCTCAGCTTCAGCCTGGTGCAGTGGCTGAGATTCGCTAATTTGAGTTTTTTGGCTAATGCACTAAATAATGTGGTGGGTTTAGCGCTGGCTGAAATCTCCAGGGCACTTACTCATTTCTCACTGTGAGACATGGATTAGGAGAAGGGCAAAATAGGCTTAAAACTTAGAAGGAATAAAGGAACTTTATTAACAGGACTACAAGAATGAGAAACTCTAATAAAACTTTCAGAACGCCTTTCCTCTCCTTTTTTTTTTTCCTGACACTGTAGAGATAGAACTTGGGATGTTAACACAGTATTAATTACACAGTAGTTTTGTATTAGTTTTTGTAGGGGGAGAAGTTTTTTCCTGTTATGTCATGGAGGCTTTTTTACAAGGAATGGATTTTTTTGTGCTTTTTCATTTTTACAAATAGCAGCCGCCTGGGAAGAAATTTTTCTGTCGTGACATTTTCCTGATTTTTACAGCCCTCCTAGAGGTGTGTCAATGGATTATGAATTCATGGGGTTTTATTTTAAGGATGAGTTGTTTGAAGGCAAAGGTTCTCTTCATTTGTTTTTGTGATCATCATTGGAAACAGAAGTTTTCTTCTCTCCCTGGGGGCAAAGGGCATTTTATTGTTTTTATTTGTTTTTCTGTTCAAACTTTTATGGGATAACAGTTACTTTAACATGTGTTTGGTTTCTTTAATGGATGCTTTTGTTTAGATTTACAGTTTTAATATATTTTTATACTTTTTTCATTAATTAAAGGAGTTATTTTGTATATCATTGTTTATTTCTATGGCTTTACTATAAGAATATTTTTGTTTCAATTACCATTTTTTCATTACTTTTCTATCTAATGTTTGACTTCTTTTTTTTACTGACTTTGATGTTTTTATGTTGTTTTTTTTGTGTGTTATTACTCTGTCCTTTTCTGTCCCTGGAGAGATGAACAAGGTTTGTAGGTCTCATGTCTGTACTGAAAGGGTTAATATCTTGCCCAGCCTCATATTCTTCCTAGTGTTCCAAATAAATAGGTACTGTGAGGGATACATATCACAGGTGAGCACCCACTGCACAATCTGCTTTGGATTAAATCCCATCTCCGTCTTCATCAGCTCACAGTCACTGTGACACTATTCCTGCATGGAAGAAACAGGCTGGGATGGCCCTTTCTGCTTTTGGTCCTTTTATTGGCAAGTGAAATATTCTATTTGAAAACCTTCAAACCCTGGAGTTTCTTTGTATTTCCACCTGAAAATGCTGCCAGCCGAGGTTCCCAAGTGTCTGGTACGTGTTTGTGTGCACAGAGCAAAGGTGTCAGCCTGTGTGCGTGGCCCGGGTGTCTGTCAATGTCCATTGAAGCAGACGGCTGGAAGGGGGCTCTGCCCGCCCTGCGCTGCTCCGGGGCTGGGCCTGGGCTGGCAGAGGCTGCAGAGCGCTCTGAGAGGCACAGCCTCAGCCCCGGCCGGCATCTTGTGCATGGTGGCACAGCCTCAGCCCCGGCCGGCATCTTGTGCACGGTGGCACAGCCTCAGCCCCGGCCGGCATCTTGTGCACGGTGGCACAGCCTCAGCCTCGGCCGCCATCTTGTGCACGGTGGCACAGCCTCAGCCCCGGCCGCCATCTTGTGCACGGTGGCACAGCCTCAGCCCCGGCCGCCATCTTGTGCATGGTGGCACAGCCTCAGCCCCGGCCGCCATCTTGTGCATGGTGGCAGCTCTGAGGGCTGTGTGAGGGACGCTCTTCCCCAGCGCTGTTTCTCGTCCTTTCCTTTCCCAGGATGGCATTTGGAAATGTTTCTTCGGCCCTATCAATACACAACTCACTGTCTTACTCACTTTATGCCTGGAACGTTCTAAGAAGACAATGAAAAGCGTAGCGTGATTATGATGCACAAATAATAGTCAAGAAAACAGTACTCCATAGTGTAGGGCCTGTAGAGCAGGGATTCGTTTATTCAACACCAGGAGTGAGGAGGAAAGCTCCACCACAAACTCACTTGTCCATTCTTTGCACAGGACAAGCTTTTAAACTTTTTAAACTTAATGGGCACATTCTACTTTCCTAAGCTTCATATTTTCTAATTCCATGATTGTGGAAGCCCTTGCAGCAGGGCTCTGCATGAAGTAGTTGTCAGCCTCTTGGGGGTTGTTTTGGATGAAGGCTCAGGGGCTAGCTGAATTCAAAAGGCCTTTTTGTTACACTTCAACACTTATCTTTTCTGGGAATTCAACACAAACTTGTAGTCAATAAATTCTGCAAGTGCTCTTGCTGCGTGAGGCCACATTGTATCTTTCATTCAGCAATTCATGAAGAAAACACAAATTGCCTACTGAGAACCTTCTGCTCCCTTCCAAATCACTACTCAAGAACAAGCCTCAGGCACATGCCCACAGTCCCTCTCTGCCAGCAGCTCCGAGCTGCATTGCACAGTGCTTGCTGTGCCCCAGAGAGCACCAAGCAGGCTGGCCTGGTGCCCCTGAATATTTCTGCAAAGCCCTCTGCATTTCACACCTTTGCTGTGGCTCAGTGCAGAGCTCCAGGATTGCAGGCGCTTGGTCCCAGAGCTGTGTGAGGCACTGGCTCCTGCAGATGTGCCCTGACTTGCTGTCAGTGCCTCACGCTGGCCTCGGTTCCCCTGGCAGAAATGCCGTGCCTGAAGGACACTGCCCTGTGCTGGAGCCTGCGGAGCAGCCCGGCTCCCTCCCCCTGTGCCCAGAGTGCTGCACACACTGCTGACCATTGCCAGCAGTTCCAGGGCAGGCGGCAGAAGAGCAGCAATGGTCAGGCAGGGCAGCAGCCCTGGGCTGCTCTTTGCCTTTCTCTCCTCCTGTGCAGACTCCAGACAGCCCATGGCACCAGTGTGTGCTGTGCCCAGCACGGCGCCGCTTCCCCTCAGGAGCAGCCAGCTGCCAGCTTGGCTCTGAGAGCGGAGGATTTGCCTGGGGTCAGCAAGAGGCAGCCAGGGCCAGGCTGCTGCCTCTTGCAGCTCCAAGGGCCTCCTTCCAGCCTGCCTGTGCCGAGGCTCAGGCTTCTCCGGGCTCTGCCAGGGCTCTGCTGGGGCTCCAGCCTGGCCGAGGCCGGGCCCGCTCTCACCTCACAGTCGCTCACAGCTCTGCACCACAGGAGACCTTGCACAGCACCCTCACTGCTCTTTGTGCTTTCTCTCTTCAGCCAGACTCTCCTCCAGCCAAAGAGATTTCTCTTAGGGATACAAATCCAAGTGGCAGGAACTCAAATACTCTCGAGTCACATCTGCACAGCCTGCATCTGCACAGGATGTTTGCGTTGCACCGCTCCTCCTTTGGTTTTTCCTGCAAATGCCATTGCTGTTTCTGCCTCAAATAGAAATGGCACAGCTGGGCAAAACTTGTCCAGTTGGCCATATTCCAAAGGCAGTGTGGTCTGGAGAGGATGAATGAAGAGGAGCCTTCCCCCCTTACAAACTGTACCAAAGAAGCCATCAATGTCACTTTCCACCTCTAAGAAAAAACTGACAATTCAGGAGGAAATGTTGAGCTTTCTCACAGGGTCAGAAGGAGAGAAATGTTCCAAAGGAGTTGAGATTTTAGAAATTTTATTTAAAATCCTACTCTACAATCCTACACTACAAACCTACACTACCATCCTGCACTACAATCCTACTCTATAATCCTACTCTACAATCCTACTCTGCAATCCTACTCTATAATCCTACTCTAAATTGGTCATGGAGAAGACAGTTCTAAATCAATTGTTGCATTCCTGCCTCCTCCTTCCACTTCTTTACTGCAACGATGAGAGGTGCCAGGCTGGACCCAGGCATGGCCGATGTTATAAATTGATGCTGCAGAAAGGAAATGAAAACAACAAGAAAGCATGATTTTCCAAGCTAAGAGCTTCAAAGGCAGGGGAATGCTTTTTAAATGAAAAGGGGATTGAGTCAGAGTAGGTCAGGAGCATGGGGCAAGAGTGGCACAGGTTGCCCCAAGAGCTGGTAGGTGGCCCACCCCTGGAAATATCTGAGGTGTGAGTATCCTGATCTCTAGAAAGATGTCTCTGCTCATTGCAGGACACAGACTAGATGTCTCCCATGTCCCTGTGTGTTAGTTTGAGATGAATTGACATTTAGGGAAAGAAGTAAGAAACCCCGCACGGAAGTGATTTCTTTGAGAGAAGCTGCTGGGAGCTTCCTCTGTGCCTGAGACAGGCCAATGGCTGGCTAGTTCTGAGAACTGACAACATTTTGCACCATTTAGAAATGAGATGTGCCTCTGTGATGATGCACATTTTGAAAACCACCAGCCCGGGCACTGGCCCTCTTTGCTTCCGGAGCCCGAAGGTAACGGAGTTCTGGTGAGGCCGGCCCTGCTCGCCCACGGCCTGTGCTCCTGGGGGAGGCCGGGCCAGAGCCCAGCGGCTCCCGGGCGGGGGATGGAGGCTGCGGGACCCCGGCCCCAGGCTGGGCCAGGCCACGGCTGCTGACATCTTGCCCACACTAAACCCTCTCCCCGGCGTGCAGCGACGGCTCCAGGCCGAGCCTCCCCTCCCAGCGGCTCCCGGGCAGAGAGAGGGGCCCAGCACAGCCTGAAATCCAACACCGTGACTGCCATGACCTGGGTGAGATTGAACCCTTTCATTGCACAGGTGAGACCTTTCTTATTCTTGTGGGCCTGATAATAAAATTTGTTATTCCTTTGAAGTTTGAAGCCTGTTTTGCCCTTCTCCTAATCCATAGCTCCCAGCAAGAAATGAGTAAGTGCCCTGGTGATTTTAGCCAGCGCTAAAACCCAGCACTCCCTGCCAGCCCAGCCCAGTCTAGGATTGCTCCCCACTGTCAGCTGAACAGCACCAAGGTTGGAAGTGAGGAGGATGGGGGCTCATCTGATGCCTTGGATTTCAGTGGAGGAGGAGCCCATCCCTGGGACGCTGTTTCACCTGCAGCCCTTTTGGCATTTTACCTGCAGCAGCTCCTTGGCAGACCAGCGCTGCGCCTCGCCTTTCTGCAGGCAGCATCTCAGGAAGTCACGCAGCAAAGGCGAGAATTGCTCGGGCTGCCGCAGCTGTGGGGTCCCTTCTGTGGCTATGTGGAATTTAGCCTGGGGAAAAAGGAAACACAAGGCTCCACCTGCTTCTTTCCCATCTGGAACTGCTCTCCCAGAGCCCATTGTTCCAGCTCCACTCTGCAGTGGCAGTTTTTGCCCTGGCAGAGAGGCAGACATGACTTTCCTGTAGCATTTGGATGATGACTTTCCTGTATCATGAAAAAACCCAAGCCCCAAAGCCACAGCTTTGCCAACATCCAGCAGATCTTGCCTTGGCAGCTGATTTCATTGCCTGCTCTAGTTAGTGGCAACTACATCAGCAAATACATGTTTCCTTCTCGGAGGATTCCCAGCAGCTTGGCAGCCTTTTTGGAAGAGGGATTTTGCTATTCTAACTAACTCTACTATTCCAAGGATTCTTATAAGAAAAGAATCTCTGCAGTGCTTGTTGGTCCCTTAAGCACAGCTGCCATAAAGCAAAACTCATCAGGCTTTTTGTCCTGTTCTTGAAAATGATGGTAATTGGGAGAAAAGAAAGGAAATGCAGCAGGTGTTCCTCAGTGAAGGAAACAAACATTTGGAATCTCATTTTCAACACAGACACATTAAGATGCCTCCACAAATGTATTGGGTTGAAAATGCCTGTTTGGGCACACAGGAGCCACCTGCAGCTCTGTCTCTCAGCACTCTGAAAATTTCAGGTTCCCTTAGGTGGCAAAAGGAAAATATTCATGGTGAAATCAGAAGTGTCATCCCTGTGGTAACCCTGTGCTGGTTGGATTCTCAAGTCAATGCATTAACACTGTGCCCATCCCAGAAAGTGCCAGGAAACAAACAGGAGGTTTTGGCAGGCTCTCCCCGTCACCAGGCTCCAGCTTGGTGATATGGAGAAAGTGGCTTGGGTTAGGAAAGAAGGTGGTCACTGAGTGTCTCAGCAGCACTGCACAAGAAGCAGAAGAGACTCTGGCTTTACAGCCTCATCTCCAGGTTTCAGGCAAGTTTCCCTGTGAGAAGAATGGGGCTGCACCTCTTCTCTCAAAAGCACTGTTTTTGAAACTTGGTTTGCTTTGAGTTTCTTTGCTTCATTTCTGGAAAGATAACACCAGCTCTGAGATGCTTGTTTCCTATTCTTGGGGCCATCTACACAGCCACAAGAGCTGGAACGACTTCTAAGGCAAAGCAAAATGCTGCCTGAGAATGGAGATGGTTTGGGCGAAGTAAGGCTTGAGTTCCCCCAGTGCTGCAACCAAAGCTCCAGCAGATGCTGATGTGCTGCAGGGCCATTTGTAGAAGGGGCCTTGGTGGAAGTACTTCCAGCAGATGGCCATGGGATTTTGTGCAGTGAGCAGAGAACCCGGGACAGGTGAGAAAGACAGCGGGATCAGAGAGTATTTGCTCCTTACCGATTGAGCAGTGAAACTGTCATAAGGAGTTTTTTGTTCGGCCATTTCAATTGCCACAATTCCAAAAGACCACACGTCCACTTTGGGGCCATATGGTTGACGCTTCACCACTTCAGGTGCCATCCACCAAGGAGTCCCGGTCACCGAGCACCGCTGATTTTGCTCAGGGGTGAGCTGAGCAGAAAGGCCAAAATCAGCTGAGGAGAAAGCAAAATACTCTTTTAATTTTCATACTCTCAATTAGGAAACCAAGCCAGAGAATTCCCCAGTGGAAGTTTGAGAATGTGCAGTTGAATTTCCTGGACAACACTCCCTGCTCTCTTTCCTTAGGGCTTTAGCCAAGGAAATATGAATTTTCTACTTCAAACATCCCCCCATTTTTTACACTTCCTCCAGCAGTGCCTTTTGTTCCCCTGAAGGTTTAGATTGCAGCTCCCTCCCTCTGGAAGGAACACACACAGACACACACAGAGCAATAGCACTCTTGGCTGCTTGTGGTTCCTTGTCATAGCTGTGTGCACCCTGCAACTGTGCCTTCAGCCCACAGCAGGGGGGACCCCTGCACTGCCAGCAGCAGCATTTTTGGGGAGCTGGCAGTCACTGAAAGCAGCCCCACACCCCCCATTCCTGGAAGGCTGAAGCTGAGCAAGAATACACTGACCCAGCTTGACAGAGCCGTCGGTTCTGAGAAGGATGTTGTTGCTCTTGACATCTCGATGGATCACGTGGTTGGAGTGAAGAAAATCCAGTCCTTGCAGGCACTGAGAGAGAAAAGAGAACCAGGGGGGCAAAAAGTAGTGCTGTGAGTTCATCGCACAAGAAAGGAAACAGCTGTGGAAGGTTCCCTTTGCAGGGGAATGGGGAGGAATGGCAGAACACAGCGCCATTGAGAGCAAGAGCCTGCTGCTCCCACAGGAGGAAAGGCATGTCAGCTTTTGAAAGAGCACCAGCAACTGCTGTTGTAGACTGTCCCCTGCAAAGCAGCCAGGGTGACGGCAGCTGCAGTGCATGTGCTCAGTAGCAAACAGCTATTGGGCTGCACTGCTATCCTTTTCAGCTGAGGAATAAAAGAAATTAGTCTCTTTTTTTCTTTCCTGTTTGTTTCAAATCCTGCCACCACACCTTTGCTTTAGAGACAAGGAATGTAGTGCAGACAGGCCAAAGTTTAGCTAGGCAAGGTGGAGAAGTGCAAATGCCAATCTGAGAGACAGAGCTATAATACAAGAGCAGGGGATAAGTGGACAGGAAGTGAGTCCAGTGAGTGTAGGGGCACTGGCAGACAGTTCCCTTGAGATGCTTTTGCTTGCCCATAGCTGAGCAGCAGCACAGAAACCAAGCCTGGCCCATGAAATCCCTCCCGTTCTGAGCCCCTGTTTCCCAGACAATGCAGCTCAAGGCCTTGGAAGCACAGATGGGATCCCTGACCTCCCGACTGACAGCTGCAATCTCTCCTTCAGACATTTGAATCTCGTCGATGAGATCTCTCAGAGTGCCTCCGTCCATGTACTCCATCACCAGCCAGAGTTCCTCATGCACAAGGTAGCTGAAAAAAGGAAACAAGGCCATGCAGGTGAACATGCACGGCTAGGTTGGTTTTTTGCTTGAGTCTTGTTTCTGGGTCCCTTAGAGACAAGGGCAGAAGAAAAGGCATAGACATTGCCTCTAGGCTGTGCAGTGTTTGCAGTCTGTGCTGTCTCAAGGAGAAAGGCAGTTTAGGAAGAGCCCAGATAAAAAACCTGTCACGCATGGCATTTCTGGAAATAAGCACCTAGTCTTCCTGGCATGCACAGCAATGGGAAAGAGGGGCAACAATGCAAGGGCAATCCTCTCTTGGATGGTTCATCAGCATTTAAGAAACTTGAAAAACTCAAGCCCAAAGAACTGTGGAGGCAATGAACTTACAAGGTATTGAATTCTTAAGATAGGGCTGATGCAGGTTTTTGAACAATTTTCAGTCTGCATTTGCCAGGGTGGATTCATGCACACAAAATGCAGTCTCTTCCCATCCATTGGAGATAAGTAGAGAAATAATCATTAACAACTCTATTTCCTGCCACTGACCAAAGTGGGTTTTTAAGCTCTCATGCTTGTAGTATGTAAAGAAACATTCAAGGGATAGGACCGTGACCACTCACCTGGCTAAGTAATTCACGATCCTGGGACTCCTATTACTCTCCATGATCCTGATTTCATTCATGGTTAGTATCTTCCTACTCACTCCTTGCACATTTATTTTCTTTATGGCCACCTCAAATGACATTGAAAAGGAGTAATTTGAGAAAATTGGTAGCATGAGACCACAACCCACATGGAGCAAGTGATTTTGGAATGGCACAGCCAAGCTGTGCCAAAGTGCCTTGTGATTAGACCTCATCATTGGAGTAATTAGGAAGTGACATTCCAACAGCCCATTTCTCTGCTCCCTTGGGGGTCAGTTACAGGACATGTGGCCACTGGCGATTTGCCTTGTCCACAAAGCCTGTTCCAAGTGCAATTTGCAGGCTGGCTCCAGTCTGTGCTTCTTGTGCCTTTTCAGCACAGCTCTACTCAAAGCTCCAGCCACAGCTGTCAGCAGTGGGGAAAGGCCTGGAGAGCAGCAGAGGCTGCAGGGGCTGTTGACATTTACCTCTCCTCCTGTTGCAATGTCAAGTGCTCTGGAAACCTCTCCAAAACCCCTAGAAACAAAACAGCAGCAAAGAAAGGAGAAGCCATTTAGATCTTGCAGTGGAAGCCAGTCCAGACAGGAGAGCTCTGCTGTAAATGCCTAAAAGCTGCAGGTTGCAGGAGGGGTCTGCCAGAAGGCAGATGATGCATTTTCCCCTCAAGTGCCTGGGCACTGGGCCTGTTCCTGAAGCCTTGGGATTTACTGCCTCAGCTCCAAAAGGCAGCTTATTCCTTCATCTCGGGTGTCAGCTTCTAAACTGTGCAATTCTAATCCTGAGCACGGAGTATTTCCTTTAGCAAACTCTTGGAGAGAAATGTTCCTGAGAACTGTTATCTGACAGCTCTCATTGGGGGTAGGTTGTGCTTTCAGGCAAGCAAGATTCTTCTCCTTTCATTAGTGTGGCCAGATGATTTGGAGACATCCAAAAATGCGAAGGAAATGAATCCTGAGCTGTCCCACACTTGAGAGACAAGCAGATTTACCAGGTTGTGTTCCTTGCTGCAGGCAAGACCTTGGCAGCATGGAGATGTCTTTGACAATGCCTTCTGAGCACACTTGACAAATTCTGGCCAGTACTGAGAGATGGGGCAGACTAAGCCCGCTGTCTAAACATGTGGACAACTTGTCTGACTTCCCACTTGATGGATATTCTCCCAGGGAAACACCTGGCCCGTGGCTGTGTAGAAGTGACTGTGGTTGGACTCACCCGCTGCCAAGACTTTCCAGTTCTATGTATTTTGTGATGGGATTTTCCTTGTTCACCATTCTCCCTGAGGGAAACAAAATGCAAGATGCTCACTCTCAGGCAGAGATCCCAACTTGCAGGAGATGCCAAAGGCAGCCCCGCTGTCTGGGGCTCTGAACCCTCTGTGGTCAGCTGGGCAGCAAGCACAGCAGCAACAAGACAGGCAGTTGTGCAGTACAAATGGGCAGCAGAGAGACTGATTTTGTCCAGTCCTTGGAAGGAAATGAAGCGCAGAGAGCACAGCAGGGCACAGCACAAGGCTGGCAAAGGCCAAGCATGAGCACTGACAAGCAATGGCAAGAAGACACAGCCAGCCTGAGCCCCTGACAAGCTGTGGCCCCCGTTCAGGACACAACAGCATTGCCTTGGAGATCAGACACAGCCAGGTGCAGATCAAGGCCCTTTTGTGTCCCAGCAGGTGAAGGTAGACACCAAATCAGCTGGGATCTTTTCTCAGCCCCACCAGGTCTTTTCTGAGAGCACAGCACTGGCAGCTGTTATGGGCAAGAAGCAGATTAAATGGGTTGTGCTGCAGAATCACAAAGGGCTTGATGTGTTTTCCCAGAGACTGATCTGAGCAGGGCTTGGGCCAATAGGTAGGATTCTAAGAGTCATGGGAATGGCTGGGAATCAGGTATGAAAAAGTGCCATGGATCTGAGGAATACACAGCACAGGGGCTGCAGGCTCGCTCCTGAGAAATGCCTGCAGTGCTGTTTTATCTGATCACACCATGTGGATGTGTCTCTTGGACACATCTTTATAAGAATAAAACTAGGATATTAATGACAGATTGTTATACAAATATCTGTTTCTTCATTGTGGGCCCAATGAAAACATCTCTTGCTCTCTGTTTCTGCTGTCACCTGATGTTCTTTCAAAGGAGTCCTCACTGACAAAAATATAGCATTCTCATAAAAACCTTGTAGATGTAGTAGAGGCAATAAATACAGTCCTAAAAATGACAGCAGTAAGACACATGGGGCAGAACAGCTCTTTCAGGATGGAGAAAAAACAAACTCTACCAAAAACCACCAAATCTGAAACCAAAAAGTATAGAAACTGAAAACTAAAAACAGAACCACAACAAAAAGACAAAACCCCAAATCCAATTAATATCTCTGAAGTCTTTTGGTTCTGACGACAGGTGGGAAGTCTGGAGTCTAAGGAGAATTTAGGAATCAAATATTCTGTTCAGTTTGGCCACTAGCACACAGGACTTGCATAGATCATTTGCTGGGCCACAGCCTTCTGCTGATCCAAGAACAATTCCTGCTTCTGCCTTTAGTGGCAAGGGAATGCCAGGCAAAGCCGAGCCAGTCCAAGCTGCCCTCAGAGGCAGCAGGAGCAGCCAGAGCACTCTCTCGCTGCCTCAGAGCACAGTAGTTCCTGTGGGGAGTCCTAAATGTCTCTGGGACACCAAAGTGAGGAGGATCATTTGCTACAGCTCTGCTGGCACGTGCACACAATACACTGTCCCTCAGACAAGAAATACACCAGACGTACTCAGTTGCTCCACGAAGTCTCCCTGGCTCTCCTGGAGCTGAGCAGCAGATGTGTCACTGCTGGAAATGGACAAACTGCCCAGGATCCACTGCTCAGCTTGGGGAACAAAGGCTCCTTTAGATGCTGCTGCTGCTGCTGCTGCTGCAGCAGATTGAATGGAAGAGCCTGTGTAGATCTGCGAGAAGAAAGGAGTTTGTGTCAGAAAGCTGGCTGGCAGAGATTACCCCGAGTTCCCTTTTCAAATGCAAGCCCTTAGGAAGTTGCTGTTAGCCACATGCAAAGCTCATCAACTGGATTTTTTGGATGCCCGCTTCTGGAACCAAATGGTCAAAACCCAAGGTTGGTTTTAATCAAGTTGATGGCCAGTTTCATATTCCATTTTCCTGGATTTTCTGAAGGATGACTGCAACAACGACCATTGCACTTCCTCCCAAGGATCCCTTTCCCCCTCCAAGGGCTGCAGACACATTTGCAGCTCCTTGTTCTAATGTTGGAGCTCCTCCCCCTCAGTCCTCTTTTCCTGCACCATCTTCAGAAGGTGCTCAGCCTGCAGCACTTGTGCTTGGGACAGTACCTGTGCCTCCCGCCGACCTTGGGGCTCTTCATCAGCCGGCATTTGCTGGAAGCCTTCGCAGGCTGCCAGGTGAGATATCAACACGTCCACCTCAAGTCAAAGAGAACAAAGCAGTCAGAGACCACAGCTTGTCCCTGTGTGCCAAGGCTCATTGACTGTGAGCAAAGGGAAAGAGCAGGACAGCAGCAGATTCACCAAGGCATACAGACAGCTTGCAGCTTGTATTCCAAATCTGTCTGGGGGACTGTGTTCACTTGCAAAAAGCCCTGAAGAAACAAGGAGAGCAGGAGCAGGCCAGCAGGAATCCCTTGAGATGAGTGCTGGCAAAAGGGGCAAATGACTGGTGCCACTGTCCAGGGCAGCAGCTGAGATTGAGCACAGCAGGAAATGTCCTTCCAAGCAGCTGGGATAGACACTACAGCAGGATGGCACTGAGAGGCATCAGCCCAGCCCCCTGCTGCTCTGCAGAGGAAAGGCAAGAAGGGCAGAAAGCACCAGACTGCAGTGACTGCTGTGCCTATCGCTCTTTCACTCACTCGATTTTCTAGAGCCTCTTGCTGCTGAGCGAGGAGATGGAATTTCTCTTCGATTATTCTTCTTTCTTCCTCCAGCCTCTCCTCCCTTGCCCTGATCCTAGCCTCAGTTTCCTGCAGCTCTGCCAGAAGCTCCTCATTAGAGGCCTGTGAAGAATGACAGAGAGGAATTTCCATGAGTGGAGTGTCTGCCACACTTTCACTCACCTGGTTTTCTTGATTTCCTCTCTGCCAGGGGAGATTCATCTCCTCTTCGACGCTTCTGTCTTCCTCAGGCCTCCTCTTCACTGCCGTGATGGCCCTCGGAGCTTCGGGCAGCTCTGCCTGGGGCTCTGCCTCGATGTTCTGTACACACAAATGGAGAGCAAGTGCCTGGGAGCTGCCATCAGGCTCAGCTTCTTCCTCAGTTTCAGCCTCAAAATCACACTCATTCAGTCACTTCTTTCTGCTTCCCTACCCACCTCTGCTTCCACTGTAACCTCCTGTCCCGCTGCTGATCTCTGCAGAGGCTCTTTGCTTTCAGGGCCTCTGGCACTCGTGGCCTGCTCAGTCCCAAGAGCTGCGTTTTATGCCCCTCTTCCTGCCCTTCACTCTGTCCCCTGCTGAGTCAGCCTTACCTGGCCATTCTCCAGTGGCTCTTCCACCTGCTGCCCCAGCTGCTCTTCCTGCTCTTGGGCTGGGAACAGCTCTCCCTCAGGCTGGCACGGCCGTCCTGATAAAACAATCTGCTCCTGCTCTTTCTCTGGATGGACCTGCAGAGAAAGCAAGAGAAGATGGGCTTCAACTTCTCATCCAACATTTGTGGGCCAAGACTCAAAGGCTGATGGGCTCCCACGTTCCCAAAGCTCTGTGCTGCTGCTCTCCTGCCTTGTTCTCTGCCCATGGGGAAGCACAGATTCCAAAGTGACCCTGGCAGTGCAATCAGGGCCCATCTGGCACTGAATCTCCAACAGACTCTTGGGCAGCTGACAGGAAATGTGTGGCATTTCTCAAGGGCCTCCCTCCCCTTCTGCTGTGTCCTGCTTGTCTCTCCATAGTGACTGACAGCCAGCCCTGTCCCACAGCTCCATCCTGGCTCTGCAGGGGCTTCCTGGGTGAGCTCAGCCCTTGGGAGAGACACTGCTGGAGTTCATGTTCTTTTCAGGCCTGCCCTGCCACTCCTGCCCTTCTGACATCTACACTCTTGTTAGAAATCCTGCTCATTCAGGAGACAAGGATGTGTGCAATTGGATCCTCTGCTGCAGCTCAGAGAGCCTCTATGGCCACCTCAGGATATGGAAGAGGACCAAGGTGTTTCTCCTCCCTCTTTTGTCAGCTGAGAATTCTGAGTGGCACTGACAGAGATCCTCAAAAGGCCCCACCAACAAATTAATTGACACACCCCTAGGGATGCCAATGAAGGAAGCCATGGGTCGTGTAATACATGTATGACCAAAGTCAGCAAAAACCACCTAAACCATGGAATTGTCCCACCTCACTAGGACAGGCTGAAATTTATAGGTTAAACAGGGAGTGTCAGGACAGAAGAGGCAGGAGGAGGAAAACAGCTCTGAGGAGAAAAAACAACCATCTCTAAAGGGGTTCTTAGCAACACAAGACAGCACTCAAGGACTTGCAGCTTTGCCCCCACACTAGGCTCCAATGCAGTTTCCAAAGCTGCAGACTTCACCACAAAACGTATCAAGAGAAACTTGCCACTTGTGGATTTTGCCTCAGAAGAAGGGTTCAGAACTACACAGTTTGTTTCTTTGGCCACACAGGACAAGAATGGCCGGCCACAGCTGCATGGACAACACAATCATCTCCTTGCAGCTTATCAAAAGCCAAAAGACAGGTGGCCTAAAAGACTCTGCAGAAGTGAAGAATTACTCCAGAAAACTGCAGAACACTTCTCCAGGTCATGCAGAGGTTTCCAAAAAGGGACAGCAAACAAAGCAAGCCCTGTGAGCCCCAGAAATGCCGTGTGAGCCCTTGGCCATGGCTTGGCAGAAGCCAAGAGACAGAGCTTCCCTGAGCCAAGCAGCCAGCTGCTCACCCGCAGGCAGCAGCGCTTTGGGGCCTCAGCACGACGGCTGAAAGTCCAATTTCCATCTGCCACGGGATGGGGGAATGGCTGGGTGCTGGCAGGACTCCAGCACTCAGCATCCTCAGCCAGCAACAGCAAGTGCTGGCTGCTCAGAAACTTGCAGCTCTGCCTTGCACTAAAGACAGCAGCACCCAGCACTGGCACTTACTGTCTGGGCATGGTCAGGCTGGGCTGTGACCACAGCTGGAGGCTCGTGCTCCTTTTGCTCATTTTGCTCCTCTTTGGCCTCTTCTCCAGGAGCAGAGGGAGCCACAGCAGAGTCTGCTCTTGCTTCTGGGCTCTGTGGACAGATGGTGGAGTTAGGGACAGGCAGCTCCCTATCATTTAGAACCTTATTTCTCTTCAGCTCTATTTCTACAACCAGCTCTACCAAGCACAAATCATCAGCTTTGATAGCAATGGGATTCTAAGTCTCTCCAAGTAAATCAAAATGGGTTAATTCAGCCAGGCTGCAAATAGTTCTGAATTAGAGAGTTCACCCTGGCTACTATCAGCAATCAACGTTCTCTCTGCAAATCTGAGCTTTGAGTTCTTTTAAAGCTCTGCAATGGAAAATTAGGAAATAGCCAACAATGCCTTTGCTATTGCTGTTGTAAACATGGAAATGGATCTTCTTTCAGCCCACCCAGCTGGCCCTCTGCACTCTACTGCCACAGGCCAAGCTCACAGTTCCCTGCACAATTCTGAAACACCAGGAGCATCAAATGTTCCTTTCTGACTCACCTCAGGATCGGCACCTCTGAACACACGGCTCAGATGACCTGCAGTGGACAAGGAAAATGAACCAAATTCTTTGAGAAAACTGGAGAGAACCGTGGCCTATTTAGAGCAGCATCTGAAAAGATCTCCCAGTCTGCATTTTCAAAGGTGTCCTGCTTGACTGGTGTGGTTTAAAACAGCAACTAAAAAATCACTAGAAAACTTACTTATTTCTTCCTGTGAGATATGGATTAGAACAAGAGCAAAACAAGCTTAAAACTTAAATGGAATAAAGAAAGTTTATTTACAAAAACTACAAGAATAAGAAACCAGAATAAAACTTCCAGAACAACCCTTTTCTCCCCCACTACCCAACCATTCCCTTGTTTACATGACAACATAGAGACAAAAAACTTTGGAACTTTGGTGTTTACAACAGTCCCAATTCCTGCTGGAGTCTTTTCATCAGTCTTTGTAGAGAAACAGAAGTCTTCTTCTGCTATCTATGGAGTTTTTCACATGAAAACTATCTTTCTTCATAGCTTTCTATTTCTCTGATGCCAGCTGCCCAGAAATCTGCCATCAGTTGTCTCCTCCCATTTCCCATCACTCTGAGGTGTGTTATGGGTCATGAGTCCAGGGATGTCATTTTTATGAATGAGTTATTCAAAGGCAAAAGTTCTCTTTATCTGTTTTTCTGAGCCCTCCTGGAAACAGAAGTTTTCTTTTTGCTTCTTAAAAGCCACAAATCTTCAACTGTTACTTCTCCCCCTCTGTTCCAGCATCTCACAGTGTCACAACTACTTCATCATTTGCTCAAAATCCACACTTGGAAACACTCCATTCCTCCCAATATACTCTGTCATGAATTAGAGGAGTTTTTTTCAGAACACTACTGTCCATCTCCATAGCTTTAACAGAAAAATATTTCAGCTTAATAAAGCATCTCCTTATTTCTCTTCCCCCTCTCAATTTAATTTTTTTCTTCACTCTCTTTGATGGGTTGATGGTTGATCACTCCCTCTCTCTCTCTCTCTGGAAAAAAAGGATTAATCTGCATGTCTCATGCAGGTAGTAAAAGAGTTAAAATCTTGCTAAAGCTGCAGATGTTGATGGTGTCAGGTTTCAGGTCAGTGGCAGAAACTGCAAACCAAGTCAGGCTGGCAGGCTCCGTTTCTCCCCCCACCCCGCCCTCTGCAGCCTTGTCTGGCCTGGAGGGGGGGAGGAGGCCGAGACAGAGCCCTGTGACCTCGTCAGAAGCCAGAAACCAAAGAGAGCAAGAAATTCCCGGCCTCACATCTTCAGGTGGTGTTCACAGGTTGATCTCACTTCTCAATAGTTAAAACCGCTGCCAATTCTCACCCATGGCCAGGAATTAGTCAGGAGAAAAAACTCCCATCAGCCTCCAGCAGTTTCAACTTCCCCAGCTCTCAGAGCTATCTTAAAAGTAAAGTCACCCCAAGAGATTGAGCCAGCAAAGTGAGGAAATGCCAGACTCTGCTGCCACAGGCTCTCCCGTGGAGGGAACAGAAGCCCTGCAAATGCTGCCCGCAGCCCCCTGGCTACAGACACCCCGTGTTTTGCTGAAGGTGTTGACAGGAGCTTTACCAAACCAGTGGCATCCTCATGGTCTTTGTGTTTCAATAGCAACCCGGTCACTAAGAAAGAGCAGGGAGACCTACAAAAGCCAGCTCAGGTTCCAGCCAGGGAAAACCTCTACTTACGTGCCAGGTTGGTGAGGTAATAGCCGGAATATCCGATGACATAAATGGTGCAAACGGCAGCAGCGAGCTGCTCAATCATTTTTGCCAGTTTGCACACTCTGCTCCACCACAAGAACAAACAAGGCTCCTGTCAGTGTGCAGCTGCCCACTGACAAACGCCTCAAGCAGGAGGATGCTCCTGCACTGAGCAAGCCCAAGAGCTGCTCTGACCCTGAGGCCTTCCGTGCACCAAGGCAACCTTGGGATGTCACCACGACAAGGTGGCATCCATGCCCTGACATCACAAAGCCAATGCTCTGCGCTGCTCTGGGAATTGATGCAGAGCAACCCAACCTTCCCTACAGCAAACACAAAATTGCCTGGGAGCTTCTCCTCTGTCACAAAGGGTCACAAATCCTTTGGTGGGCTGTGGGAAATGGAAAGACAGAAACTTCCACAGATACTGAAGGGTTTGATTTACAGCCTTGGAAGGAGCTTGGGTTCATGCAATGCTAAAGGTTCACAGACGTTTAGTTGAGAATTCATAAGCTTATGTTCCTATAGCTGCAAGTAAGAATATGCCAGAAGTAAATAAAAAACTGCATTGAGTGAGATGGTGGAGAGATTTCAACTGTAATTGTATGATTTTATAGAGTAAGCTATGAATCTAAATATTATCCTAAGAAGCACATGTGTGTAGGTGAGCTAGCAGTGTATTGGGTGAAAAGCAGACACAGTGCAGCAGAACTTGGCAAAGGTGAAAGGTGATTAAGTAATAATAAACCTCTTCAATTTAGTGCATTAGCCAAAAATCTCAAATTAGCGAATCTAAGCCATCACTGCACCAGGCTGAAGCTGAGGATCCCCAGCCAAGCTCAGAGGGAGGAGAACACAGCATTTGTGGGATCCTTTCCAGTCTGACTTGCTTTAGCTGGAGCCTGGGGGAGGAGAGAGCAGGAGAAGGGTTGGCTGAGTCCTCTCCCCTCTGCCTTGCCCTTCTCTGCTGGATCCTCAGTTCATCGCACACCCACCCCAAGACTCCATCCCCATCCTACTGGTGCTGACAGGATTAAAGGAGATAAAGAGGAGATTAAAAAGATAGAGAGGAGAGAAAAAGAGAAATTTAAATGCAGTTTAAATATGAAAGAAATGCACATGTTAGTGACTGCTGAGAGTTCCAAGGGAGCTGAAGGGTTTGCGAAGGGCCAGGAGCCCGTGAAGGGCTCAGGAGCTGCTGCTGCCGGGAGGGAGGAAATGCACCAATGGCTCCCAGCAGAGTCTGTGCTTTGAGGCTCTTTCCCAAACAGCTGCAGGAGGGAAAGCAGCTGAGTTTGGAGGAAGAGTTTTCTGCTGAGGTTTCCTGTTTGGAGCTGTCACAAGCTTGAGCTGCTCAAGGGAAACGCAGCTCTGCTTCCAGCAGGGCCCAACTGCCCGGGAGCACAACTTGGTTCCCTGGCCCTGAGCCAACGGGCAGCAGCAGCTTCTGTTCCCTCCTGGCTCTTGTGTCATTTCCAGCAGCACAAGACACACCAAGAAAAGCTCCTCCAGAACATGCCATGAGAAACACAACCTGATTTCATGGCATGGAGGAGCTCTGACAGTCCCACAGGCTCAGGGTTGTTTGTCAGTGAACAGAGCAGGGAAAAGCACAGACACATTCCCTGCACAGGGAATTCACAGGAGGAAAGTGCAGCACTGGAGGATGAGCTTGGATACAAGGTTCCCATGGCAGTTTTGGGGATAAAATCGTCAGCAGAGATAAAAGAAAAAGTGCTCCCAAGGGTGGGCTGGGGAGGGCTGGTGCTTCCCGGGAGGCTCCCGAAGCTCAAGAGGACAAAGCCCAGACCTTGTCCAAGCTGTGAGCTGGGTCTGAGCCAGAAACCAGGGGGTGGCAGAGACATTGCTGCTGAAGGGCTTCAGATTGCCAAAGCTAAAGTGTCCAGCATCAAGGAACAACTTGAGGTTATGGAAGTCCCAGTGCCCACGTTCCATCCCCTCATTTCAAGCTGAAAGCAGAGTTCCCCTTGTGACTCTGCTTTTTAATAATCAATGTCAAACTTCAACAAAATTCCCTTAGAAAGACCCCATGAAGGTTCGCACTGTGAGAGCTCACTCGAGGCAGCCCCAACTCCTGCCCGGGTTCAGTCCATGTCAAGCCCACTGTGCTTTTCAGCTGCTTTGCTCCAGCTCCTCCCAAATCACCATGAATTCCACTGAACTGAAACAAATCCAAGTCCTCGTGGGTCGGGACAAGGGCAGGGAGAGGTCACTCAGGGATCACCATCAGGGGCACAACAGCCCGACATGGGGAAATGGACTGAACTTAGGACTGAGCAAATCAGACCAGGAGAATGAGGATTAAAATCAATCTTGAGAAACACCTCCTCCCGCTCCTGAACTTTTCTGTCTGGGCCGCTGCTCGCGGGGCACAGAGAGGGGCCCGGCCGTGTCCCTCCAAACCTCCCTGGGAATCACCCCAGTGCCCTCAGCCTTCCTTGTGCCCATCCCCGGGGCCCCTTGTCCCTCCCAATGGCTCCCGTGGCTCTCCCAGTCCATCCCAGCCTCTCCCAGTCCATCCCAGCCTCTCCCAGTGACCCCGCCTGTCCATCTCGCCCCTCCGTGGATCTGCCGCCCTCAGCCAATCAGAGCGCGTCTCTCTGATGACTCATCAGTTGCCGGGCAGATCCACAGAGCCGAGAGCCCCGCGCTGGACTCGGCCTCCCAGTGCCGCGCACTTCATTCCCAGTCCCTCCCAGTGCCACCACAGTCCCTCCCAGTGCCACCACAGTCCCGCCCAGTGCCACCACAGTCTCTCCCAGTGCCACCACAGTCCCTCCCATTGACACCACAGTCCCGCCCACTCCTTTTTAGCCATTCCCAGTCTATTCCTAATTCATTCTCACTTCACTCCCAGACCTCCACGCCCTCATCCAGTGTCCCAGTATCCACTCTCATCTCTTTCAGTGCCATCCCAGTCCCTGCCAGTCCATTCCCAGTCCCTCTCAATGCCACACCACTCCTCTCCCATCTCTCCCAGTGCCCATCCCAGTGTGTCCATCTCGCTGGTGCCCTCCAGCTCCCAGCCCGGCCCCGGCCGCCTGCTCTGCTCCCTGATGGATTTCTCCCCTGCCCACATCCAGCTGAGCTGCTCCCAGGGCCAGCAGCAGCTCTCGGGCCACGTGCTGGCCACTGCCGTGCTCCCCAGCGGGGACTGGAGCCAGCAGCTCCTGGTGCTGCTGGAAACCGCCCCCGGCAATGCGGGCTCAGCTCCAGCTGCCAGGTGGAGCACGGCAGCCTGGAGCACCCCCTGAGCCGGCACTGGGGCACGGCCCGGCCCCCACAGCGCCGGGGGCAGCGGGGGAGGCACTGGGGGGGCCCAGAGGGGGATTGGGGTGTGCTGGGAGGAACTGGGAGGGAGTTTGAGACAGACTGGTTTAAACTGGGAGAGGGGTTTGGGGGTCAAGAATGGCTGGGAAGGGGTTTGAAGGATGCTGAGGAGGGTGAGATGGGGTTCTGGGGGTCCTGGTGGAAACTGGGAGGGAGTTTGGGGGTGCTGGGTGTCACAGGGAGGGATTTGAGTGAGCCTGGAGGAGCTGGAAGGAGATTGGAAAACAGGGATTGGGATGAGGTTGGTTGTGCTGGAAGAGACTGGGAGGAGTCTTGATGAGTCCTGGTGGGGCTGGGAAGGGACTGGGAGAGGGTTTGGGGGTCCAGGGGCAGTGGGGGGAAATTGGGAGGGGGCTGTGGGATCCTGAGAGGAACAGGAGGGGCTCTGCTGGGTCCTGGGGAGGCTGGGAAGAGACTGGCAGTGATTTACCAAAATAGCAATATTGATCCAGTATCAACATCAATCTGTTAATGGACAAAAAACCTCTCCAACAGTTTAAAGTTACAAAGTGGATGTTTAATCACAGCACTGGGCGAGTGCAGGAGTCACCCCTTAATACGCACTGCAAGTTGACAAAAGATTCCAGTGTCTATTTATTTACAAAAGTCTTAAATATCCTAAATATGAATACATATTCACAATGCTAACACCTCCCATTCCCCACTTTGGATTAAAATGCACAATAATGATTTTAAAAAGTCATTACGCCTGTGTGGTTGGCTCCCTAATTTGAGGAGGGATTTGTTTTGGTGAGGAGGGGTCATCAACAGATGAAGGAAAACCGCTTTTCCTCACTCTGACCTTTCTGCCTTTACAATGGTTGACATTACAAATGACATTTGGTACAACTCCAGTTTCCTCCCTTGTGACTTTGAAATGGGTTTCCAGATGTAAGGTCTGTGATCTTCCTGAACCCGTTTATCAGTTTCTCTTTTCTCATTATAAGCACAGCTGAACAAACATACAACGAAAAGTAATTTTTTACATGAGATTCATTATCTCAAATCTTGCTTCTCAATTAATCATTAACTCTAACTAGTTCCAGCAAGGCCTATCTCTAACTAATATCTCTTATTTTTCTAAAATTCTTAGTTTTTTAATATTATTATCTCCAAAGAAGGTTTCAGAGGGTCCTGGATGGGCTGAGAGACACTGGGAGAGTCCTTGGAATGGCCTGGGATGTCTGTGAGACGATTTGAGGGTCCTGACCCCTGCAGACCCCCCCAGGGATGATGACAGATGCTGCCCACAGCAAGAAGCTGAAGGGGATCGCAGTCTCCGTGTTGGGCTTTGTCTTCCTGGCACCAGGGCTCGGCTTCTGCCTGTGCAGGAAGGTGAGGGGGATCCTGGGGGTCGTGTCCTCCCCCCCCACAGAGTGTGTGTGCTCCCCTCAGAATCCCCCAAGCATGGTGTTACCGCCGTTTCTCCGCCCACACAGCTCCTGAGGCAAAAGGTTCTCGAGGATTGAAAGTCAACAATTCCCATTGTCATTCTGTATCCTGTTAGATTTTCATTCCCCTGCTTTCATCCAGGTGCCCACAGGGAGCCAGGAAGATGTGGAGCCTCCCAGCCAGGTGTCTTCCCAACACGCATCACCAGGACCACGGATCACCAGGGCTCTGCCCAACGGGGGTCACTGGGGATCATCCAACGCCCATCCTCCCATGGGGGATGGAGCTGGAGCAGCGCACGAAGCTCTTCCCGCACTCGGGGCACTCACAGGGCTTCCCTTACTGGTGACTCCGTTGGTGTTGGGTCAAGTGAGCGCTCTGTGAGAAGCTCTTCCCACACTGGGGACACTCGTAGGGCCTCTCCCCACTGTGGATGCGCCGGTGGACGGTGAGGTTGGAGTTGTCCTTGAAGCCCTTCCCGCAGTCGGGGCAGCGGAAGGGCCTCTCGTCTGTGTGAATCCGCTCATGTTGGAGGACATCGGAGCTGGTCCGAAACCTCTTCCCACACTGAGGACACTCGTAGGGCCTCTCCCCAGTGTGGATGAGCTGGTGTTTTCTCAGGTCAGAGCTCCACCCAAAGCTCTTCCCACATTCCAAGCAGGTGTAGGGCCGTTCCCCCGTGTGGATCACCTGGTGTCTCATCAGGTCAGAGATATCTCTGAAACACTTCCCACATATTCCACACTCATAGGGTTGTTCTCTCATGTGGATCTTCTGGTGATTCCTCAGGTAGGAGCTCTGGCTGAAGCTCTTCCCACATTCCCCACACCCATAGGGCTTTTTACCAGTGTGGATCCTCTGGTGCTCGATCAGGTGGGATCTCTTTCTGAAGCCCTTCCCACATTCCAAGCACTTGTGGGGCTTCTTCCCCAGCTCTGAGCTCCGGCTGGATCTCTGGCCGTGTTCCTGGCACTGGGGGGATCTTTCCTCCTCGCAGCTCCCTGGACTGGGTTTCCAGCCCCTCCTCATGCAGGATCTCTGGGGCTTTTTCTCCTCCTCTTCCATCTGGACACAGCTTGGGAATGAAAATTCCTGGTTAGGAGGAAAAGGAGAGGAGAGCGTCTTGGGCTGGGGGTTCCTCCATGCCCAAGTTCATCTCAGAAAGTCATTGGGCATCTTGTGTCTGTAACAAAGCAAAGCACCAAGATTCAGCCCAAACATCAAAACAATGATGAAAAACTACCCAAACACCAAATTCAGGAAAAACCTCCTCCAGAATACAAAGATTCAGCCCCTGCAAAAAAACAAAGCACCAATATTTAGCCCAAAAAAGTTCAGAAACACCAAGATTCAGTCCCATCAAAATCGTGGATCCCCTCACCAGTCACCTCCAGGGCAACACTCCTGGGACTGCACATACAGGGAGAATGGAACGTTGTCCTGCTTCCTCTTCCTTCTCTCCCACCTCCTCCTGTGGCCCTACTCTTCCTCCCACTCCTCTTCCTCCTACTATTTCTCCTCCTCCTGCACCTGCTCCTCCCACGTGAATCCTTCGACCGTTTTGTTCTTCAAACCTGCTTCTCCTTCCCTTCTCCTCCTGCCCCCAGGCCCAGCACCCACTGCCGCCTCCCTCTTCCCCCCCAGTCCCACAGCATCCCACCGCAGGGGCACGGATGCAGCTGGGCCAGCTCGGCCTGGGGCAGCGCTGGGCTCTCGGCCGCTTCCACCCGCACTCGCTCCCCACTGCAGCCGCTCCCGCCACCACAGCGCGGGGGGGCCCGGCCTTGGCGCTCCCCCCTCCCACCTCCCCAAATTCCCCTCCAGGGGGGCGCCAAGGCCCGGGGGGGAGGGGCGCAGCTGGGCTCCAGCTGGGGAACGCTGGCAGCTGCGGCTCTGCCTGGACACTGATGAGTCATCAGCGCCGCGCGCTCTGATTGGCTCAGCCCTGCCTGAGCCCTGCGCCTGCACCAAGGGGGGACACCCTGCTCCAGGGGGGATGGCCCCAAAACGGGGCAACCCCAGCAAAGGAACAACAACAAAGCCTCTTTACAAACTGATCCCCTCAACCTCATTGCACATAGGGCCAGGGACGTGGACATAAGGAAGTGACAGGAGGAGCCATCAGCTGCACAAAATGTTATGAATTGATGACACAGACTGCTGCTCAGCCAAGGTCCTGCTAAATTCATCAACTTCCAGAAGAACAACAAAGACTTAACACAGCCATCAATATTGTTAGCTATACAGAAGTGGGGTGCATTGAGAAGTCTGTACTTCTCCAGGACTTCAGCCAGTGGGGAAAGGGAGAGGGAGATGTGACCAAGAAAATTAGGATGAAAAGGAGGCTGTGTCTGCCAACAACTGGAGAGACCCCACAGGAAATGTCCCATGGCCTCTCCCTATTTTTATGAATGAAATTACTGTTACAGGACTCCTCTGTCTTCCTTGTGGACAGAAACCTCTGGGGATGTCAATTTTTCCACACACCTTGGGGCTCCTCCGCAATTCCTTCCACCGTCCGGGCCGGCGGGCAGTGAGTGCAGCTGAAGGGGCCTCACCCAGTTTGGGGGATCGGCTCCCTCGGCTGGCGGCGGCACCGGGCATTGATTGGGTACCCGAGAGTGAGCAGGAGACAGACGAGGGACGGATCAGGGCGGCTCTCAAGAGTCGGCAGGGAGAGAGCACTGAAAATCTCAGCAGTGACTACAGTGGCATCTTCGGGGAGTGAACATGGCAGGGCACCCAGGGAGGGGACAAAAGGGAAAGCCACAATGGGGTCCCAGCAAAAGGGATGAGGATCCCAAAATATCTCTCAAGGGTCCCTGGGGAGCATGGTGAGGTCGTTTGCACATTCTCCCAGAGGGAATTAAGGACATGGACACCCAGGGGGGCAAGAAGGGAAGTCCAGAAGGGATTTAGACAACAGGGGATGGATGGTGTTGGTGTGCTGGGAAGGGACTGGGTGAAGGGGAGTGTGCAGGAATGTGCTTAAGGCAAGAAGCAGCAGGAGGAATCCATGGGGTAAGAAAAATGATTATATAAAAGAGGAAAAAGAGAAAAATACTGAGGATTGGAAGGATTTTCAGAAGGGTCTTATCCTCAGATTTGCCAGCTGACTCAGATCCTTTGTATCCCAGTTTTGGAGGACAGGAAAACAAGGAGGTGAGGATTTCAGGGGGTTTCTCTGAGCTGGGAGCGGCAGGAGCGGGCGCAGAGCTGCGGCACCGGGAGCACGGGCTGGGGGCCTGTGGGGAGCTGTGGGGCCGGGCCGGGGC
Organism: Cyanistes caeruleus; assembly: GCF_971803275.1. Taxonomy (NCBI): domain Eukaryota; kingdom Metazoa; phylum Chordata; class Aves; order Passeriformes; family Paridae; genus Cyanistes; species Cyanistes caeruleus. Next base: position 396,256 of record NW_028255931.1, on the reverse strand, counting down.
TGTGGGGCAGCCGGGGCTCAGCGCCGGGCGCTGCCTGAGCCCAGCACCCCCCGGGCAGGGCCGGCAGTGGCCCCCGGCCCCCAGGAGGCTGCGGGACGCCCCGGCCGCTGCCCGGCCCCGTGGAGCTGCCGGCCCTGCCCGCCGGGGGGGCCGCCTTTGGACACTGCGGCAGGACAGGGACCGGCTCTGGGATACGGGCTGGGGAGGGGAGCCTCAGCACAGCCAGCACGAGGAAGGAACAGCTCACAAATGGCGATTAGACCTGCAAGGATCCACATGATCCTTTAAGCATTTCCTGGTGGGTCCCTGGAGAAAGGAAGGATTGTGCAGAAAGCTCAGCAGCTGCCACACGATGAGCACCCACAGGCACTGAGGGGGCTGCAGCAGCGACAGAAGAAGCCCCTGCAGCACTTGCTCACAAAGGCTCAGCAGCTGAATGCAGCAAGGGATGAGCAAAAGGCCAAGCTGAAGGCAAAGGCCATGGCACAGTTCCTACAGCCCCTGAGGGATCAAGCCCAGGGCCCAAGGGGGCCCCGGCACCCAGGGGACACCCTCAGCCACAAGCACCTGGCACAGGCATTGCCCTCCTGGCCAGGGCACAGCCCACCCAAACAGCCCCTGGCAAGGAATCAGCCTTCCAGCTGCAGGGCACAAGGACACTGCAAGCACAGACAGCAGCACCCTCAGCACCAGCAAGTCCAGCCCTTGATGGACACGCATTCTTAGCGGTGGCACAGCTCCCATTCCACCAGGGACCCACCACACTGCAGCCCTTGGGAACATCCAGGGTGGCTCTGGATCCAGAGGAGACCTTTCCTGATGGACACAGGGGCCTCCCCATCCACTCGGAATCTTACACCTAAAGGTGCTAGGGAATATTTTAGCTATTAAGGCACTAAGTAGGAAAGATGAGTGGGTGTGTTTTATTCAGCCACTATTAGCAGATGTGGGGGATGGGTTTAAAATGCAGGAATTTTTATTTGCTCACAATTGTGATTGTAATTTAGTGGGAAGGGATTTGATGGCTAAATTGGGAATGCAAATTAATATTGCCAAAGGGGATACAGAGGTTGGTTCTGCTGTACCTCTGCATCAAATGTCTGGCAGAGCCTAGGCTGAAGTGAACCCACAAGTGTGGGCAGCCCCAGGGAAATTGGCAAAATTAGATATGGAGCCTCTCCAAATTTCCCTGAAGCAACCAGGACAAGAGGTGTCCAAAAGCAATCCCCTGTTCCAAGGGAGGGAAGGAAGGGCTCACAGCCTGTCTGGGAGTCCTGCTCAAGGCACGGCTTGGGCAGCCAGGGATGGCTCCCTAGAATGCTCCTATCCTGCCAAACAAGAAATCCAATGGAATCCACAGAATGCTGCAGGACCCAAGAAGAAGAAATGAGATGATGAAACCGAGGCACCCCACACTCTCAGATCCTTACACCAGCCTGAACCAGGTGCCCTCCTCACACTGCTGCCATTCACAACTTGATGCAAAAGATGCTTTCTGGGGATCTGCCCACTCACAGAGGATGCAAACACAATTCTGCCTTGGGCTGGCAACAAGAGCTAGAAGGGAAAATGCTCAAGACATGGACGGTCCTTCTGCAGGGATGCACGGAAGCACCGGCCTGATTGGGGCAAGCCTTGCAGGAAATATCAAAGGAATTGACCTCACCCCCAGGGACTGGCTTCATGCAGGATGTGGATGACTTGATCCAGTCAGAAAAACAAGGAGAAGAGGTAGAGGAAGCCTCTGTGAAATGGCTTCATTTTCAGGCAAAAAAGCAGCTTTGAGTAGCTGAAAAAAAAGAAATGGCAAATGACAGAGAAAATGGTTAAATATTGGAAACAATTTTTGACTGAGGGTTTGTGGTGTATTGATTCAGAGAGAGTTCAGGGAATCTGAGAAATAATGTTTCCCAGGACAAAAATGGAGCTGAAACAATTCTTAGGATAATTAGGGAACTGCAGGAGCTGGACTGAGGATTCTTTGTTCTGGCCTGAGCATTGTATGACTTCTTTAGCCCCAGATAGCCTCAATTTTACTGAGTGGACATAAAGAAGAGAACAGAACTTAACAAAATGAAAAAAATAAACTGATTGATGCCCCAGCCATGGCTCTTCCAGACTCAGAAATCTGAACTGGAAGGGAATATTAAACAGGCCACCCCTGAGCCTGCACTGAAGGCAACGCAGCAGCAGCCAGGGCTCCCCAGCGGGGGAAGCCCCTGCGCCTGCCCACAGATCCTCTGCTCAAATCCTCGGCCTGGCCACCCTCCTTTGCCATCTCCAGCCACTGCGGGACAATCCTTGCTCTCACTCTTGCAGCTTCAGGCCTTTCTGTGCCTGCCCTCGCCACAGCTGCTGGGGAAGGCACCGGGACAATTCCACTCTGCCTCTCAATGACACTCACACTCTGCCCTGCCTGGGATTAGCTGCTGGCAAAATAGACCAACTTGAAAATGGCTTCAAATCTTATTTCTCTGAAGGGACTTGGTTTGCATTTGCCTTGGGGAAAGGAATTTTAATGTTTCTTTTCCACCACTCAGCAGAGATGAAATTAACATCTCAACAGATTGGGAATAGCCCAAAAGATTCCCCCCAAGATAATGACCATCAACAAAACATCAACAGCCAGCAACAAACATCAACCAACATCTACCCCAGACCCTGCCCCAGGCACAGCTGGAGACATCTGGTCTGGAAAAGGCTGAGCAGGAAATCCAGGAGTGCCCACCTAATTCACATCACAGGCACAGAAATCCGGCTGCAACAGGAAACCAAATCCTAACAACTCCACACCTTCAAACCAATGAACATTAAACCAACGTGTGAAAAACGAAGTTCACTCCTGTAAAATTTTAAAAATGTTTAATAAAGACAATAAGAGACATAAAGTAAAGCAAAGAGATACGGCCGGGTGCCTTGGCGCGCTGCCAAGAGCACACCTGGTATCTCAGGAGTGTCCTTTTTATCCCATTCTTGCTGCGAGAGGTTAATGCATATTCAAGCATGTCCCCTCCCTGGTTCCACCTTCTTGGATCATATTTTTTCAATTTTATTTTCTGTTGGTCAGCATAATTTTTGCTGGTCTAGCTGGTCAGCATTATTTCGGAGTTTTTGGTTTCCTTTCTGCTGCAGATGGTCACTTGTTGATAAGAGTCCAGGCCCCTTATACTTCCTCAGAGAGCAGATGGGCTTCATATCTTTCCCCCTTGCTAACGTCCTGGTACCGGCTTTTTGGTCACAGTTTGCTCTCCATTTCCTGCTGCTGATAACAGCCTGTTTTCCACAGCTTGATCCTCCCATTGTCTTGCCTGTTGGAGTTATCTTGCCTTCTCCAGATGAGACATATCCTTACCATTCAGAATTCCTATCTAAGCCTATAACTTGCTAAGAGAGAAAAGAATATAGTGAAAGCATATAATATATTTATCAGAATAATTGTGAAAAGCCAATATTTACAACATGAATTCACAACAAGCCCTCCTTTTATTTTTTTTATAAATCATTTGGCTTGAGCAATAATTCTTGTTTTCTAGCTTCTAGCACTCGTTCATTTTTCTCACAAATCAGTTTAGCTTCTTCCAATGGATCTTTCACATTATTTTGTTTTCTTAATACCATGATTTTTTGTGCCGTTCCAGATGTGGCCAATTTTGGTTCTGTAGGCATTGCTACTATTTGCATGCCCTGCACCACTTTGGTAATTAGTTGGATGAAACAGGGGATTAGACAAGGAAGGAATATTAAACCAGCTGTAGCGCATAGGAGGAAGAAACCTAGCTTCTTCCACCATTCTGTCCCCAGCAGGTTATCCCACCAATTAGTGGTCATCATTGACTCCCATTTTTGGACTGGCACATGGGCTATTTTTCTAATGTTCTTGGCGATATCTAGAACGGCATTTCCATTGTCATCAATTTGCAAACAACAATCTGATGTATTAAATTTCCCGCAAACACCCCCTTCTTCAGCCAATAGATAGTCCAAAGCCAGTCTATTCTGATATATTGCAGCTCTGGCTTGGCGTTGCTGACTGACTATTAATTCCATAGCCCCAGCTGTTTCATTGGTTATGATTTCTACCACAGCTTGGAGTCTTATAATGCGATTTAGCATGTAAATTGGGGTTCGATATCCCCAGCTTCCATCTTGTGCCCAAGTAGCTGGTCCATATGTTTCTAGTATGCGTTCAGGGGGCCATTCCTCATCTCCCCATTTTTGAGGTCCTCCAAACAATTCCCTTTTATTTCTTTTTAGGTCCTCATAAACCGGCACTCCCAATTGATCTCCATCTGGTCCTGGCAAAAGGAAGAATCCTGGTTGAATGATTCCCAGAGTACAACTCCCTTTCCATTGTGAAGGGAGCTTTGGGTATGCCCTTTTCCCACATATCCAAAATAAGCCATCCGGTGCCTTCCAATAGTCATTTTTCTGTTGATTTATATTTTCCCAAAATTTAGATATTTCTGGGATTCCAGAGTAAGGATTTTTCCCTTTACCATTACATCTGAAGAGTGTGGTTCGATTATCATAAACACAATTCTTTTCTTTTACTTTTCCTTGAGTCCAATACAGAGTTGGTTCCTCTGGGATCCACCATGTAGAAGTTCCATTGCTAACCTTATACCTTTTACAGGGAGTTTTCCCTATTTCTTTAATAAATTCCTTACCAGTTCGCCACAAACATTCCTCCCCTATCACTGTTGAACTTAGAATCCATCCTTCTGGTCGAGTCCCCCCTCTTATATTGGTCCGGTTCCACTTAAGGAGTTCCACCGGGCCTATGCTACTACCTTTCCATGGCCATTCCTCCGTCATTAAAGCTCCTCCACAGACCCAACAGTTCGTTATGTTAAGTTCTTTACTTATCCTTTCCCCTAAATCCACAAACAGGTTTTTTCCTAGTCTTGAGATATCTATTTCTCCTTTTAATTGCTGTTTGAGCCTTGCATACAAGTCCTGACGTGAGGTTAAGTTAGGTTTAGGTTGCTGTGTTGGTTTTATGTTTTTTCTTATCACTTGTTCTTTTCTCAAATCTTGGGTCTTTCCCTTGACCGCCCCCGTGAAACAAATCCATTTTTCCCCTTTTGGGCAAGTGCTTCCCAATCTAGTACCACTGACTCCTAAGTTTTCTGTGATCCAATATTTTTCTTCTTTATGTATACAGGTACTTAACTTGGATGGGTTATAGCAGTGACTATTGATATTGGTGTGGGTAATAAGAAAGAAACCCCGGCGTCTTTCCATGTACAGCTTTCGATAGCATTTGTAACATGGCTTTGCTGGTGTCCCAAAAGGGAGAAGGATAAGTGACAGAAGAAGGAATAATAGGGGTCCAGTATGGATTACACCCCCACCCATCCTGCCTATGAGGTTGCAGCTCACAGCAGGTGTTTTATATTCTTCTTGGTGGCGAGTTATAGAGGCCAATCTGGTCTTGCCCCCTATTTCCTTGTCACTTCCTCTTTTGTAATTTCCAAGCAAATCTCTTTTGACACCTTTTAACAGTAGTATTCCACTGTTCCTCAGGTATTTCCCACTCAACAGGCACCAGTAATTCCCATCCACAGAGCAGAGTTATTATTTCAGTTGCCTGCAACTCCGTTTGGACAGAGGATCGATTTTGTGCTCGACACTCCCTACAACAAGAACGCCGATTGTGTGAGCTGCAATACCAATTTTTCCCACAAATTAAACACTTATATTTAACCCAGCTAGCATGTCCCGTATTGGGATGATTTAGACAAGGTATATGGTGTGGCACTGATGGAAGTTGTAATTCTCCCCCTTCTTTATACAGATCACAGGCCAAAGCAAAAATATGAGGATTTCCCGACCGAAACAGCCCCGATCCTCCTGTTTGGAGTGGGAGTATTCCTCCCCAAGGTGGATATCGAAGGTGTCTCAGAACTTGTCCAGGCAGGACTTGAAACCACTGATACAGGCTTGGTTTCACTTCCCAATTAGGTGTGATTCTTTGCTCATCCCTTAGATCCTGTGGATTGTCCCAGTTCATTACCGCCCAGCCCCCGCTTTAGAGTCAGTTTGGTATCACCCGGTTCAGAAGTTATAGTCCATTCCTCAGGTTTCTTCACAGGTCCCTTGATTCTACTGGCGTGGATCCACCCTCGTTCCCTGGTCCGGATTGCAGCCTCCGTTGTCAGCAGTACCTGAAAAGGACCTTCCCATTGAGGAGTTAAAGATTGTTCCTTCCATGTCTTTACCAGTACCCATTCTCCTGGATGAATATTATGAATTTTGAACTCCAAAGGGGTGGTTTGAGGGATCATTCCTTTTAGCCTTAAGTTTTCAAGTGTTTTAGCAATTGTGGTGACATATTTTCTGACACTTACTTCTCCTACTTCATAAGTGGCGGTTTCATGTCGGGTGGTAAGGAAGGGTAGTCCAAACATCATTTCATAGGGTGACACTCCCAGGTCTGACCTGGGTTGTGTTCGAACCCTCAATAGAGCCAGGGGTAAACATTTTACCCAGGACATCTGGGTTTCAATCATTAGTTTTGTTAAGGTCTTCTTTAAAGTTTGATTCATTCTTTCCACCCGGCCTGAACTTTGTGGGTGCCAGGGGGTATGCAATTCCCATTTTATTCCCAAGGTTTGGGTTATTTGCTGTAAGACTTTAGATGTAAAATGTGTTCCTCTATCTGAGTCTATTTTATTAATCATTCCATACCTGGGAATAATCTGTTCCAAAAGAGTTTTACACACCACATTAGCTGTGGCCCTGGCAGCGGGAATAGCTTCCACCCAGTGAGTTAAGTGGTCTACTATTACCAATAGGAACTTCCATTTTTGGACTTGGGGAAGTTCAGTAAAATCCACTTGAATACTTTGGAATGGCCGTAAGGCTAATTCACGGCCACCCAATGGTGTTTTTCTCATTATTTTTCTATTTACCTTTTGGCAAGTTATGCAGTTTTCAGTTATTTGTTTTGCTACCCCAAAAATTCCAATACATCCAAAATCCCTTAGAAAGTGATCACACAAAGCCTGAGTACCCCAATGAGTTTTCTGATGCATATCTTCTAATATTTTCCTGGTGAGCGGTTTATTAAGTAACTGTCTCCCATCAGGGAGTTTCCACTTTCCAGACCGATCCCGTTCTCCCCCTATCTTGAGTAATTCTTTTTCTTCTTTCTCATTAAATTTAGGGATTTCCAATTCTTCCCTGTCTGGGGTTAAAATTAACATTACTCGTTTGTCCCCATTTTCTGCCGCCTCTTTAGCCTCCTGATCCGCCAAGTTATTCCCTCTTATTTCAGGTGTCATTCCCTTTTGGTGTCCTTTGATATGTACTACAGCTATCTCCTCAGGCAGTTTTAACGCTTCTAAAACTTCTAAAATAAGTCCCTCATGTACTAGTCCTTTCCCTTTTGAGTTTAGTAACCCCCTTTCTTCCCAAATTTTCCCAAAGGTATGAATTACTCCAAAGGCATACTTTGAATCAGTATAGATTGTCCCCTTTTTATGTGCTAAATGCTCCAGTGCTCTTTTTAAAGCATATAATTCACAAGATTGAGCAGACCAGTTTGAGGGTAGACTTCCTTTTTCGATGGTCTGCATATTTTCCCCATCAAGTACAGCATATCCCGACATTCTTTTTCCTTGCAAGCATCTGGATGAACCATCAACATATATTTTTTTTCCCTCCAAAAGGGCTTGTTCTGCTAAATCTTCCCGAACTTTAGTTTGGCATTGTATAATTTCCAGACAATTATGTACCAAATCATCTTTTGGTTCCCCATACAGGAATTGGGCCGGATTGAGACTCCTGCTTGTTTCTATTGTCAAATCATTATTGTCAATTAAGATTGCTTCATATTTTAACATCCTGGAGTCTGTTAACCATTTCTCAGCTTTTTGATTTAGCACATTTCGAACAGCATGAGGAGTGCATACAATTAATTTACTTCCAAAGGTGAGCTTACGGCTTTCTTCCACCAACATAGCAGTAGCTGCTATTGCCTGAATACATACTGGCCAGCCATGGCTCACTGGATCCAATAATTTGGATAGAAAGGCTATTGGTTTCTTCACCCCACCCCATTCTTGAACTAAAACCCCATGAGCTACTCCGTTTTCCACATTAACATATAAATGAAAGGGTTTTTCTAAGGAGGGTAGGCTTAGGGCCGGTACTGAGGCTAGTTTCAATTTCAATTGTTCTAATTTATCATCATCATCTTTAGTCCATATTATATTGTCCCCTCCTGTCAATTTCTCATACAAAAATTTTACTGCTTGTGTGTATCCTTCAATCCACAATCTACAGTATCCTAGTAGTCCTAGCAGTTTCCTAACCTCTTTCTTTGAAGAGGGAGGAGGAAGGGATAGGATCCCTGCAATTCTTTCAGGATTTAATTTCCTGCTACCTTTGCTTATCAGGTGACCAAGATATTTTACCTCTGATTCCACAAACTGTAACTTTCCTTTTGATACTCTGAGTCCCTTTTCCCCAAGAAAATTCAGAAGTTTTATAGTAGCTTCTCTAACTTCAGCTTCTATTTCTCCTGATATTAGGAGATCATCCACATATTGGATGATTTGTATTCCTACAGGAGTGGGGAAAGTTTGTAGTATCTCTTCTAAGGCTTGCCCGAATAGATTTGGGGACTCTGTGAATCCTTGTGGTAATTTTGTCCATCTTAATTGTTGCTTTCTCCCAGTATTTGGATCTTCCCATTCAAAGGCAAAAATATCTCGGCTTTCTTCTGCCAGTGGGCAGGCCCAGAAAGCATCTTTAAGATCCACCACACTGAACCACTGATGTTGAGGTGGGACTTTACTTAAAAGAGTATAAGGATTAGGAACCACAGGGTAACGGGCTCGTGTTCTTTTATTAACCTCCCTTAAATCCTGCACTAATCTGTAATTTCCATCAGGTTTCTTTACTGGGAGTATGGGGGTGTTATGAGGAGATTTGCAAGGTTCCAATGTCCCATCCTTTATCAATTCTTCTATGACTGGCTTTAAGCCTTCTCTCCCCTCCAAAGAAATAGGATACTGACGTACACGTATGGGACATTCTTCCCTTTCAATAGTGACCCTTATGGGGTCAATATTCAATCCACCCCTATTTCCTTTTCCAGCCCAAACCTCTTTGTTAATTTGTTCTTCATCTTCCTGGCCAAGTTTTAACACTTTGGCTGTCATTTTCCCTTCTTCTGGGATAACCCCAATTCCTAATTGTATCTGTAAATCCCTTCCCAATAAGTTGCTGCCAGCCCCAGGAACTAGTAAAACATCTCCTATTCCTATTTTTGTTTCTCCTTCTATGACCACATTTTTAATGACAGGAACTTTAAACCCTTCCCCTTTTGCCCCTGTTACTTTTACAGTATCATTACTTATATCACATCCCTTTGGAATATTAACAACACAAGTCCTTTCTGCCCCAGTATCAACTATAAATTCTAATTTCTCCTCTTGGGGGCCCACTTTTAAAGTTATCAAAGGCTCCAGATGGTATTTGTCCCCCCAAAAATAATAGAGCCCCTGACTTCCCTATTCTTCCTCTGGAGGTGTCTCTTGAAATATCTTTAGATCCCTCCTTAAGTGAGGGCACTCTCGTTTAAAATGCCCTTCCTTTTTGCAATAAAAACAGGTATTCCTGGGTTGCCCCGGGAATTTTGATTGTGCTGGATTTTTATTTCTTCCCTTTTCCCCACTTCTAGCCCCTGAGTGTTTAGGAGGAATTCCTGAGGGTTTTTGATTCAGATTTTTCTGGAAGGTGTTTTCCCTCATAGTGGCTATCATGATTTTTGCTTCCACTTTAGCTTTTTCTTCATCTCTCCGTACATAAACCCTTTGAGCTTCTCTTAATAAATCATTTAAGGGTTTGTCATGCCAGTCCTCCAATTTTTCTAGTTTTTTCCTAATATCTGGCCATGCCCGGGTGACAAAATTAACCCTTAGCAGGGCTTGTCCTGCTAGGGACTCAGGGTCTATTCCAGAGTATTGTTTCATATTTTTTCGGAGCCTTTCCAGCCATTCAGTTGGGGTTTCCTCTTTTCCCTGTTGTCCCTCAAAGGCTTTTCTAACATTTTGCCCTCGGGGCGCTCCCTCCTTTATCCCTTTGATTATCAAATTACGATAATCATTCATACTTCCCCTCCCAACTTCATCATTCTGGTTCCAATCAGGAGGTGCAGTTGGCAATTTCTGTTCTCCTGGTGGGCCTTGTTGGTTTTCTCTTTCCCATATTTTTATCCCAGCAGTTCTAATCATATCTCTTTCCTCTTGGGAAAACATTATTTTCATTATTGATTGCATTTCTTCCCAAGTGAAAATATTGGGCCCTAGGAATTGATCTAATTGTTCAGCTGTACTTATAGGGTCTTCTAATAGCCCTTTAATCTCCTTTTTGAAATTCCTAACTTCTGTAGAAGTCAAAGGAGCATTCACAAATCCCGTTCCCCCCTGGACTCCCCCCATAGGTACTTCTCGTAATGGGAATAAATTGATTTCTTGGTTCCACTCTCCCTGTCTATCTGTTTTTACACCCCCCTTCCCTTGTTTTGTATTAGTGTTGGTAACATAGAGATTATCAGGCTGCTTTTGAGCTTTAATTGCTCGTCTTGTGTTCTGATATGGTGCCCCTTCATTAAGAAGAGATGTTATCTGGGCGGCAGGCACTGAACCCTCCAAAGGAAAAGAGGCAGAAACAGAGCCCGGCAGGGAAGCTGGAATCCCTAGTGCAGAAGGAGTGAGGGCAGGGCCTGGCAGTGAAGCCAGGGCCGCCTGTGCCGAGCTGCTGGTGTCCGGCAGTGAAGCCGGGGCTGCTGCAGCCGGAGTGCTGGTGTCCGGCAGTGAAGCCGGGGCTGCCAGGGCAGGGATGCTGAAGCTCGGCAATGAAGCCGGGGCCGCCAGGACAGAGATGCTGGAGCCTGGCAATGAAGCCGGGGCTGCCAGGGCAGGGATGCTGGAGCCTGGCAATGAAGCCGGGGCTGCCAGGGCAGGGATGCTGAAGCTCGGCAATGAAGCCGGGGCCGCCAGGGCGGGTGGAGCAGAAGCCAGAGTCGGGACACCCAGCGCACTCCCCTGTTCGAAGGGGGGAGCAGGAGTTCCCGGGACGGGTGGAATTCCCAGCATCAGCGGGGGTGGGAGGATTCCCAGCGCCATTGGAGGCGGAGGAATTCCCGGAGGCTGGGGAACCCTGCGGCTGGCTGCAGCGGGGGGGGGGCTCCCTGTGCCAGTGGTGGAGGTAAAGCATCCAGGGGGTCCCATTTTTTTTTATTTTCTGTTTGCTCAACCTCTGGAGTTTTAGATACTTTAAAAACTCTGGCTCCCAGAGGTTCTGTGTTTCCTAGCCAGCAAGAGGCATATTCTCTTTCTTCTGGATTAAATGGCTCTTTTGAATTCACAAATATATTTAGAGCCTGGCAGATCCAAGCCTCAGAGGACCCGTATTTTGGCCAGTAAACATGATCAGGTCTAATTTCCTTTTTTACCCACTCCTTCATGCAAAATTGGATCATTTTTACTTTGTCTTTCCCCTTTGTATCAGGATCTGAATCCCAATTTGCTAGCTTGGTCCCGAGGGGACTATCTTGAGGTATATCCTCTGGTATTTTATTAATTCTTTTTTCTCTTAAGGCCAACTTACTGGTTCTCTGTCCCATTTTTCCAAGTGTTCTCTGTTTCAACCTACTCCTTTAAGCACCACTATTTAGAACACCAATTGTACTATTTTAGAATACCAATTTCACTCCTTTAAAACACCAGTTCACTTCTTTAAAATACCTATTTTAACTCCCTTAAAAAAAAAAAACAAACCACAAGTTCACTTCTTTAAAACACTAATTACCCTTCACAGCACCACCAACAAAAGCAACAAACCCCAAATCCTTCTTTCAATGCTCTTGTTACAGTCCACCTTCCCCCTCCTTCAAGATACAGTTATACACGATCTCTCATTCACACATGCATTCTCATTTCTTTAATAGGTTTTTCTCACTCATTTTTCACTCACACCAAGACAATACAATAATAAGGTACCTTCAATGTTGTTGGCCAACCCCCCCAGATTTTCTTGGGTACTGTATCCCACACTTCCCGTGGTTTGCACCCTCAACCTGGCAATATTCCCGGGGATTTATTATTTTTTATCCCCTTTTTGTCCCGTCTCCTAGTACACTGGACTTAGGAGAACTCCCGACTCCTTCCTTTCCAGGGGCTCAACCCCTCCCTGAGACCCCAGTCTCAGAAACCCCGGGGGGATTCTCTCACTCCTTTTTCTTTTGCTTCGTCCAATTCCCGGCCTATTTTCTCGCGAAAGATAGGAACCGCGGTACTATGGACTCCGCTCTCGCTCCGCAGGTCTGGGGTAACCAGCTTGCGTCTCATTCACACACATTCATCCCCCCGTTTCCACCCCCCCTGATCAGTACTTACCAATTCCTGTTCAGGTCCTGAAAGATTATGGGATTTTGAAGGAGCACTTTATTACCTTTATTTTTTATTTTTTTTTTTATTTTTCTTTGCTTTACTTGTCTCTCTCTTGTCCTCCGGGTGTTGACCTGCTACCACCGATGACACCAGAAGAGCCAAAGCGGATTACCAAAACTGGCAAGGAGGCGCCGTCCTCCACCTGGAATCTCCTGGTTTCCCCGGGGCAAGGTGCTTAATCCCGGATGAGCCCCCAATTTATGTGAAAAACGAAGTTCACTCCTGTAAAATTTTAAAAATGTTTAATAAAGACAATAAGAGACATAAAGAAAAGCAAAGAGATACGGCCGGGTGCCTTGGCGCGCTGCCAAGAGCACACCTGGTATTTCAGGAGTGTCCTTTTTATCCCATCCTTGCTGCGAGAGGTTAATGCATATTCAAGCATATCCCCTCCCTGGTTCTACCTTCTTGGATCATGGTTTTTTTCAATTTTATTTTCTGTTGGTCAGCATAATTTTTGCTGGTCTAGCTGGTCAGCATTATTTCAGAGTTTTTGGTTTCCTTTCTGCTGCAGATGGTCACTTGTTGATAAGAGTCCAGGTCCCTTATACGTCCTCAGAGAGCAGATGGGCTTCATATCTTTCCCCCTTGCCAACGTCCTGGTACTGGCTTTTTGGTAACAGTTTGCTCTCCATTTCCTGCTGCTGATAATAGCCTGTTTTCCACAGCTTGATCCTCCCATTGTCTTGCTTGTTGGAGTTATCTTGCCTTCTCCAGATGACATATATCCTTACCATTCAGAATTCCTATCTAAGCCTATAACTTGCTAAGAGAGAAAAGAATATAGTGAAAGCATATAATATATTTATCAGAATAATTGTGAAAAGCCAATATTTACAACATGAATTCACAACAGGCTGGTTCATGAGCTGCTTTCTTGTTTCCTTTGGTATCTGTTCTCATCTATTTTTCAACCACAGTTTGAGTCATTTACTTTTCCAGAAATTCTGTCTCCTTCTGCTAATAGATAATGTGATCCCATCCCATGGTGAAATGTTGTGTTCCTCATCTGAGTGGATTGGTTGGGAGGAAGGTCAGGAGCTGGAGCTGTCTGGTTGGTTATTATTTCAATGGCATCCTGTAATCTAATTATCCCAATGAAATGACAAATGGTTTCTCTGGTACCTGCTATGAATTCATCAGGGTTCCCAGGGTCTGGTCCGTGGTGTTGCAGGATTTGTTCTGGTGGCCGTTCATCTTTTCCCCATTTCTGGGTGCTCCCTCCAGCCAGGGCTGCATCAATTGTCAGCTTTTCTCTCATTAAATCATCACATACTTGGATTCCCAACTGATTTCCCTGAACTTGTGGTAGCAAATAAACCCCAGTGGTCTGATACACCCTATATAACATAGACAGAGACAGCACATGTTGGAGTGGGGACAGGGATGATTCTCCCTCACTTGTTTTAGTGAAGTTTTCACAACATTCTCCATTTTCTGTTTTCCTTTGCAGCTGAACCAATTTCTGCTGCAGAGTCAGATATCCTCACAATGGGCTGTGCCTTTATCTGTGCAAATTCCATCTGTGCAAGCAGGCAGAGCTTGGGCTGAGGGGCAAAGGGAATCAGCCCAATTCCTCCTGCAGGCAGGAAGCCCCTGGGCCATTGTGCAGGCTTTGGCCCATCAGTGTTAATTTGCATTTCTAAAGCTCCTCTCCTGGCTGCCTGGAACAAAGCTTCTCTTCCAGGGCAGACATGGGATGACTCACACGTGCCAGCCTCACAATGTGTTTGTGTTTTGTTTTGGTTTATTTTATTTTACAGTACTCTAATAAGTGTTTATGAGATAAAGGGTCACCTTTAAAGCTCTTCTAGTTTTTCAGAAACAGCCTAAAAGTGAACATCCAAAAACCCATACAGAATTTTTGCCATAACTATGAGCCAGGCACAAACATTCCCAAAAAATTTTCAAGGCAATCGAATTTTTCCTACTTCTCTCTCGGCCTAAAAATTGATTCTCCCTACCTCGGCCCAAACTGAACTGACAATATAAAATCAAGATTATTACAAAAAAAAATTTCTAATGGTGTAATCCTGTCGTGGTTTTAAACCACTAACTAAGAAAATTACTTACTTCTTGCTGTGAGATATGGATTAGAATAAGAGCAAAACAGGCATACAACTTAAAAGGGGAAAAAAAGAAAGTTTATTGACAAACCACAATAATAAGAACACCAGAATAAACTTCCAGAAAAACCTTTCCATCCCCTATCTACCCACTATTCCCTTGTTCACATGACAACAGAGACAAAAACTCTGGAACTCTGATGGTTAAAACAGTCCCAATTCTTGCTAGTCTTTTTACCAATCTTTATAGAGAAACAGAAGTTTCTTCCTGTTAATTTATGGAGTTTCTTACAAGAAAACTATTTTTGTTATAGTTTTCTATTGCCCTAATGTTAGCTGTCCAGAGATGCTATTATTAGAGTTCACTCCTCCCATTCTCACATCACTCTGAGGTGTGTATGGGCCATGCGTCTAGAGATAGCATTTTTAAGGATAAGTTATTCAAAGGCAAAAATAGAAAAAAAGTCTTCTTCATCTGTTTCTGTGAGCTTCACCAGAAAACAGTTTTCTCATGGCCTCTCAGGGCTTCAAATCTCCCAACAGTTTTCTCATGGCCTCTCAAGGCTTTTAATCTCTCAGTACTTCACTATACTATAATTACTCTTTACTCAAATTTACACTTTGAACACTATTCCTCTCTAGATCCTATATCATGAATTAAAGGAGTTCTTTTCAGGATTTCATTGTCCATCTCCATAGTTTTAACAGGGAGATATTTCAGCTTAATTAAAGCATCTTCTTAATTCTCTACCTTCCTTGAAGCTTCTTTTCTTTCCTGTCACTGGTAGTTTATAAAGTCTCTTTTCATGTTGATCTCTCTCTCTCTCTCTCTCTCTAGATAAAAAGATTAATCTGCAAGTCTCATCTGGGTAATGAAAGAGTTAACATCTTGCCCAGGCTTTTGTAGATGGTTCGGTGATCTCTGCCGAACAGGAGCTGGAGCCGTCTGCGATGGGAAGTTCCTCATGGCTGCTCTGGAGCGTGTAGTCTCTGCTCCAACTCGCTGCAAGTCCAGGGCTTCCCTCTTTCTTTACTGGGCAGTTTCTAGTGAATTAGTTACAGCAAAACCTGCAGCCGAGCCAGAGATCGGCTCGGCCCGGCCTGGCCCGGGGAAAACCTTCCCCAGGCCCCGCCATCTCCCGGCCGGGAGACGGGGCAGGCCCGGCCCCATCCCCGCCCGGCCGCATGGCCTGGGCAGGGACGGGAGGCTTGGAGCTCCGCCACCCTCCACAGCCAGAAAACAAAGAGAACCCAGAGAGCTCTGCTTTTACACTTTAAGGTAGGGTTCACAAGTTGATCTCACTTTTCAATGGCCTAAACTGCTGTCAATTCCCAGCAATGACCGATAATTGGTCAGGAGAAAAGACTCCAAGCACTTCCCAGCAACTCCAACTCCCTTAAAGGTAAAGTAACTCCATGACAAATCCTTTCACGGAAACTTTGGGAAAATCAAAAACTCTCCTGCAATGTCTTTAGTGTTAGAGAGTCAAGGCACAACGTGATTCTGGCCAGAATGTGCAACAGGAATCATTAAATCCACACTTAGGCTGGGTGTGCAGAGAAAATCATTAAATGACATGGGAATTTACTAGATTTTTCCAAAACTTTATACATTCTGAACCCATAGAAATCCATTGGTTTAATGTTCATTGGTTTGAAGGTGTGGAGTTGTTAGGATTTGGCTTCCTGTTGCCCCCGGATTTCTGTGCCTGTGATGGGAATTAGGTGGGCACTCCTGGATTTCCTGCTCAGCCTTTGCCAGACCAGGTGTCTCCAGCTGTGCCTGGGGCAGTGTCTGGGTAGATGTTGGTTGATGTTTGCTGCTGGGTGTTGATGTTTTGTTGATGGTCGTTATCTTAGGGGGAATCTTTTGGGCTATTCCCAGTCTGTGGAGATGTTAATTTCATCTCTGCTGAGTGGTGGAAAAGAAAGATTAAAATTCCTTTCCCCAAGGCAAAGGCAAACCAATTGTGAGCAGAGAAATAAGATTTGAAGCCATTTTCAAGTTGGTCTATTTTGCCAGCAGCTAATCCCAGGCAGGGCAGAGTGTGAGTGTCATTGAGAGGCAGAGTGGAATTGTCCCGGTGCCTTCCCAAGCAGCTGTGGCGAGGGCAGGCACAGAAAGGCCTGAAGCTGCAAGAGTGAGAGCAAGGATTGTCCCACAGTGGCTGGAGATGGCAAAGGAGGGTGGCCAGGCCGAGGATTTGAGCAGAGGATCTGTGGGCAGGCGCAGGGGCTTCCCCCGCTGGGGAGCCCTGGCTGCTGCTGCGTTGCCTTCAGTGCAGGCTCAGGGGTGGCCTGTTTAATATTCCCTTCCAGTTCAGATTTCTGAGTCTGGAAGAGCCATGGCTGGGGCATCAATCATTTTATTTTTTTCATTTTGTTAAGTTTTGTTCTCTTTCTTATATCTACACCATAACATTGAGACTATCTGGGGCTAAAGAAGTCACAGAATGTTCTGCCTAGAAAAGAGAATCCTCAATCCAGCTCCTGCAATTCCCTGTTAATTGTAGGAATTGTTCCAGCTCCATTTTAGTCCTGGGTCACATTATTTCTGAGATTCCCTGAACCCTCTCAGGGTCAATACAAGACAAAACTTCCATCAACATAGGTCCCAAATATTTAACCATTTTCTCTACCATTTGCCCTTTCTTTTTTTTCAGCTACTCAAAGCTGCTTTTTAGCCTGAAAATGAAGCCATTTCACAGAGGCTTCCTCTACCTCTTCTCCTTGTTTTTCTGACTGGAGCAAGTCATCCACATCCTGCATTAAGCCAGTCCCTGGGGGTGAGGTCAATTCCTTTGATATTTCCTGCAAGGCTTGCCCCAATCAGGCCGGTGCTTCCGTGCATCCCTGCAGAAGGACCGTCCATGTCTTGAGCATTTTCCCTTCTAGCTCTTGTTGCCAGCCCAAGGCAGAATTGTGTTTGCATCCTCTGTGAGTGGGCAGATCCCCAGAAAGCATCTTTTGCATCAAGTTGTGAATGGCAGCAGTGTGAGGAGGGCACCTGGTTCAGGCCGGTGTAAGGATCTGAGAGTGTGGGGTGCCTCGGTTTCATCATCTCATTTCTTCTTCTTGGGTCCTGCAGCATTCTGTGGATTCCATTGGATTTCTTGTTTGGCAGGATAGGAGCATTCTAGGGAGCCATCCCTGGCTGCCCAAGCCGTGCCTTGAGCAGGACTCCCAGACAGGCTGTGAGCCCTTCCTTCCCTCCCTTGGAACAGGGGATTGCTTTTCGACACCTCTTGTCCTGGTTGCTTCAGGGAGATTTGGAGAGGCTCCATATCTAATTTTGCCAATTTCCCTGGGGCTGCCCACACTTGTGGGTTCACTTCAGCCTTGGCTCTGCTAGACATTTGACACAGAGGTACAACAGAACCAGCCTCTGTATCACCTTTTGCAACATTAATTTGCATTTCCCATTTAGCCATCAAATCCCTTCCCAGTAAATTAGAATCACAATTGTGAGCAAAGAAAAATCCCTGCATTTTAAACCCATCCCCCACATCTGCTAATAGTGCCTGAATAAAACACACCCACTCATCTTTCCTACTTAGTGCCTTAATAGCTAAAATATTCCCTAGCACCTTTAGGTGTAAGATTCCGAGTGGATGGAGAGGCCCCTGTGTCCATCAGGAAAGGTCTCCTCTGGATCCAGAGCCACCCTGGATGTTCCCAAGGGCTGCAGTGTGGTGGGTCCCTGGTGGAATGGGAGCTGTGCCACCGCTAAGAATGCGTGTCCATCAAGGGCTGGACTTGCTGGTGCTGAGGGTGCTGCTGTCTGTGCTTGCAGTGTCCTTGTGCCCTGCAGCTGGAAGGCTGATTCCTTGCCAGGGGCTGTTTGGGTGGGCTGTGCCCTGGCCAGGAGGGCAATGCCTGTGCCAGGTTGTCCTGGGTTGATTATGATGTTAAATTGTATCCCCATTCTTCCACCTAACCCAGACACAGGTTCTGTATTCTTAAAATTCCATCTGAGAGTAAAAGTGAGTGGAAAAGAAGCACCAAGTCTGTTATCAGACTGCACTTGCTCCCCCCGCATCGGGAGTTTTGACTACAGCACAGACAGACAACAAGACACAGATCGCCTTGGCTTTCCAGCTAGCCGGAGCAGAGAGGTCTTCCTGGACTGTTTTCTTTCCCTTTTCCTGAAACGAATCGAAGCTGCTCTGGACTGGGGACTCGGGGCAGCACCGGGAGCACCCCTGGACTACCGGGAGCCCGGCCTGGGCAGCGGCATTTTCCAGCGCCAGAGGGACTGATAACAGAGCCAACACCCCCAGGAAAGAGACCCTCTGAAGTTCCTCATCTCTGCTGAAGGGCGAGAGGTTTTGTAATTTGATATCGTTCATTTTTGTGCTGGGTAGTGCTGTGCCTGGGAAATAAACAGGTTTTTTCCACTCCTCTCAGAGAAATCTCTTCCCGAACTGGATGGGGGGTGGGAGAAAGGGGCCACGTGGGTTTGCTTCCCGGGGGGAGCCCCACTGGAGGTTTTCTCCCAAATTTACCCTAAACCAGGACAATCACCCAAATTACACAAACACATCACAAAATTCCAGAAACATCCCTCAAAATTCCAGAAAAATCCCAAAAAATGGCAGAAAACACCCACAAAATTTCCTAAATATTCTCAAAACTCTACCAAATTCCAGAAGCATCCCACATAATCTCCAAAAATTTCCGCACAATCTAAGAAAAACCCCTCAAAACTCTTCAAGACTCGTCAAAATCCCACAAAATTCCAGAAAAACCTCACAAAATTCCAGAAAAAAATCCACAAAATTCCCAAAATCTTCTCATAAGCCTACCAAATTCCAGAAATATCCCACAAAAATCTCCAAAAATATCCGCACAAAGAAAAATCCCACACAATTCTTATAGGCTCCTCAAAATCCCACAAAATTCCAGAAACACCCCACAAACTTGCAAAAAAACCCGCACAAATTTCCTAAAATCTTCTCATAAGCCCACCAAATTCTAGAAACATCCCAGAAAAATCTCAACAAATTTCCACACAATCTAAGGAAAATCCCACCCAATTCTTCAAGGCTCCTCAAAATCCCACAAAATTCCAGAAAATTACCACAACATTCCAAAAAAATCCCACCAAATTCCAAAAATCTTCTCATAACCCTACCAAATTCCAGAAACATCCCACAAAATCTCCACTAATTTCCACACAATCTAAGAAAAATATACTCAAAATTCTTCAAGTCTCCTCAGAATCCCACAAAATTTCAGACAATTCCAA
This sequence comes from Cyanistes caeruleus, assembly GCF_971803275.1. Classification (NCBI taxonomy): domain Eukaryota; kingdom Metazoa; phylum Chordata; class Aves; order Passeriformes; family Paridae; genus Cyanistes; species Cyanistes caeruleus. Next base: position 376,478 of record NW_028255931.1, on the reverse strand, counting down.
AACATTCCAAAGAAATCCCACCAAATTCCAGAAACACCTCAAAAAATTCCTGAAAAAATCCACAAAATTCCCAAAATCTTCTCATAAGCCCACCAAATTCCAGAAACATCCCACAAAATCTCCACAGATTTCCACACAATCTAAGAAAAATGTACTCAAAATTCTTCAAGTCTCCTCAAAAACCCACAAAATTCAAGAAAATTACCACAACTTTACAAGAAAATTTCAGAAAATTCCCTTAAACTTCTGAAAACCACACCAAATTCCAGAAACACCATACAAAATCTCCACTAATTTCCACGATATCTAAGAAAAAGGCCCTTGAAATTCTTCCAGTCTTCTCAGAATCCCACAAAATTCCAGACAATTCCAAAACATTCCAAAGAAATCCCACCAAATTTCAGAAACATCTCACAAAGTTCCAGAAAATCTCCACAAAAATCTCCACAAATTTCCACAAAATCTAAGAAAAATATCACACAATTCTTCAAGGCTCCTCAAAATCCCACAAAATTCCAGAAACACAGCACAAACTTGCAAAAAAACCCACATGAATTTCCCAAAATCTTCTCATGAGCTTACAAAACTCCAGAAATATCCCACAAAATCTCCACAAATTTCCACACAATCTAAGAAAAATCCCACACAATTCTTCAAGGCTCCTCAATATCCTACAAAATTCAAGAAAATTACCACAACTTTACAAGAAAATTCCAGAAAATTCTCTTAAACTTCTGAAAACCCCACCAAATTCCAGAAACACCCTACAAAATCTCCACTAATTTCCACGCAATCTAAGAAAAAGGCCCTCAAAATTCTTCAACTCTCCTCAGAATCCCACAAAATTCCAGACAATTCCTCAACATTCCAAAGAAATCCCACCAAATTCCAGAAACATCTCACAAAATTCCAGAAAAAATAAGCAAAATTACCCAGATCTTCTCATAAGCCTACCAAATTCCAGAAATATCCCACAAAATCTCCACAAGTTTCCACACATTCTATCAAAAATCCCACACAATTCTTCAAGGCTCCTCAAAATCCCACAAAATCCAAGAAAACTGCCACAACATTCCAAAAAAATCCAACAAAATTCCCTAAATCTTCTGAAAACCCCACCAAATTCCAGAAAATCTCCACAAATTTCCACAAAATTGAAGAAAAATCCCACACAATTCTTCAAGGCTCCTCAAAATCCCACAAAATTCCAGAAAATTACCACAACATTTCAGAAAAATCCCACCAAATTCCAAAAATCTTCTCATAACCCTACCAAATTCCAGAAACATCCCACAAAATCTCCACTAATTTCCACACAATCTAAGAAAAATGTACTCAAAATTCATCAAGTCTCCTCAGAATCCCACAAAATTCCAGACAATTCCAAAACATTCAAAAAAAATCCCACCAAATTCCAGAAACACCACACAAAATTCCAGGAAAAAAATCCACAAAATTCCCAAAATCTTCTCATAAGCCTACCAAATTCCAGAAAATCACCACAAAAATCTCCACAAATTTCCGCACAAAGAAAAACCCCACACAATTCTTCAAGGCTCCTCAAAATCCCACAAAATTCCAGAAACACAGCACAAACTTGCAAAAAAACCCACATGAATTTCCCAAAATCTTCTCATGAGCTTACAAAACTCCAGAAATATCCCACAAAATCTCCACAAATTTCCACACAATCTAAGAAAAGTCCCACACAATTCTTCAAGGCTCCTCAATATCCTACAAAATTCAAGAAAATTACCACAACTTTACAAGAAAATTCCAGAAAATTCTCTTAAACTTCTTTAAACCCCACCAAATTCCAGAAACACCCTACAAAATCTCCACTAATTTCCACGCAATCTAAGAAAAAGGCCCTCAAAATTCTTCAACTCTCCTCAGAATCCCACAAAATTCCAGACAATTCCACAACATTCCAAAGAAATCCCACCAAATTCCAGAAACATCCCACCAAATTCCAGAAAAAAATCCACAAAACCCCCAATATCTTCTCATAAGCCCACCAAATTCCAGAAATATCCCACAAAATCGCCTCAAATTTCCACACAATCTAAGAAAAATCCCACACAATTCTTCAAGGCTCCTCAAAATCCCACAAAATTCCAGAAAATTACCACAACATTCCAAAACAATCCCACCAAATTCCAGAAACATCTCACAAACTTACAAAAAAAACCCCCACGAAGTCCCCAAAATCTTCTCATAAGCCCACCAACTTCAGATACAACCCACACAATCTTTACAAATTTCCACTAAACCTAAGAAAGATCCCTCAAAGTTCTTCAAGTCTCCTCAATATCCCACAAAATTCCACAGAAACTCCACAACATTCAAAAAAAATCCTAAAAACTCCAGAAACATCCCACAAATTCCTTCAAGTCTCCTCAAAATCCCACCAAATTCCAGAAACATCTCACAAAATTCCAGAAAAAATAAGCAAAATTACCCAGATCTTCTCATAAGCCTACCAAATTCCAGAAATATCCCACAAAATCTCCACAAGTTTCCACACATTCTAACAAAAATCCCACACAATTCTTCAAGGCTCCTCAAAATCCCACAAAATCCAAGAAAACTGCCACAACATTCCAAAAAAATCCAACAAAATTCCCTAAATCTTCTGAAAACCCCACCAAATTCCAGAAAATCTCCACAAATTTCCACAAAATTGAAGAAAAATCCCACACAATTCTTCAAGGCTCCTCAAAATCCCACAAAATTCCAGAAAATTACCACAACATTTCAGAAAAATCCCACCAAATTCCAAAAATCTTCTCATAACCCTACCAAATTCCAGAAACATCCCACAAAATCTCCACTAATTTCCACACAATCTAAGAAAAATGTACTCAAAGTTCTTCAAGTCTCCTCAGAATCCCACAAAATTCCAGACAATTCCAAAACATTCAAAAAAAATCCCACCAAATTCCAGAAACACCACACAAAATTCCAGAAAAAAATCCACAAAATTCCCAAAATCTTCTCATAAGCCTACCAAATTCCAGAAAATCACCACAAAATCTCCACAAATTTCCGCACAAAGAAAAACCCCACACAATTCTTCAAGGCTCCTCAAAATCCCGCAAAATTCCAGAAACACCCCACAAACTTGCAAAAAAACCCACATGAATTTCCCAAAATCTTCTCATGAGCTTACAAAACTCCAGAAATATCCCACAAAATCTCCACAAATTTCCACACAATCTAAGAAAAATCCCACACAATTCTTCAAGGCTCCTCAATATCCTACAAAATTCAAGAAAATTACCACAACTTTACAAGAAAATTCCAGAAAATTCTCTTAAACTTCTGAAAACCCCACCAAATTCCAGAAACACCCTACAAAATCTCCACTAATTTCCACGCAATCTAAGAAAAAGGCCCTCAAAATTCTTCAACTCTCCTCAGAATCCTACAAAATTCCAGAAAAAAATCCACAAAACCCCCAATATCTTCTCATAAGCCCACCAAATTCCAGAAATATCCCACAAAATCGCCTCAAATTTCCACACAATCTAAGAAAAATCCCACACAATTCTTCAAGGCTCCTCAAAATCCCACAAAATTCCAGAAAATTACCACAACATTTCAGAAAAATCCCACCAAATTCCAAAAATCTTCTCATAACCCTACCAAATTCCAGAAACATCCTACAAAATCTCCACTGATTTCCACACAATCTAAGAAAAATGTACTCAAAGTTCATCAAGTCTCCTCAGAATCCCACAAAATTCCAGACAATTCCAAAACATTCCAAAAAAATCCCACCAAATTCCAGAAACACCACACAAAATTCCAGAAAAAAATCCACAAAATTCCCAAAATCTTCTCATAAGCCTACCAAATTCCAGAAAATCACCACAAAAATCTCCACAAATTTCCGCACAAAGAAAAACCCCACACAATTCTTCAAGGCTCCTCAAAATCCCACAAAATTCCAGAAACACCGCACAAACTTGCAAAAAAACCCACAAGAATTTCCCAAAATCTTCTCATGAGCTTACAAAACTCCAGAAATATCCCACAAAATCTCCACAAATTTCCACACAATCTAAGAAAAATCCCACACAATTCTTCAAGGCTCCTCAATATCCTACAAAATTCAAGAAAATTACCACAACTTTACAAGAAAATTCCAGAAAATTCTCTTAAACTTCTGAAAACCCCACCAAATTCCAGAAACACCCTACAAAATCTCCACTAATTTCCACGCAATCTAAGAAAAAGGCCCTCAAAATTCTTCAACTCTCCTCAGAATCCCACAAAATTCCAGACAATTCCACAACATTCCAAAGAAATCCCACCAAATTCCAGAAACATCCCACAAAATTCCAGAAAAAAATCCACAAAACCCCCAATATCTTCTCATAAGCCCACCAAATTCCAGAAATATCCCACAAAATCGCCTCAAATTTCCACACGATCTAAGAAAAATCCCACACAATTCTTCAAGGCTCCTCAAAATCCCACAAAATTCCAGAAAATTACCACAACATACCAAAACAATCCCACCAAATTCCAGAAACATCTCACAAACTTACAAAAAAAACCCCCACGAAGTCCCCAAAATCTTCTCATAAGCCCACCAACTTCAGATACAACCCACACAATCTTTACAAATTTCCACTAAACCTAAGAAAGATCCCTCAAAGTTCTTCAAGTCTCCTCAATATCCCACAAAATTCCACAGAAACTCCACAACATTCAAAAAAAATCCTAAAAACTCCAGAAACATCCCACAAATTCCTTCAAGTCTCCTCAAAATCCCACAAAATTCCAGACAATTCCTCAACATTCCAAAGAAATCCCACCAAATTCCAGAAACATCTCACAAAATTCCAGAAAAAATAAGCAAAATTACCCAGATCTTCTCATAAGCCTACCAAATTCCAGAAATATCCCACAAAATCTCCACAAGTTTCCACACATTCTAACAAAAATCCCACACAATTCTTCAAGGCTCCTCAAAATCCCACAAAATCCAAGAAAACTGCCACAACATTCCAAAAAAATCCAACAAAATTCCCTAAATCTTCTGAAAACCCCACCAAATTCCAGAAAATCTCCACAAATTTCCACAAAATTGAAGAAAAATCCCACACAATTCTTCAAGGCTCCTCAAAATCCCACAAAATTCCAGAAAATTACCACAACATTTCAGAAAAATCCCACCAAATTCCAAAAATCTTCTCATAACCCTACCAAATTCCAGAAACATCCCACAAAATCTCCACTAATTTCCACACAATCTAAGAAAAATGTACTCAAAGTTCATCAAGTCTCCTCAGAATCCCACAAAATTCCAGACAATTCCAAAACATTCAAAAAAAATCCCACCAAATTCCAGAAACACCACACAAAATTCCAGAAAAAAATCCACAAAATTCCCAAAATCTTCTCAGAAGCCTACCAAATTCCAGAAAATCACCACAAAAATCTCCACAAATTTCCGCACAAAGAAAAACCCCACACAATTCTTCAAGGCTCCTCAAAATCCCGCAAAATTCCAGAAACACCGCACAAACTTGCAAAAAAACCCACAAGAATTTCCCAAAATCTTCTCATGAGCTTACAAAACTCCAGAAATATCCCACAAAATCTCAACAAATTTCCACACAATCTAAGAAAAATCCCACACAATTCTTCAAGGCTCCTCAATATCCTACAAAATTCAAGAAAATTACCACAACTTTACAAGAAAATTCCAGAAAATTCTCTTAAACTTCTTTAAACCCCACCAAATTCCAGAAACACCCTACAAAATCTCCACTAATTTCCACGCAATCTAAGAAAAAGGCCCTCAAAATTCTTCAACTCTCCTCAGAATCCCACAAAATTCCAGACAATTCCAAAACTTTCCAAAGAAATCCCACCAAATTCCAGAAACATCCCACAAAATTCCAGAAAAAAATCCACAAAACCCCCAATATCTTCTCATAAGCCCACCAAATTCCAGAAATATCCCACAAAATCGCCTCAAATTTCCACACAATCTAAGAAAAATCCCACACAATTCTTCAAGGCTCCTCAAAATCCCACAAAATTCCAGAAAATTACCACAACATTCCAAAACAATCCCACCAAATTCCAGAAACATCTCACAAACTTACAAAAAAAACCCCCACGAAGTCCCCAAAATCTTCTCATAAGCCCACCAACTTCAGATACAACCCACACAATCTTTACAAATTTCCACTAAACCTAAGATAGATCCCTCAAAGTTCTTCAAGTCTCCTCAATATCCCACAAAATTCCACAGAAACTCCACAACATTCAAAAAAAATCCTAAAAACTCCAGAAACATCCCACAAATTCCTTCAAGTCTCCTCAAAATCCCACCAAATTCCAGACAATTCCTCAACATTCCAAAGAAATCCCACCAAATTCCAGAAACATCTCACAAAATTCCAGAAAAAATAAGCAAAATTACCCAGATCTTCTCATAAGCCTACCAAATTCCAGAAATATCCCACAAAATCTCCACAAGTTTCCACACATTCTAACAAAAATCCCACACAATTCTTCAAGGCTCCTCAAAATCCCACAAAATCCAAGAAAACTGCCACAACATTCCAAAAAAATCCAACAAAATTCCCTAAATCTTCTGAAAACCCCACCAAATTCCAGAAAATCTCCACAAATTTCCACAAAATTGAAGAAAAATCCCACACAATTCTTCAAGGCTCCTCAAAATCCCACAAAATTCCAGAAAATTACCACAACATTTCAGAAAAATCCCACCAAATTCCAAAAATCTTCTCATAACCCTACCAAATTCCAGAAACATCCCACATAATCTCCACTAATTTCCACACAATCTAAGAAAAATGTACTCAAAGTTCTTCAAGTCTCCTCAGAATCCCACAAAATTCCAGACAATTCCAAAACATTCCAAAAAAATCCCACCAAATTCCAGAAACACCACACAAAATTCCAGAAAAAAATCCACAAAATTCCCAAAATCTTCTCATAAGCCTACCAAATTCCAGAAAATCACCACAAAATCTCCACAAATTTCCGCACAAAGAAAAACCCCACACAATTCTTCAAGGCTCCTCAAAATCCCGCAAAATTCCAGAAACACCCCACAAACTTGCAAAAAAACCCACATGAATTTCCCAAAATCTTCTCATGAGCTTACAAAACTCCAGAAATATCCCACAAAATCTCCACAAATTTCCACACAATCTAAGAAAAATCCCACACAATTCTTCAAGGCTCCTCAATATCCTACAAAATTCAAGAAAATTACCACAACTTTACAAGAAAATTCCAGAAAATTCTCTTAAACTTCTGAAAACCCCACCAAATTCCAGAAACACCCTACAAAATCTCCACTAATTTCCACGCAATCTAAGAAAAAGGCCCTCAAAATTCTTCAACTCTCCTCAGAATCCTACAAAATTCCAGAAAAAAATCCACAAAACCCCCAATATCTTCTCATAAGCCCACCAAATTCCAGAAATATCCCACAAAATCGCCTCAAATTTCCACACAATCTAAGAAAAATCCCACACAATTCTTCAAGGCTCCTCAAAATCCCACAAAATTCCAGAAAATTACCACAACATTTCAGAAAAATCCCACCAAATTCCAAAAATCTTCTCATAACCCTACCAAATTCCAGAAACATCCCACAAAATCTCCACTGATTTCCACACAATCTAAGAAAAATGTACTCAAAGTTCATCAAGTCTCCTCAGAATCCCACAAAATTCCAGACAATTCCAAAACATTCCAAAAAAATCCCACCAAATTCCGGAAACACCACACAAAATTCCAGAAAAAAATCCACAAAATTCCAAAAATCTTCTCATAAGCCTACCAAATTCCAGAAAATCACCACAAAAATCTCCACAAATTTCCGCACAAAGAAAAACCCCACACAATTCTTCAAGGCTCCTCAAAATCCCACAAAATTCCAGAAACACCGCACAAACTTGCAAAAAAACCCACAAGAATTTCCCAAAATCTTCTCATGAGCTTACAAAACTCCAGAAATATCCCACAAAATCTCCACAAATTTCCACACAATCTAAGAAAAATCCCACACAATTCTTCAAGGCTCCTCAATATCCTACAAAATTCAAGAAAATTACCACAACTTTACAAGAAAATTCCAGAAAATTCTCTTAAACTTCTTTAAACCCCACCAAATTCCAGAAACACCCTACAAAATCTCCACTAATTTCCACGCAATCTAAGAAAAAGGCCCTCAAAATTCTTCAACTCTCCTCAGAATCCCACAAAATTCCAGACAATTCCACAACATTCCAAAGAAATCCCACCAAATTCCAGAAACATCCCACAAAATTCCAGAAAAAAATCCACAAAACCCCCAATATCTTCTCATAAGCCCACCAAATTCCAGAAATATCCCACAAAATCGCCTCAAATTTCCACACAATCTAAGAAAAATCCCACACAATTCTTCAAGGCTCCTCAAAATCCCACAAAATTCCAGAAAATTACCACAACATTCCAAAACAATCCCACCAAATTCCAGAAACATCTCACAAACTTACAAAAAAAACCCCCACGAAGTCCCCAAAATCTTCTCATAAGCCCACCAACTTCAGATACAACCCACACAATCTTTACAAATTTCCACTAAACCTAAGAAAGATCCCTCAAAGTTCTTCAAGTCTCCTCAATATCCCACAAAATTCCACAGAAACTCCACAACATTCAAAAAAAATCCTAAAAACTCCAGAAACATCCCACAAATTCCTTCAAGTCTCCTCAAAATCCCACAAAATTCCAGACAATTCCTCAACATTCCAAAGAAATCCCACCAAATTCCAGAAACATCTCACAAAATTCCAGAAAAAATAAGCAAAATTACCCAGATCTTCTCATAAGCCTACCAAATTCCAGAAATATCCCACAAAATCTCCACAAGTTTCCACACATTCTATCAAAAATCCCACACAATTCTTCAAGGCTCCTCAAAATCCCACAAAATCCAAGAAAACTGCCACAACATTCCAAAAAAATCCAACAAAATTCCCTAAATCTTCTGAAAACCCCACCTAATTCCAGAAAATCTCCACAAATTTCCACAAAATTGAAGAAAAATCCCACACAATTCTTCAAGGCTCCTCAAAATCCCACAAAATTCCAGAAAATTACCACAACATTTCAGAAAAATCCCACCAAATTCCAAAAATCTTCTCATAACCCTACCAAATTCCAGAAACATCCCACAAAATCTCCACTAATTTCCACACAATCTAAGAAAAATGTACTCAAAGTTCTTCAAGTCTCCTCAGAATCCCACAAAATTCCAGACAATTCCAAAACATTCAAAAAAAATCCCACCAAATTCCAGAAACACCACACAAAATTCCAGAAAAAAATCCACAAAATTCCCAAAATCTTCTCATAAGCCTACCAAATTCCAGAAAATCACCACAAAATCTCCACAAATTTCCGCACAAAGAAAAACCCCACACAATTCTTCAAGGCTCCTCAAAATCCCGCAAAATTCCAGAAACACCGCACAAACTTGCAAAAAAACCCACAAGAATTTCCCAAAATCTTCTCATGAGCTTACAAAACTCCAGAAATATCCCACAAAATCTCAACAAATTTCCACACAATCTAAGAAAAATCCCACACAATTCTTCAAGGCTCCTCAATATCCTACAAAATTCAAGAAAATTACCACAACTTTACAAGAAAATTCCAGAAAATTCTCTTAAACTTCTTTAAACCCCACCAAATTCCAGAAACACCCTACAAAATCTCCACTAATTTCCACGCAATCTAAGAAAAAGGCCCTCAAAATTCTTCAACTCTCCTCAGAATCCCACAAAATTCCAGACAATTCCAAAGCTTTCCAAAGAAATCCCACCAAATTCCAGAAACATCCCACAAAATTCCAGAAAAAAATCCACAAAACCCCCAATATCTTCTCATAAGCCCACCAAATTCCAGAAATATCCCACAAAATCGCCTCAAATTTCCACACAATCTAAGAAAAATCCCACACAATTCTTCAAGGCTCCTCAAAATCCCACAAAATTCCAGAAAATTACCACAACATTCCAAAACAATCCCACCAAATTCCAGAAACATCTCACAAACTTACAAAAAAAACCCCCACGAAGTCCCCAAAATCTTCTCATAAGCCCACCAACTTCAGATACAACCCACACAATCTTTACAAATTTCCACTAAACCTAAGATAGATCCCTCAAAGTTCTTCAAGTCTCCTCAATATCCCACAAAATTACACAGAAACTCCACAACATTCAAAAAAAATCCTAAAAACTCCAGAAACATCCCACAAATTCCTTCAAGTCTCCTCAAAATCCCACAAAATTCCAGACAATTCCTCAACATTCCAAAGAAATCCCACCAAATTCCAGAAACATCTCACAAAATTCCAGAAAAAATAAGCAAAATTACCCAGATCTTCTCATAAGCCTACCAAATTCCAGAAATATCCCACAAAATCTCCACAAGTTTCCACACATTCTAACAAAAATCCCACACAATTCTTCAAGGCTCCTCAAAATCCCACAAAATCCAAGAAAACTGCCACAACATTCCAAAAAAATCCAACAAAATTCCCTAAATCTTCTGAAAACCCCACCAAATTCCAGAAAATCTCCACAAATTTCCACAAAATTGAAGAAAAATCCCACACAATTCTTCAAGGCTCCTCAAAATCCCACAAAATTCCAGAAAATTACCACAACATTTCAGAAAAATCCCACCAAATTCCAAAAATCTTCTCATAACCCTACCAAATTCCAGAAACATCCCACAAAATCTCCACTAATTTCCACACAATCTAAGAAAAATGTACTCAAAGTTCTTCAAGTCTCCTCAGAATCCCACAAAATTCCAGACAATTCCAAAACATTCAAAAAAAATCCCACCAAATTCCAGAAACACCACACAAAATTCCAGAAAAAAATCCACAAAATTCCCAAAATCTTCTCATAAGCCTACCAAATTCCAGAAAATCACCACAAAATCTCCACAAATTTCCGCACAAAGAAAAACCCCACACAATTCTTCAAGGCTCCTCAAAATCCCGCAAAATTCCAGAAACACCCCACAAACTTGCAAAAAAACCCACATGAATTTCCCAAAATCTTCTCATGAGCTTACAAAACTCCAGAAATATCCCACAAAATCTCCACAAATTTCCACACAATCTAAGAAAAATCCCACACAATTCTTCAAGGCTCCTCAATATCCTACAAAATTCAAGAAAATTACCACAACTTTACAAGAAAATTCCAGAAAATTCTCTTAAACTTCTGAAAACCCCACCAAATTCCAGAAACACCCTACAAAATCTCCACTAATTTCCACGCAATCTAAGAAAAAGGCCCTCAAAATTCTTCAACTCTCCTCAGAATCCTACAAAATTCCAGAAAAAAATCCACAAAACCCCCAATATCTTCTCATAAGCCCACCAAATTCCAGAAATATCCCACAAAATCGCCTCAAATTTCCACACAATCTAAGAAAAATCCCACACAATTCTTCAAGGCTCCTCAAAATCCCACAAAATTCCAGAAAATTACCACAACATTTCAGAAAAATCCCACCAAATTCCAAAAATCTTCTCATAACCCTACCAAATTCCAGAAACATCCCACAAAATCTCCACTGATTTCCACACAATCTAAGAAAAATGTACTCAAAGTTCATCAAGTCTCCTCAGAATCCCACAAAATTCCAGACAATTCCAAAACATTCCAAAAAAATCCCACCAAATTCCAGAAACACCACACAAAATTCCAGAAAAAAATCCACAAAATTCCCAAAATCTTCTCATAAGCCTACCAAATTCCAGAAAATCACCACAAAAATCTCCACAAATTTCCGCACAAAGAAAAACCCCACACAATTCTTCAAGGCTCCTCAAAATCCCACAAAATTCCAGAAACACCGCACAAACTTGCAAAAAAACCCACAAGAATTTCCCAAAATCTTCTCATGAGCTTACAAAACTCCAGAAATATCCCACAAAATCTCCACAAATTTCCACACAATCTAAGAAAAATCCCACACAATTCTTCAAGGCTCCTCAATATCCTACAAAATTCAAGAAAATTACCACAACTTTACAAGAAAATTCCAGAAAATTCTCTTAAACTTCTTTAAACCCCACCAAATTCCAGAAACACCCTACAAAATCTCCACTAATTTCCACGCAATCTAAGAAAAAGGCCCTCAAAATTCTTCAACTCTCCTCAGAATCCCACAAAATTCCAGACAATTCCACAACATTCCAAAGAAATCCCACCAAATTCCAGAAACATCCCACAAAATTCCAGAAAAAAATCCACAAAACCCCCAATATCTTCTCATAAGCCCACCAAATTCCAGAAATATCCCACAAAATCGCCTCAAATTTCCACACAATCTAAGAAAAATCCCACACAATTCTTCAAGGCTCCTCAAAATCCCACAAAATTCCAGAAAATTACCACAACATTCCAAAACAATCCCACCAAATTCCAGAAACATCTCACAAACTTACAAAAAAAACCCCCACGAAGTCCCCAAAATCTTCTCATAAGCCCACCAACTTCAGATACAACCCACACAATCTTTACAAATTTCCACTAAACCTAAGAAAGATCCCTCCAAGTTCTTCAAGTCTCCTCAATATCCCACAAAATTCCACAGAAACTCCACAACATTCAAAAAAAATCCTAAAAACTCCAGAAACATCCCACAAATTCCTTCAAGTCTCCTCAAAATCCCACAAAATTCCAGACAATTCCTCAACATTCCAAAGAAATCCCACCAAATTCCAGAAACATCTCACAAAATTCCAGAAAAAATAAGCAAAATTACCCAGATCTTCTCATAAGCCTACCAAATTCCAGAAATATCCCACAAAATCTCCACAAGTTTCCACACATTCTATCAAAAATCCCACACAATTCTTCAAGGCTCCTCAAAATCCCACAAAATCCAAGAAAACTGCCACAACATTCCAAAAAAATCCAACAAAATTCCCTAAATCTTCTGAAAACCCCACCTAATTCCAGAAAATCTCCACAAATTTCCACAAAATTGAAGAAAAATCCCACACAATTCTTCAAGGCTCCTCAAAATCCCACAAAATTCCAGAAAATTACCACAACATTTCAGAAAAATCCCACCAAATTCCAAAAATCTTCTCATAACCCTACCAAATTCCAGAAACATCCCACAAAATCTCCACTAATTTCCACACAATCTAAGAAAAATGTACTCAAAGTTCTTCAAGTCTCCTCAGAATCCCACAAAATTCCAGACAATTCCAAAACATTCAAAAAAAATCCCACCAAATTCCAGAAACACCACACAAAATTCCAGAAAAAAATCCACAAAATTCCCAAAATCTTCTCATAAGCCTACCAAATTCCAGAAAATCACCACAAAATCTCCACAAATTTCCGCACAAAGAAAAACCCCACACAATTCTTCAAGGCTCCTCAAAATCCCGCAAAATTCCAGAAACACCCCACAAACTTGCAAAAAAACCCACATGAATTTCCCAAAATCTTCTCATGAGCTTACAAAACTCCAGAAATATCCCACAAAATCTCCACAAATTTCCACACAATCTAAGAAAAATCCCACACAATTCTTCAAGGCTCCTCAATATCCTACAAAATTCAAGAAAATTACCACAACTTTACAAGAAAATTCCAGAAAATTCTCTTAAACTTCTGAAAACCCCACCAAATTCCAGAAACACCCTACAAAATCTCCACTAATTTCCACGCAATCTAAGAAAAAGGCCCTCAAAATTCTTCAACTCTCCTCAGAATCCCACAAAATTCCAGACAATTCCACAACACTCCAAAGAAATCCCACCAAATTCCAGAAACATCCCACAAAATTCCAGAAAAAAATCCACAAAACCCCCAATATCTTCTCATAAGCCCACCAAATTCCAGAAATATCCCACAAAATCGCCTCAAATTTCCACACAATCTAAGAAAAATCCCACACAATTCTTCAAGGCTCCTCAAAATCCCACAAAATTCCAGAAAATTACCACAACATTCCAAAACAATCCCACCAAATTCCAGAAACATCTCACAAACTTACAAAAAAAACCCCCACGAAGTCCCCAAAATCTTCTCATAAGCCCACCAACTTCAGATACAACCCACACAATCTTTACAAATTTCCACTAAACCTAAGAAAGATCCCTCAAAGTTCTTCAAGTCTCCTCAATATCCCACAAAATTCCACAGAAACTCCACAACATTCAAAAAAAATCCTAAAAACTCCAGAAACATCCCACAAATTCCTTCAAGTCTCCTCAAAATCCCACAAAATTCCAGACAATTCCTCAACATTCCAAAGAAATCCCACCAAATTCCAGAAACATCTCACAAAATTCCAGAAAAAATAAGCAAAATTACCCAGATCTTCTCATAAGCCTACCAAATTCCAGAAATATCCCACAAAATCTCCACAAGTTTCCACACATTCTAACAAAAATCCCACACAATTCTTCAAGGCTCCTCAAAATCCCACAAAATCCAAGAAAACTGCCACAACATTCCAAAAAAATCCAACAAAATTCCCTAAATCTTCTGAAAACCCCACCAAATTCCAGAAAATCTCCACAAATTTCCACAAAATTGAAGAAAAATCCCACACAATTCTTCAAGGCTCCTCAAAATCCCACAAAATTCCAGAAAATTACCACAACATTTCAGAAAAATCCCACCAAATTCCAAAAATCTTCTCATAACCCTACCAAATTCCAGAAACATCCCACAAAATCTCCACTAATTTCCACACAATCTAAGAAAAATGTACTCAAAGTTCTTCAAGTCTCCTCAGAATCCCACAAAATTCCAGACAATTCCAAAACATTCAAAAAAAATCCCACCAAATTCCAGAAACACCACACAAAATTCCAGAAAAAAATCCACAAAATTCCCAAAATCTTCTCATAAGCCTACCAAATTCCAGAAAATCACCACAAAATCTCCACAAATTTCCGCACAAAGAAAAACCCCACACAATTCTTCAAGGCTCCTCAAAATCCCGCAAAATTCCAGAAACACCCCACAAACTTGCAAAAAAACCCACATGAATTTCCCAAAATCTTCTCATGAGCTTACAAAACTCCAGAAATATCCCACAAAATCTCCACAAATTTCCACACAATCTAAGAAAAATCCCACACAATTCTTCAAGGCTCCTCAATATCCTACAAAATTCAAGAAAATTACCACAACTTTACAAGAAAATTCCAGAAAATTCTCTTAAACTTCTGAAAACCCCACCAAATTCCAGAAACACCCTACAAAATCTCCACTAATTTCCACGCAATCTAAGAAAAAGGCCCTCAAAATTCTTCAACTCTCCTCAGAATCCCACAAAATTCCAGACAATTCCACAACACTCCAAAGAAATCCCACCAAATTCCAGAAACATCCCACAAAATTCCAGAAAAAAATCCACAAAACCCCCAATATCTTCTCATAAGCCCACCAAATTCCAGAAATATCCCACAAAATCGCCTCAAATTTCCACACAATCTAAGAAAAATCCCACACAATTCTTCAAGGCTCCTCAAAATCCCACAAAATTCCAGAAAATTACCACAACATACCAAAACAATCCCACCAAATTCCAGAAACATCTCACAAACTTACAAAAAAAACCCCCACGAAGTCCCCAAAATCTTCTCATAAGCCCACCAACTTCAGATACAACCCACACAATCTTTACAAATTTCCACTAAACCTAAGAAAGATCCCTCCAAGTTCTTCAAGTCTCCTCAATATCCCACAAAATTCCACAGAAACTCCACAACATTCAAAAAAAATCCTAAAAACTCCAGAAACATCCCACAAATTCCTTCAAGTCTCCTCAAAATCCCACAAAATTCCAGACAATTCCTCAACATTCCAAAGAAATCCCACCAAATTCCAGAAACATCTCACAAAATTCCAGAAAAAATAAGCAAAATTACCCAGATCTTCTCATAAGCCTACCAAATTCCAGAAATATCCCACAAAATCTCCACAAGTTTCCACACATTCTATCAAAAATCCCACACAATTCTTCAAGGCTCCTCAAAATCCCACAAAATCCAAGAAAACTGCCACAACATTCCAAAAAAATCCAACAAAATTCCCTAAATCTTCTGAAAACCCCACCTAATTCCAGAAAATCTCCACAAATTTCCACAAAATTGAAGAAAAATCCCACACAATTCTTCAAGGCTCCTCAAAATCCCACAAAATTCCAGAAAATTACCACAACATTTCAGAAAAATCCCACCAAATTCCAAAAATCTTCTCATAACCCTACCAAATTCCAGAAACATCCCACAAAATCTCCACTAATTTCCACACAATCTAAGAAAAATGTACTCAAAGTTCTTCAAGTCTCCTCAGAATCCCACAAAATTCCAGACAATTCCAAAACATTCAAAAAAAATCCCACCAAATTCCAGAAACACCACACAAAATTCCAGAAAAAAATCCACAAAATTCCCAAAATCTTCTCATAAGCCTACCAAATTCCAGAAAATCACCACAAAATCTCCACAAATTTCCGCACAAAGAAAAACCCCACACAATTCTTCAAGGCTCCTCAAAATCCCGCAAAATTCCAGAAACACCCCACAAACTTGCAAAAAAACCCACATGAATTTCCCAAAATCTTCTCATGAGCTTACAAAACTCCAGAAATATCCCACAAAATCTCCACAAATTTCCACACAATCTAAGAAAAATCCCACACAATTCTTCAAGGCTCCTCAATATCCTACAAAATTCAAGAAAATTACCACAACTTTACAAGAAAATTCCAGAAAATTCTCTTAAACTTCTGAAAACCCCACCAAATTCCAGAAACACCCTACAAAATCTCCACTAATTTCCACGCAATCTAAGAAAAAGGCCCTCAAAATTCTTCAACTCTCCTCAGAATCCCACAAAATTCCAGACAATTCCACAACACTCCAAAGAAATCCCACCAAATTCCAGAAACATCCCACAAAATTCCAGAAAAAAATCCACAAAACCCCCAATATCTTCTCATAAGCCCACCAAATTCCAGAAATATCCCACAAAATCGCCTCAAATTTCCACACGATCTAAGAAAAATCCCACACAATTCTTCAAGGCTCCTCAAAATCCCACAAAATTCCAGAAAATTACCACAACATTCCAAAACAATCCCACCAAATTCCAGAAACATCTCACAAACTTACAAAAAAAACCCCCACGAAGTCCCCAAAATCTTCTCATAAGCCCACCAACTTCAGATACAACCCACACAATCTTTACAAATTTCCACTAAACCTAAGATAGATCCCTCAAAGTTCTTCAAGTCTCCTCAATATCCCACAAAATTCCACAGAAACTCCACAACATTCAAAAAAAATCCTAAAAACTCCAGAAACATCCCACAAATTCCTTCAAGTCTCCTCAAAATCCCACAAAATTCCAGACAATTCCTCAACATTCCAAAGAAATCCCACCAAATTCCAGAAACATCTCACAAAATTCCAGAAAAAATAAGCAAAATTACCCAGATCTTCTCATAAGCCTACCAAATTCCAGAAATATCCCACAAAATCTCCACAAGTTTCCACACATTCTAACAAAAATCCCACACAATTCTTCAAGGCTCCTCAAAATCCCACAAAATCCAAGAAAACTGCCACAACATTCCAAAAAAATCCAACAAAATTCCCTAAATCTTCTGAAAACCCCACCAAATTCCAGAAAATCTCCACAAATTTCCACAAAATTGAAGAAAAATCCCACACAATTCTTCAAGGCTCCTCAAAATCCCACAAAATTCCAGAAAATTACCACAACATTTCAGAAAAATCCCACCAAATTCCAAAAATCTTCTCATAACCCTACCAAATTCCAGAAACATCCCACAAAATCTCCACTAATTTCCACACAATCTAAGAAAAATGTACTCAAAGTTCTTCAAGTCTCCTCAGAATCCCACAAAATTCCAGACAATTCCAAAACATTCAAAAAAAATCCCACCAAATTCCAGAAACACCACACAAAATTCCAGAAAAAAATCCACAAAATTCCCAAAATCTTCTCATAAGCCTACCAAATTCCAGAAAATCACCACAAAATCTCCACAAATTTCCGCACAAAGAAAAATCCCACACAATTCTTCAAGGCTCCTCAAAATCCCGCAAAATTCCAGAAACACCCCACAAACTTGCAAAAAAACCCACATGAATTTCCCAAAATCTTCTCATGAGCTTACAAAACTCCAGAAATATCCCACAAAATCTCCACAAATTTCCACACAATCTAAGAAAAATCCCACACAATTCTTCAAGGCTCCTCAATATCCTACAAAATTCAAGAAAATTACCACAACTTTACAAGAAAATTCCAGAAAATTCTCTTAAACTTCTGAAAACCCCACCAAATTCCAGAAACACCCTACAAAATCTCCACTAATTTCCACGCAATCTAAGAAAAAGGCCCTCAAAATTCTTCAACTCTCCTCAGAATCCCACAAAATTCCAGACAATTCCACAACACTCCAAAGAAATCCCACCAAATTCCAGAAACATCCCACAAAATTCCAGAAAAAAATCCACAAAACCCCCAATATCTTCTCATAAGCCCACCAAATTCCAGAAATATCCCACAAAATCGCCTCAAATTTCCACACAATCTAAGAAAAATCCCACACAATTCTTCAAGGCTCCTCAAAATCCCACAAAATTCCAGAAAATTACCACAACATACCAAAACAATCCCACCAAATTCCAGAAACATCTCACAAACTTACAAAAAAAACCCCCACGAAGTCCCCAAAATCTTCTCATAAGCCCACCAACTTCAGATACAACCCACACAATCTTTACAAATTTCCACTAAACCTAAGAAAGATCCCTCCAAGTTCTTCAAGTCTCCTCAATATCCCACAAAATTCCACAGAAACTCCACAACATTCAAAAAAAATCCTAAAAACTCCAGAAACATCCCACAAATTCCTTCAAGTCTCCTCAAAATCCCACAAAATTCCAGACAATTCCTCAACATTCCAAAGAAATCCCACCAAATTCCAGAAACATCTCACAAAATTCCAGAAAAAATAAGCAAAATTACCCAGATCTTCTCATAAGCCTACCAAATTCCAGAAATATCCCACAAAATCTCCACAAGTTTCCACACATTCTATCAAAAATCCCACACAATTCTTCAAGGCTCCTCAAAATCCCACAAAATCCAAGAAAACTGCCACAACATTCCAAAAAAATCCAACAAAATTCCCTAAATCTTCTGAAAACCCCACCTAATTCCAGAAAATCTCCACAAATTTCCACAAAATTGAAGAAAAATCCCACACAATTCTTCAAGGCTCCTCAAAATCCCACAAAATTCCAGAAAATTACCACAACATTTCAGAAAAATCCCACCAAATTCCAAAAATCTTCTCATAACCCTACCAAATTCCAGAAACATCCCACAAAATCTCCACTAATTTCCACACAATCTAAGAAAAATGTACTCAAAGTTCTTCAAGTCTCCTCAGAATCCCACAAAATTCCAGACAATTCCAAAACATTCAAAAAAAATCCCACCAAATTCCAGAAACACCACACAAAATTCCAGAAAAAAATCCACAAAATTCCCAAAATCTTCTCATAAGCCTACCAAATTCCAGAAAATCACCACAAAATCTCCACAAATTTCCGCACAAAGAAAAACCCCACACAATTCTTCAAGGCTCCTCAAAATCCCGCAAAATTCCAGAAACACCCCACAAACTTGCAAAAAAACCCACATGAATTTCCCAAAATCTTCTCATGAGCTTACAAAACTCCAGAAATATCCCACAAAATCTCCACAAATTTCCACACAATCTAAGAAAAATCCCACACAATTCTTCAAGGCTCCTCAATATCCTACAAAATTCAAGAAAATTACCACAACTTTACAAGAAAATTCCAGAAAATTCTCTTAAACTTCTGAAAACCCCACCAAATTCCAGAAACACCCTACAAAATCTCCACTAATTTCCACGCAATCTAAGAAAAAGGCCCTCAAAATTCTTCAACTCTCCTCAGAATCCCACAAAATTCCAGACAATTCCACAACACTCCAAAGAAATCCCACCAAATTCCAGAAACATCCCACAAAATTCCAGAAAAAAATCCACAAAACCCCCAATATCTTCTCATAAGCCCACCAAATTCCAGAAATATCCCACAAAATCGCCTCAAATTTCCACACGATCTAAGAAAAATCCCACACAATTCTTCAAGGCTCCTCAAAATCCCACAAAATTCCAGAAAATTACCACAACATTCCAAAACAATCCCACCAAATTCCAGAAACATCTCACAAACTTACAAAAAAAACCCCCACGAAGTCCCCAAAATCTTCTCATAAGCCCACCAACTTCAGATACAACCCACACAATCTTTACAAATTTCCACTAAACCTAAGATAGATCCCTCAAAGTTCTTCAAGTCTCCTCAATATCCCACAAAATTCCACAGAAACTCCACAACATTCAAAAAAAATCCTAAAAACTCCAGAAACATCCCACAAATTCCTTCAAGTCTCCTCAAAATCCCACAAAATTCCAGACAATTCCTCAACATTCCAAAGAAATCCCACCAAATTCCAGAAACATCTCACAAAATTCCAGAAAAAATAAGCAAAATTACCCAGATCTTCTCATAAGCCTACCAAATTCCAGAAATATCCCACAAAATCTCCACAAGTTTCCACACATTCTAACAAAAATCCCACACAATTCTTCAAGGCTCCTCAAAATCCCACAAAATCCAAGAAAACTGCCACAACATTCCAAAAAAATCCAACAAAATTCCCTAAATCTTCTGAAAACCCCACCAAATTCCAGAAAATCTCCACAAATTTCCACAAAATTGAAGAAAAATCCCACACAATTCTTCAAGGCTCCTCAAAATCCCACAAAATTCCAGAAAATTACCACAACATTTCAGAAAAATCCCACCAAATTCCAAAAATCTTCTCATAACCCTACCAAATTCCAGAAACATCCCACAAAATCTCCACTAATTTCCACACAATCTAAGAAAAATGTACTCAAAGTTCTTCAAGTCTCCTCAGAATCCCACAAAATTCCAGACAATTCCAAAACATTCAAAAAAAATCCCACCAAATTCCAGAAACACCACACAAAATTCCAGAAAAAAATCCACAAAATTCCCAAAATCTTCTCATAAGCCTACCAAATTCCAGAAAATCACCACAAAATCTCCACAAATTTCCGCACAAAGAAAAACCCCACACAATTCTTCAAGGCTCCTCAAAATCCCGCAAAATTCCAGAAACACCCCACAAACTTGCAAAAAAACCCACATGAATTTCCCAAAATCTTCTCATGAGCTTACAAAACTCCAGAAATATCCCACAAAATCTCCACAAATTTCCACACAATCTAAGAAAAATCCCACACAATTCTTCAAGGCTCCTCAATATCCTACAAAATTCAAGAAAATTACCACAACTTTACAAGAAAATTCCAGAAAATTCTCTTAAACTTCTGAAAACCCCACCAAATTCCAGAAACACCCTACAAAATCTCCACTAATTTCCACGCAATCTAAGAAAAAGGCCCTCAAAATTCTTCAACTCTCCTCAGAATCCCACAAAATTCCAGACAATTCCACAACACTCCAAAGAAATCCCACCAAATTCCAGAAACATCCCACAAAATTCCAGAAAAAAATCCACAAAACCCCCAATATCTTCTCATAAGCCCACCAAATTCCAGAAATATCCCACAAAATCGCCTCAAATTTCCACACAATCTAAGAAAAATCCCACACAATTCTTCAAGGCTCCTCAAAATCCCACAAAATTCCAGAAAATTACCACAACATACCAAAACAATCCCACCAAATTCCAGAAACATCTCACAAACTTACAAAAAAAACCCCCACGAAGTCCCCAAAATCTTCTCATAAGCCCACCAACTTCAGATACAACCCACACAATCTTTACAAATTTCCACTAAACCTAAGAAAGATCCCTCCAAGTTCTTCAAGTCTCCTCAATATCCCACAAAATTCCACAGAAACTCCACAACATTCAAAAAAAATCCTAAAAACTCCAGAAACATCCCACAAATTCCTTCAAGTCTCCTCAAAATCCCACAAAATTCCAGACAATTCCTCAACATTCCAAAGAAATCCCACCAAATTCCAGAAACATCTCACAAAATTCCAGAAAAAATAAGCAAAATTACCCAGATCTTCTCATAAGCCTACCAAATTCCAGAAATATCCCACAAAATCTCCACAAGTTTCCACACATTCTATCAAAAATCCCACACAATTCTTCAAGGCTCCTCAAAATCCCACAAAATCCAAGAAAACTGCCACAACATTCCAAAAAAATCCAACAAAATTCCCTAAATCTTCTGAAAACCCCACCTAATTCCAGAAAATCTCCACAAATTTCCACAAAATTGAAGAAAAATCC
The DNA here is from genome assembly GCF_971803275.1 of Cyanistes caeruleus. NCBI lineage: Eukaryota > Metazoa > Chordata > Aves > Passeriformes > Paridae > Cyanistes > Cyanistes caeruleus. Next base: position 353,991 of record NW_028255931.1, on the reverse strand, counting down.
CACACAATTCTTCAAGGCTCCTCAAAATCCCACAAAATTCCAGAAAATTACCACAACATTTCAGAAAAATCCCACCAAATTCCAAAAATCTTCTCATAACCCTACCAAATTCCAGAAACATCCCACAAAATCTCCACTAATTTCCACACAATCTAAGAAAAATGTACTCAAAGTTCTTCAAGTCTCCTCAGAATCCCACAAAATTCCAGACAATTCCAAAACATTCAAAAAAAATCCCACCAAATTCCAGAAACACCACACAAAATTCCAGAAAAAAATCCACAAAATTCCCAAAATCTTCTCATAAGCCTACCAAATTCCAGAAAATCACCACAAAATCTCCACAAATTTCCGCACAAAGAAAAACCCCACACAATTCTTCAAGGCTCCTCAAAATCCCGCAAAATTCCAGAAACACCCCACAAACTTGCAAAAAAACCCACATGAATTTCCCAAAATCTTCTCATGAGCTTACAAAACTCCAGAAATATCCCACAAAATCTCCACAAATTTCCACACAATCTAAGAAAAATCCCACACAATTCTTCAAGGCTCCTCAATATCCTACAAAATTCAAGAAAATTACCACAACTTTACAAGAAAATTCCAGAAAATTCTCTTAAACTTCTGAAAACCCCACCAAATTCCAGAAACACCCTACAAAATCTCCACTAATTTCCACGCAATCTAAGAAAAAGGCCCTCAAAATTCTTCAACTCTCCTCAGAATCCCACAAAATTCCAGACAATTCCACAACACTCCAAAGAAATCCCACCAAATTCCAGAAACATCCCACAAAATTCCAGAAAAAAATCCACAAAACCCCCAATATCTTCTCATAAGCCCACCAAATTCCAGAAATATCCCACAAAATCGCCTCAAATTTCCACACAATCTAAGAAAAATCCCACACAATTCTTCAAGGCTCCTCAAAATCCCACAAAATTCCAGAAAATTACCACAACATTCCAAAACAATCCCACCAAATTCCAGAAACATCTCACAAACTTACAAAAAAAAACCCCACGAAGTCCCCAAAATCTTCTCATAAGCCCACCAACTTCAGATACAACCCACACAATCTTTACAAATTTCCACTAAACCTAAGAAAGATCCCTCAAAGTTCTTCAAGTCTCCTCAATATCCCACAAAATTCCACAGAAACTCCACAACATTCAAAAAAAATCCTAAAAACTCCAGAAACATCCCACAAATTCCTTCAAGTCTCCTCAAAATCCCACAAAATTCCAGACAATTCCTCAACATTCCAAAGAAATCCCACCAAATTCCAGAAACATCTCACAAAATTCCAGAAAAAATAAGCAAAATTACCCAGATCTTCTCATAAGCCTACCAAATTCCAGAAATATCCCACAAAATCTCCACAAGTTTCCACACATTCTAACAAAAATCCCACACAATTCTTCAAGGCTCCTCAAAATCCCACAAAATCCAAGAAAACTGCCACAACATTCCAAAAAAATCCAACAAAATTCCCTAAATCTTCTGAAAACCCCACCAAATTCCAGAAAATCTCCACAAATTTCCACAAAATTGAAGAAAAATCCCACACAATTCTTCAAGGCTCCTCAAAATCCCACAAAATTCCAGAAAATTACCACAACATTTCAGAAAAATCCCACCAAATTCCAAAAATCTTCTCATAACCCTACCAAATTCCAGAAACATCCCACAAAATCTCCACTAATTTCCACACAATCTAAGAAAAATGTACTCAAAGTTCTTCAAGTCTCCTCAGAATCCCACAAAATTCCAGACAATTCCAAAACATTCAAAAAAAATCCCACCAAATTCCAGAAACACCACACAAAATTCCAGAAAAAAATCCACAAAATTCCCAAAATCTTCTCATAAGCCTACCAAATTCCAGAAAATCACCACAAAATCTCCACAAATTTCCGCACAAAGAAAAACCCCACACAATTCTTCAAGGCTCCTCAAAATCCCGCAAAATTCCAGAAACACCCCACAAACTTGCAAAAAAACCCACATGAATTTCCCAAAATCTTCTCATGAGCTTACAAAACTCCAGAAATATCCCACAAAATCTCCACAAATTTCCACACAATCTAAGAAAAATCCCACACAATTCTTCAAGGCTCCTCAATATCCTACAAAATTCAAGAAAATTACCACAACTTTACAAGAAAATTCCAGAAAATTCTCTTAAACTTCTGAAAACCCCACCAAATTCCAGAAACACCCTACAAAATCTCCACTAATTTCCACGCAATCTAAGAAAAAGGCCCTCAAAATTCTTCAACTCTCCTCAGAATCCCACAAAATTCCAGACAATTCCACAACACTCCAAAGAAATCCCACCAAATTCCAGAAACATCCCACAAAATTCCAGAAAAAAATCCACAAAACCCCCAATATCTTCTCATAAGCCCACCAAATTCCAGAAATATCCCACAAAATCGCCTCAAATTTCCACACAATCTAAGAAAAATCCCACACAATTCTTCAAGGCTCCTCAAAATCCCACAAAATTCCAGAAAATTACCACAACATACCAAAACAATCCCACCAAATTCCAGAAACATCTCACAAACTTACAAAAAAAACCCCCACGAAGTCCCCAAAATCTTCTCATAAGCCCACCAACTTCAGATACAACCCACACAATCTTTACAAATTTCCACTAAACCTAAGAAAGATCCCTCCAAGTTCTTCAAGTCTCCTCAATATCCCACAAAATTCCACAGAAACTCCACAACATTCAAAAAAAATCCTAAAAACTCCAGAAACATCCCACAAATTCCTTCAAGTCTCCTCAAAATCCCACAAAATTCCAGACAATTCCTCAACATTCCAAAGAAATCCCACCAAATTCCAGAAACATCTCACAAAATTCCAGAAAAAATAAGCAAAATTACCCAGATCTTCTCATAAGCCTACCAAATTCCAGAAATATCCCACAAAATCTCCACAAGTTTCCACACATTCTATCAAAAATCCCACACAATTCTTCAAGGCTCCTCAAAATCCCACAAAATCCAAGAAAACTGCCACAACATTCCAAAAAAATCCAACAAAATTCCCTAAATCTTCTGAAAACCCCACCTAATTCCAGAAAATCTCCACAAATTTCCACAAAATTGAAGAAAAATCCCACACAATTCTTCAAGGCTCCTCAAAATCCCACAAAATTCCAGAAAATTACCACAACATTTCAGAAAAATCCCACCAAATTCCAAAAATCTTCTCATAACCCTACCAAATTCCAGAAACATCCCACAAAATCTCCACTAATTTCCACACAATCTAAGAAAAATGTACTCAAAGTTCTTCAAGTCTCCTCAGAATCCCACAAAATTCCAGACAATTCCAAAACATTCAAAAAAAATCCCACCAAATTCCAGAAACACCACACAAAATTCCAGAAAAAAATCCACAAAATTCCCAAAATCTTCTCATAAGCCTACCAAATTCCAGAAAATCACCACAAAATCTCCACAAATTTCCGCACAAAGAAAAACCCCACACAATTCTTCAAGGCTCCTCAAAATCCCGCAAAATTCCAGAAACACCCCACAAACTTGCAAAAAAACCCACATGAATTTCCCAAAATCTTCTCATGAGCTTACAAAACTCCAGAAATATCCCACAAAATCTCCACAAATTTCCACACAATCTAAGAAAAATCCCACACAATTCTTCAAGGCTCCTCAATATCCTACAAAATTCAAGAAAATTACCACAACTTTACAAGAAAATTCCAGAAAATTCTCTTAAACTTCTGAAAACCCCACCAAATTCCAGAAACACCCTACAAAATCTCCACTAATTTCCACGCAATCTAAGAAAAAGGCCCTCAAAATTCTTCAACTCTCCTCAGAATCCCACAAAATTCCAGACAATTCCACAACACTCCAAAGAAATCCCACCAAATTCCAGAAACATCCCACAAAATTCCAGAAAAAAATCCACAAAACCCCCAATATCTTCTCATAAGCCCACCAAATTCCAGAAATATCCCACAAAATCGCCTCAAATTTCCACACGATCTAAGAAAAATCCCACACAATTCTTCAAGGCTCCTCAAAATCCCACAAAATTCCAGAAAATTACCACAACATTCCAAAACAATCCCACCAAATTCCAGAAACATCTCACAAACTTACAAAAAAAACCCCCACGAAGTCCCCAAAATCTTCTCATAAGCCCACCAACTTCAGATACAACCCACACAATCTTTACAAATTTCCACTAAACCTAAGATAGATCCCTCAAAGTTCTTCAAGTCTCCTCAATATCCCACAAAATTCCACAGAAACTCCACAACATTCAAAAAAAATCCTAAAAACTCCAGAAACATCCCACAAATTCCTTCAAGTCTCCTCAAAATCCCACAAAATTCCAGACAATTCCTCAACATTCCAAAGAAATCCCACCAAATTCCAGAAACATCTCACAAAATTCCAGAAAAAATAAGCAAAATTACCCAGATCTTCTCATAAGCCTACCAAATTCCAGAAATATCCCACAAAATCTCCACAAGTTTCCACACATTCTAACAAAAATCCCACACAATTCTTCAAGGCTCCTCAAAATCCCACAAAATCCAAGAAAACTGCCACAACATTCCAAAAAAATCCAACAAAATTCCCTAAATCTTCTGAAAACCCCACCAAATTCCAGAAAATCTCCACAAATTTCCACAAAATTGAAGAAAAATCCCACACAATTCTTCAAGGCTCCTCAAAATCCCACAAAATTCCAGAAAATTACCACAACATTTCAGAAAAATCCCACCAAATTCCAAAAATCTTCTCATAACCCTACCAAATTCCAGAAACATCCCACAAAATCTCCACTAATTTCCACACAATCTAAGAAAAATGTACTCAAAGTTCTTCAAGTCTCCTCAGAATCCCACAAAATTCCAGACAATTCCAAAACATTCAAAAAAAATCCCACCAAATTCCAGAAACACCACACAAAATTCCAGAAAAAAATCCACAAAATTCCCAAAATCTTCTCATAAGCCTACCAAATTCCAGAAAATCACCACAAAATCTCCACAAATTTCCGCACAAAGAAAAATCCCACACAATTCTTCAAGGCTCCTCAAAATCCCGCAAAATTCCAGAAACACCCCACAAACTTGCAAAAAAACCCACATGAATTTCCCAAAATCTTCTCATGAGCTTACAAAACTCCAGAAATATCCCACAAAATCTCCACAAATTTCCACACAATCTAAGAAAAATCCCACACAATTCTTCAAGGCTCCTCAATATCCTACAAAATTCAAGAAAATTACCACAACTTTACAAGAAAATTCCAGAAAATTCTCTTAAACTTCTGAAAACCCCACCAAATTCCAGAAACACCCTACAAAATCTCCACTAATTTCCACGCAATCTAAGAAAAAGGCCCTCAAAATTCTTCAACTCTCCTCAGAATCCCACAAAATTCCAGACAATTCCACAACACTCCAAAGAAATCCCACCAAATTCCAGAAACATCCCACAAAATTCCAGAAAAAAATCCACAAAACCCCCAATATCTTCTCATAAGCCCACCAAATTCCAGAAATATCCCACAAAATCGCCTCAAATTTCCACACAATCTAAGAAAAATCCCACACAATTCTTCAAGGCTCCTCAAAATCCCACAAAATTCCAGAAAATTACCACAACATACCAAAACAATCCCACCAAATTCCAGAAACATCTCACAAACTTACAAAAAAAACCCCCACGAAGTCCCCAAAATCTTCTCATAAGCCCACCAACTTCAGATACAACCCACACAATCTTTACAAATTTCCACTAAACCTAAGAAAGATCCCTCCAAGTTCTTCAAGTCTCCTCAATATCCCACAAAATTCCACAGAAACTCCACAACATTCAAAAAAAATCCTAAAAACTCCAGAAACATCCCACAAATTCCTTCAAGTCTCCTCAAAATCCCACAAAATTCCAGACAATTCCTCAACATTCCAAAGAAATCCCACCAAATTCCAGAAACATCTCACAAAATTCCAGAAAAAATAAGCAAAATTACCCAGATCTTCTCATAAGCCTACCAAATTCCAGAAATATCCCACAAAATCTCCACAAGTTTCCACACATTCTAACAAAAATCCCACACAATTCTTCAAGGCTCCTCAAAATCCCACAAAATCCAAGAAAACTGCCACAACATTCCAAAAAAATCCAACAAAATTCCCTAAATCTTCTGAAAACCCCACCAAATTCCAGAAAATCTCCACAAATTTCCACAAAATTGAAGAAAAATCCCACACAATTCTTCAAGGCTCCTCAAAATCCCACAAAATTCCAGAAAATTACCACAACATTTCAGAAAAATCCCACCAAATTCCAAAAATCTTCTCATAACCCTACCAAATTCCAGAAACATCCCACAAAATCTCCACTAATTTCCACACAATCTAAGAAAAATGTACTCAAAGTTCTTCAAGTCTCCTCAGAATCCCACAAAATTCCAGACAATTCCAAAACATTCAAAAAAAATCCCACCAAATTCCAGAAACACCACACAAAATTCCAGAAAAAAATCCACAAAATTCCCAAAATCTTCTCATAAGCCTACCAAATTCCAGAAAATCACCACAAAATCTCCACAAATTTCCGCACAAAGAAAAACCCCACACAATTCTTCAAGGCTCCTCAAAATCCCGCAAAATTCCAGAAACACCCCACAAACTTGCAAAAAAACCCACATGAATTTCCCAAAATCTTCTCATGAGCTTACAAAACTCCAGAAATATCCCACAAAATCTCCACAAATTTCCACACAATCTAAGAAAAATCCCACACAATTCTTCAAGGCTCCTCAATATCCTACAAAATTCAAGAAAATTACCACAACTTTACAAGAAAATTCCAGAAAATTCTCTTAAACTTCTTTAAACCCCACCAAATTCCAGAAACACCCTACAAAATCTCCACTAATTTCCACGCAATCTAAGAAAAAGGCCCTCAAAATTCTTCAACTCTCCTCAGAATCCTACAAAGTTCCAGAAAAAAATCCACAAAACCCCCAATATCTTCTCATAAGCCCACCAAATTCCAGAAATATCCCACAAAATCGCCTCAAATTTCCACACAATCTAAGAAAAATCCCACACAATTCTTCAAGGCTCCTCAAAATCCCACAAAATTCCAGAAAATTACCACAACATTCCAAAACAATCCCACCAAATTCCAGAAACATCTCACAAACTTACAAAAAAAACCCCCACGAAGTCCCCAAAATCTTCTCATAAGCCCACCAACTTCAGATACAACCCACACAATCTTTACAAATTTCCACTAAACCTAAGATAGATCCCTCAAAGTTCTTCAAGTCTCCTCAATATCCCACAAAATTCCACAGAAACTCCACAACATTCAAAAAAAATCCTAAAAACTCCAGAAACATCCCACAAATTCCTTCAAGTCTCCTCAAAATCCCACAAAATTCCAGACAATTCCTCAACATTCCAAAGAAATCCCACCAAATTCCAGAAACATCTCACAAAATTCCAGAAAAAATAAGCAAAATTACCCAGATCTTCTCATAAGCCTACCAAATTCCAGAAATATCCCACAAAATCTCCACAAGTTTCCACACATTCTAACAAAAATCCCACACAATTCTTCAAGGCTCCTCAAAATCCCACAAAATCCAAGAAAACTGCCACAACATTCCAAAAAAATCCAACAAAATTCCCTAAATCTTCTGAAAACCCTACCAAATTCCAGAAAATCTCCACAAATTTCCACAAAATTGAAGAAAAATCCCACACAATTCTTCAAGGCTCCTCAAAATCCCACAAAATTCCAGAAAATTACCACAACATTTCAGAAAAATCCCACCAAATTCCAAAAATCTTCTCATAACCCTACCAAATTCCAGAAACATCCCACAAAATCTCCACTAATTTCCACACAATCTAAGAAAAATGTACTCAAAGTTCTTCAAGTCTCCTCAGAATCCCACAAAATTCCAGACAATTCCAAAACATTCAAAAAAAATCCCACCAAATTCCAGAAACACCACACAAAATTCCAGAAAAAAATCCACAAAATTCCCAAAATCTTCTCATAAGCCTACCAAATTCCAGAAAATCACCACAAAATCTCCACAAATTTCCGCACAAAGAAAAATCCCACACAATTCTTCAAGGCTCCTCAAAATCCCGCAAAATTCCAGAAACACCCCACAAACTTGCAAAAAAACCCACATGAATTTCCCAAAATCTTCTCATGAGCTTACAAAACTCCAGAAATATCCCACAAAATCTCCACAAATTTCCACACAATCTAAGAAAAATCCCACACAATTCTTCAAGGCTCCTCAATATCCTACAAAATTCAAGAAAATTACCACAACTTTACAAGAAAATTCCAGAAAATTCTCTTAAACTTCTGAAAACCCCACCAAATTCCAGAAACACCCTACAAAATCTCCACTAATTTCCACGCAATCTAAGAAAAAGGCCCTCAAAATTCTTCAACTCTCCTCAGAATCCCACAAAATTCCAGACAATTCCACAACACTCCAAAGAAATCCCACCAAATTCCAGAAACATCCCACAAAATTCCAGAAAAAAATCCACAAAACCCCCAATATCTTCTCATAAGCCCACCAAATTCCAGAAATATCCCACAAAATCTCCACAAGTTTCCACACATTCTATCAAAAATCCCACACAATTCTTCAAGGCTCCTCAAAATCCCACAAAATTCCAGAAAATTACCACAACATTTCAGAAAAATCCCACCAAATTCCAAAAATCTTCTCATAACCCTACCAAATTCCAGAAACATCCCACAAAATCTCCACTAATTTCCACACAATCTAAGAAAAATGTACTCAAAGTTCTTCAAGTCTCCTCAGAATCCCACAAAATTCCAGACAATTCCAAAACATTCCAAAAAAATCCCACCAAATTCCAGAAACACCACACAAAATTCCAGAAAAAAATCCACAAAATTACCAAAATCTTCTCATAAGCCTACCAAATTCCAGAAAATCACCACAAAATCTCCACAAATTTCCGCACAAAGAAAAACCCCACACAATTCTTCAAGGCTCCTCAAAATCCCGCAAAATTCCAGAAACACCCCACAAACTTGCAAAAAAACCCACATGAATTTCCCAAAATCTTCTCATGAGCTTACAAAACTCCAGAAATATCCCACAAAATCTCCACAAATTTCCACACAATCTAAGAAAAATCCCACACAATTCTTCAAGGCTCCTCAATATCCTACAAAATTCAAGAAAATTACCACAACTTTACAAGAAAATTCCAGAAAATTCTCTTAAACTTCTTTAAACCCCACCAAATTCCAGAAACACCCTACAAAATCTCCACTAATTTCCACGCAATCTAAGAAAAAGGCCCTCAAAATTCTTCAACTCTCCTCAGAATCCTACAAAGTTCCAGAAAAAAATCCACAAAACCCCCAATATCTTCTCATAAGCCCACCAAATTCCAGAAATATCCCACAAAATCGCCTCAAATTTCCACACAATCTAAGAAAAATCCCACACAATTCTTCAAGGCTCCTCAAAATCCCACAAAATTCCAGAAAATTACCACAACATTCCAAAACAATCCCACCAAATTCCAGAAACATCTCACAAACTTACAAAAAAAACCCCCACGAAGTCCCCAAAATCTTCTCATAAGCCCACCAACTTCAGATACAACCCACACAATCTTTACAAATTTCCACTAAACCTAAGATAGATCCCTCAAAGTTCTTCAAGTCTCCTCAATATCCCACAAAATTCCACAGAAACTCCACAACATTCAAAAAAAATCCTAAAAACTCCAGAAACATCCCACAAATTCCTTCAAGTCTCCTCAAAATCCCACAAAATTCCAGACAATTCCTCAACATTCCAAAGAAATCCCACCAAATTCCAGAAACATCTCACAAAATTCCAGAAAAAATAAGCAAAATTACCCAGATCTTCTCATAAGCCTACCAAATTCCAGAAATATCCCACAAAATCTCCACAAGTTTCCACACATTCTAACAAAAATCCCACACAATTCTTCAAGGCTCCTCAAAATCCCACAAAATCCAAGAAAACTGCCACAACATTCCAAAAAAATCCAACAAAATTCCCTAAATCTTCTGAAAACCCTACCAAATTCCAGAAAATCTCCACAAATTTCCACAAAATTGAAGAAAAATCCCACACAATTCTTCAAGGCTCCTCAAAATCCCACAAAATTCCAGAAAATTACCACAACATTTCAGAAAAATCCCACCAAATTCCAAAAATCTTCTCATAACCCTACCAAATTCCAGAAACTTCCCACATAATCTCCACTAATTTCCACACAATCTAAGAAAAATGTACTCAAAGTTCTTCAAGTCTCCTCAGAATCCCACAAAATTCCAGACAATTCCAAAACATTCCAAAAAAATCCCACCAAATTCCAGAAACACCACACAAAATTCCAGAAAAAAATCCACAAAATTCCCAAAATCTTCTCATAAGCCTACCAGATTCCAGAAAATCACCACAAAATCTCCACAAATTTCCGCACAAAGAAAAATCCCACACAATTCTTCAAGGCTCCTCAAAATCCCGCAAAATTCCAGAAACACCCCACAAACTTGCAAAAAAACCCACATGAATTTCCCAAAATCTTCTCATGAGCTTACAAAACTCCAGAAATATCCCACAAAATCTCCACAAATTTCCACACAATCTAAGAAAAATCCCACACAATTCTTCAAGGCTCCTCAATATCCTACAAAATTCAAGAAAATTACCACAACTTTACAAGAAAATTCCAGAAAATTCTCTTAAACTTCTGAAAACCCCACCAAATTCCAGAAACACCCTACAAAATCTCCACTAATTTCCACGCAATCTAAGAAAAAGGCCCTCAAAATTCTTCAACTCTCCTCAGAATCCCACAAAATTCCAGACAATTCCACAACATTCCAAAGAAATCCCACCAAATTCCAGAAACATCCCACAAAATTCCAGAAAAAAATCCACAAAACCCCCAATATCTTCTCATAAGCCCACCAAATTCCAGAAATATCCCACAAAATCGCCTCAAATTTCCACACAATCTAAGAAAAATCCCACACAATTCTTCAAGGCTCCTCAAAATCCCACAAAATTCCAGAAAATTACCACAACATACCAAAACAATCCCACCAAATTCCAGAAACATCTCACAAACTTACAAAAAAAACCCCCACGAAGTCCCCAAAATCTTCTCATAAGCCCACCAACTTCAGATACAACCCACACAATCTTTACAAATTTCCACTAAACCTAAGAAAGATCCCTCAAAGTTCTTCAAGTCTCCTCAATATCCCACAAAATTCCACAGAAACTCCACAACATTCAAAAAAAATCCTAAAAACTCCAGAAACATCCCACAAATTCCTTCAAGTCTCCTCAAAATCCCACAAAATTCCAGACAATTCCTCAACATTCCAAAGAAATCCCACCAAATTCCAGAAACATCTCACAAAATTCCAGAAAAAATAAGCAAAATTACCCAGATCTTCTCATAAGCCTACCAAATTCCAGAAATATCCCACAAAATCTCCACAAGTTTCCACACATTCTAACAAAAATCCCACACAATTCTTCAAGGCTCCTCAAAATCCCACAAAATCCAAGAAAACTGCCACAACATTCCAAAAAAATCCAACAAAATTCCCTAAATCTTCTGAAAACCCTACCAAATTCCAGAAAATCTCCACAAATTTCCACAAAATTGAAGAAAAATCCCACACAATTCTTCAAGGCTCCTCAAAATCCCACAAAATTCCAGAAAATTACCACAACATTTCAGAAAAATCCCACCAAATTCCAAAAATCTTCTCATAACCCTACCAAATTCCAGAAACATCCCACAAAATCTCCACTAATTTCCACACAATCTAAGAAAAATGTACTCAAAGTTCTTCAAGTCTCCTCAGAATCCCACAAAATTCCAGACAATTCCAAAACATTCAAAAAAAATCCCACCAAATTCCAGAAACACCACACAAAATTCCAGAAAAAAATCCACAAAATTCCCAAAATCTTCTCATAAGCCTACCAAATTCCAGAAAATCACCACAAAATCTCCACAAATTTCCGCACAAAGAAAAATCCCACACAATTCTTCAAGGCTCCTCAAAATCCCGCAAAATTCCAGAAACACCCCACAAACTTGCAAAAAAACCCACATGAATTTCCCAAAATCTTCTCATGAGCTTACAAAACTCCAGAAATATCCCACAAAATCTCCACAAATTTCCACACAATCTAAGAAAAATTCCACACAATTCTTCAAGGCTCCTCAATATCCTACAAAATTCAAGAAAATTACCACAACTTTACAAGAAAATTCCAGAAAATTCTCTTAAACTTCTGAAAACCCCACCAAATTCCAGAAACACCCTACAAAATCTCCACTAATTTCCACGCAATCTAAGAAAAAGGCCCTCAAAATTCTTCAACTCTCCTCAGAATCCCACAAAATTCCAGACAATTCCACAACACTCCAAAGAAATCCCACCAAATTCCAGAAACATCCCACAAAATTCCAGAAAAAAATCCACAAAACCCCCAATATCTTCTCATAAGCCCACCAAATTCCAGAAATATCCCACAAAATCTCCACAAGTTTCCACACATTCTAACAAAAATCCCACACAATTCTTCAAGGCTCCTCAAAATCCCACAAAATCCAAGAAAACTGCCACAACATTCCAAAAAAATCCAACAAAATTCCCAAAATCTTCTGAAAACCCCACCAAATTCCAGAAAATCTCCACAAATTTCCACAAAATTGAAGAAAAATCCCACACAATTCTTCAAGGCTCCTCAAAATCCCACAAAATTCCAGAAAATTACCACAACATTTCAGAAAAATCCCACCAAATTCCAAAAATCTTCTCATAACCCTACCAAATTCCAGAAACATCCCACATAATCTCCACTAATTTCCACACAATCTAAGAAAAATGTACTCAAAGTTCTTCAAGTCTCCTCAGAATCCCACAAAATTCCAGACAATTCCAAAACATTCAAAAAAAATCCCACCAAATTCCAGAAACACCACACAAAATTCCAGAAAAAAATCCACAAAATTCCCAAAATCTTCTCAGAAGCCTACCAAATTCCAGAAAATCACCACAAAATCTCCACAAATTTCCGCACAAAGAAAAATCCCACACAATTCTTCAAGGCTCCTCAAAATCCCGCAAAATTCCAGAAACACCCCACAAACTTGCAAAAAAACCCACATGAATTTCCCAAAATCTTCTCATGAGCTTACAAAACTCCAGAAATATCCCACAAAATCTCCACAAATTTCCACACAATCTAAGAAAAATCCCACACAATTCTTCAAGGCTCCTCAATATCCTACAAAATTCAAGAAAATTACCACAACTTTACAAGAAAATTCCAGAAAATTCTCTTAAACTTCTGAAAACCCCACCAAATTCCAGAAACACCCTACAAAATCTCCACTAATTTCCACGCAATCTAAGAAAAAGGCCCTCAAAATTCTTCAACTCTCCTCAGAATCCTACAAAATTCCAGAAAAAAATCCACAAAACCCCCAATATCTTCTCATAAGCCCACCAAATTCCAGAAATATCCCACAAAATCGCCTCAAATTTCCACACAATCTAAGAAAAATCCCACACAATTCTTCAAGGCTCCTCAAAATCCCACAAAATTCCAGAAAATTACCACAACATTCCAAAACAATCCCACCAAATCCCAGAAACATCTCACAAACTTACAAAAAAAACCCCCACGAAGTCCCCAAAATCTTCTCATAAGCCCACCAACTTCAGATACAACCCACACAATCTTTACAAATTTCCACTAAACCTAAGAAAGATCCCTCAAAGTTCTTCAAGTCTCCTCAATATCCCACAAAATTCCACAGAAACTCCACAACATTCAAAAAAAATCCTAAAAACTCCAGAAACATCCCACAAATTCCTTCAAGTCTCCTCAAAATCCCACAAAATTCCAGACAATTCCTCAACATTCCAAAGAAATCCCACCAAATTCCAGAAACATCTCACAAAATTCCAGAAAAAATAAGCAAAATTACCCAGATCTTCTCATAAGCCTACCAAATTCCAGAAATATCCCACAAAATCTCCACAAGTTTCCACACATTCTAACAAAAATCCCACACAATTCTTCAAGGCTCCTCAAAATCCCACAAAATCCAAGAAAACTGCCACAACATTCCAAAAAAATCCAACAAAATTCCCTAAATCTTCTGAAAACCCTACCAAATTCCAGAAAATCTCCACAAATTTCCACAAAATTGAAGAAAAATCCCACACAATTCTTCAAGGCTCCTCAAAATCCCACAAAATTCCAGAAAATTACCACAACATTTCAGAAAAATCCCACCAAATTCCAAAAATCTTCTCATAACCCTACCAAATTCCAGAAACTTCCCACATAATCTCCACTAATTTCCACACAATCTAAGAAAAATGTACTCAAAGTTCTTCAAGTCTCCTCAGAATCCCACAAAATTCCAGACAATTCCAAAACATTCCAAAAAAATCCCACCAAATTCCAGAAACACCACACAAAATTCCAGAAAAAAATCCACAAAATTCCCAAAATCTTCTCATAAGCCTACCAGATTCCAGAAAATCACCACAAAATCTCCACAAATTTCCGCACAAAGAAAAATCCCACACAATTCTTCAAGGCTCCTCAAAATCCCGCAAAATTCCAGAAACACCCCACAAACTTGCAAAAAAACCCACATGAATTTCCCAAAATCTTCTCATGAGCTTACAAAACTCCAGAAATATCCCACAAAATCTCCACAAATTTCCACACAATCTAAGAAAAATCCCACACAATTCTTCAAGGCTCCTCAATATCCTACAAAATTCAAGAAAATTACCACAACTTTACAAGAAAATTCCAGAAAATTCTCTTAAACTTCTGAAAACCCCACCAAATTCCAGAAACACCCTACAAAATCTCCACTAATTTCCACGCAATCTAAGAAAAAGGCCCTCAAAATTCTTCAACTCTCCTCAGAATCCCACAGAATTCCAGACAATTCCACAACATTCCAAAGAAATCCCACCAAATTCCAGAAACATCCCACAAAATTCCAGAAAAAAATCCACAAAACCCCCAATATCTTCTCATAAGCCCACCAAATTCCAGAAATATCCCACAAAATCGCCTCAAATTTCCACACGATCTAAGAAAAATCCCACACAATTCTTCAAGGCTCCTCAAAATCCCACAAAATTCCAGAAAATTACCACAACATACCAAAACAATCCCACCAAATTCCAGAAACATCTCACAAACTTACAAAAAAAAACCCCACGAAGTCCCCAAAATCTTCTCATAAGCCCACCAACTTCAGATACAACCCACACAATCTTTACAAATTTCCACTAAACCTAAGAAAGATCCCTCAAAGTTCTTCAAGTCTCCTCAATATCCCACAAAATTCCACAGAAACTCCACAACATTCAAAAAAAATCCTAAAAACTCCAGAAACATCCCACAAATTCCTTCAAGTCTCCTCAAAATCCCACAAAATTCCAGACAATTCCTCAACATTCCAAAGAAATCCCACCAAATTCCAGAAACATCTCACAAAATTCCAGAAAAAATAAGCAAAATTACCCAGATCTTCTCATAAGCCTACCAAATTCCAGAAATATCCCACAAAATCTCCACAAGTTTCCACACATTCTAACAAAAATCCCACACAATTCTTCAAGGCTCCTCAAAATCCCACAAAATCCAAGAAAACTGCCACAACATTCCAAAAAAATCCAACAAAATTCCCTAAATCTTCTGAAAACCCCACCAAATTCCAGAAAATCTCCACAAATTTCCACAAAATTGAAGAAAAATCCCACACAATTCTTCAAGGCTCCTCAAAATCCCACAAAATTCCAGAAAATTACCACAACATTTCAGAAAAATCCCACCAAATTCCAAAAATCTTCTCATAACCCTACCAAATTCCAGAAACATCCCACAAAATCTCCACTAATTTCCACACAATCTAAGAAAAATGTACTCAAAGTTCATCAAGTCTCCTCAGAATCCCACAAAATTCCAGACAATTCCAAAACATTCCAAAAAAATCCCACCAAATTCCAGAAACACCACACAAAATTCCAGAAAAAAATCCACAAAATTCCCAAAATCTTCTCATAAGCCTACCAAATTCCAGAAAATCACCACAAAAATCTCCACAAATTTCCGCACAAAGAAAAACCCCACACAATTCTTCAAGGCTCCTCAAAATCCCACAAAATTCCAGAAACACCGCACAAACTTGCAAAAAAACCCACAAGAATTTCCCAAAATCTTCTCATGAGCTTACAAAACTCCAGAAATATCCCACAAAATCTCCACAAATTTCCACACAATCTAAGAAAAATCCCACACAATTCTTCAAGGCTCCTCAATATCCTACAAAATTCAAGAAAATTACCACAACTTTACAAGAAAATTCCAGAAAATTCTCTTAAACTTCTTTAAACCCCACCAAATTCCAGAAACACCCTACAAAATCTCCACTAATTTCCACGCAATCTAAGAAAAAGGCCCTCAAAATTCTTCAACTCTCCTCAGAATCCCACAAAATTCCAGACAATTCCACAACATTCCAAAGAAATCCCACCAAATTCCAGAAACATCCCACAAAATTCCAGAAAAAAATCCACAAAACCCCCAATATCTTCTCATAAGCCCACCAAATTCCAGAAATATCCCACAAAATCGCCTCAAATTTCCACACAATCTAAGAAAAATCCCACACAATTCTTCAAGGCTCCTCAAAATCCCACAAAATTCCAGAAAATTACCACAACATTCCAAAACAATCCCACCAAATTCCAGAAACATCTCACAAACTTACAAAAAAAACCCCCACGAAGTCCCCAAAATCTTCTCATAAGCCCACCAACTTCAGATACAACCCACACAATCTTTACAAATTTCCACTAAACCTAAGAAAGATCCCTCAAAGTTCTTCAAGTCTCCTCAATATCCCACAAAATTCCACAGAAACTCCACAACATTCAAAAAAAATCCTAAAAACTCCAGAAACATCCCAAAAATTCCTTCAAGTCTCCTCAAAATCCCACAAAATTCCAGACAATTCCTCAACATTCCAAAGAAATCCCACCAAATTCCAGAAACATCTCACAAAATTCCAGAAAAAATAAGCAAAATTACCCAGATCTTCTCATAAGCCTACCAAATTCCAGAAATATCCCACAAAATCTCCACAAGTTTCCACACATTCTAACAAAAATCCCACACAATTCTTCAAGGCTCCTCAAAATCCCACAAAATCCAAGAAAACTGCCACAACATTCCAAAAAAATCCAACAAAATTCCCTAAATCTTCTGAAAACCCTACCAAATTCCAGAAAATCTCCACAAATTTCCACAAAATTGAAGAAAAATCCCACACAATTCTTCAAGGCTCCTCAAAATCCCACAAAATTCCAGAAAATTACCACAACATTTCAGAAAAATCCCACCAAATTCCAAAAATCTTCTCATAACCCTACCAAATTCCAGAAACATCCCACAAAATCTCCACTAATTTCCACACAATCTAAGAAAAATGTACTCAAAGTTCTTCAAGTCTCCTCAGAATCCCACAAAATTCCAGACAATTCCAAAACATTCAAAAAAAATCCCACCAAATTCCAGAAACACCACACAAAATTCCAGAAAAAAATCCACAAAATTCCCAAAATCTTCTCATAAGCCTACCAAATTCCAGAAAATCACCACAAAATCTCCACAAATTTCCGCACAAAGAAAAATCCCACACAATTCTTCAAGGCTCCTCAAAATCCCGCAAAATTCCAGAAACACCCCACAAACTTGCAAAAAAACCCACATGAATTTCCCAAAATCTTCTCATGAGCTTACAAAACTCCAGAAATATCCCACAAAATCTCCACAAATTTCCACACAATCTAAGAAAAATCCCACACAATTCTTCAAGGCTCCTCAATATCCTACAAAATTCAAGAAAATTACCACAACTTTACAAGAAAATTCCAGAAAATTCTCTTAAACTTCTGAAAACCCCACCAAATTCCAGAAACACCCTACAAAATCTCCACTAATTTCCACGCAATCTAAGAAAAAGGCCCTCAAAATTCTTCAACTCTCCTCACAATCCCACAAAATTCCAGAAAAAAATCCACAAAACCCCCAATATCTTCTCATAAGCCCACCAAATTCCAGAAATATCCCACAAAATCGCCTCAAATTTCCACACAATCTAAGAAAAATCCCACACAATTCTTCAAGGCTCCTCAAAATCCCACAAAATTCCAGAAAATTACCACAACATTCCAAAACAATCCCACCAAATTCCAGAAACATCTCACAAACTTACAAAAAAAACCCCCACGAAGTCCCCAAAATCTTCTCATAAGCCCACCAACTTCAGATACAACCCACACAATCTTTACAAATTTCCACTAAACCTAAGAAAGATCCCTCAAAGTTCTTCAAGTCTCCTCAATATCCCACAAAATTCCACAGAAACTCCACAACATTCAAAAAAAATCCTAAAAACTCCAGAAACATCCCAAAAATTCCTTCAAGTCTCCTCAAAATCCCACAAAATTCCAGACAATTCCTCAACATTCCAAAGAAATCCCACCAAATTCCAGAAACATCTCACAAAATTCCAGAAAAAATAAGCAAAATTACCCAGATCTTCTCATAAGCCTACCAAATTCCAGAAATATCCCACAAAATCTCCACAAGTTTCCACACATTCTAACAAAAATCCCACACAATTCTTCAAGGCTCCTCAAAATCCCACAAAATCCAAGAAAACTGCCACAACATTCCAAAAAAATCCAACAAAATTCCCTAAATCTTCTGAAAACCCTACCAAATTCCAGAAAATCTCCACAAATTTCCACAAAATTGAAGAAAAATCCCACACAATTCTTCAAGGCTCCTCAAAATCCCACAAAATTCCAGAAAATTACCACAACATTTCAGAAAAATCCCACCAAATTCCAAAAATCTTCTCATAACCCCACCAAATTCCAGAAACATCCCACATAATCTCCACTAATTTCCACACAATCTAAGAAAAATGTACTCAAAGTTCTTCAAGTCTCCTCAGAATCCCACAAAATTCCAGACAATTCCAAAACATTCAAAAAAAATCCCACCAAATTCCAGAAACACCACACAAAATTCCAGAAAAAAATCCACAAAATTCCCAAAATCTTCTCATAAGCCTACCAAATTCCAGAAAATCACCACAAAATCTCCACAAATTTCCGCACAAAGAAAAATCCCACACAATTCTTCAAGGCTCCTCAAAATCCCGCAAAATTCCAGAAACACCGCACAAACTTGCAAAAAAACCCACATGAATTTCCCAAAATCTTCTCATGAGCTTACAAAACTCCAGAAATATCCCACAAAATCTCCACAAATTTCCACACAATCTAAGAAAAATCCCACACAATTCTTCAAGGCTCCTCAATATCCTACAAAATTCAAGAAAATTACCACAACTTTACAAGAAAATTCCAGAAAATTCTCTTAAACTTCTGAAAACCCCACCAAATTCCAGAAACACCCTACAAAATCTCCACTAATTTCCACGCAATCTAAGAAAAAGGCCCTCAAAATTCTTCAACTCTCCTCAGAATCCCACAAAATTCCAGAAAAAAATCCACAAAACCCCCAATATCTTCTCATAAGCCCACCAAATTCCAGAAATATCCCACAAAATCGCCTCAAATTTCCACACAATCTAAGAAAAATCCCACACAATTCTTCAAGGCTCCTCAAAATCCCACAAAATTCCAGAAAATTACCACAACATTCCAAAACAATCCCACCAAATTCCAGAAACATCTCACAAACTTACAAAAAAAACCCCCACGAAGTCCCCAAAATCTTCTCATAAGCCCACCAACTTCAGATACAACCCACACAATCTTTACAAATTTCCACTAAACCTAAGAAAGATCCCTCAAAGTTCTTCAAGTCTCCTCAATATCCCACAAAATTCCACAGAAACTCCACAACATTCAAAAAAAATCCTAAAAACTCCAGAAACATCCCACAAATTCCTTCAAGTCTCCTCAAAATCCCACAAAATTCCAGACAATTCCTCAACATTCCAAAGAAATCCCACCAAATTCCAGAAACATCTCACAAAATTCCAGAAAAAATAAGCAAAATTACCCAGATCTTCTCATAAGCCTACCAAATTCCAGAAATATCCCACAAAATCTCCACAAGTTTCCACACATTCTAACAAAAATCCCACACAATTCTTCAAGGCTCCTCAAAATCCCACAAAATCCAAGAAAACTGCCACAACATTCCAAAAAAATCCAACAAAATTCCCTAAATCTTCTGAAAACCCCACCAAATTCCAGAAAATCTCCACAAATTTCCACAAAATTGAAGAAAAATCCCACACAATTCTTCAAGGCTCCTCAAAATCCCACAAAATTCCAGAAAATTACCACAACATTTCAGAAAAATCCCACCAAATTCCAAAAATCTTCTCATAACCCTACCAAATTCCAGAAACATCCCACAAAATCTCCACTAATTTCCACACAATCTAAGAAAAATGTACTCAAAGTTCTTCAAGTCTCCTCAGAATCCCACAAAATTCCAGACAATTCCAAAACATTCAAAAAAAATCCCACCAAATTCCAGAAACACCACACAAAATTCCAGAAAAAAATCCACAAAATTCCCAAAATCTTCTCATAAGCCTACCAAATTCCAGAAAATCACCACAAAATCTCCACAAATTTCCGCACAAAGAAAAATCCCACACAATTCTTCAAGGCTCCTCAAAATCCCGCAAAATTCCAGAAACACCCCACAAACTTGCAAAAAAACCCACATGAATTTCCCAAAATCTTCTCATGAGCTTACAAAACTCCAGAAATATCCCACAAAATCTCCACAAATTTCCACACAATCTAAGAAAAATCCCACACAATTCTTCAAGGCTCCTCAATATCCTACAAAATTCAAGAAAATTACCACAACTTTACAAGAAAATTCCAGAAAATTCTCTTAAACTTCTGAAAACCCCACCAAATTCCAGAAACACCCTACAAAATCTCCACTAATTTCCACGCAATCTAAGAAAAAGGCCCTCAAAATTCTTCAACTCTCCTCAGAATCCCACAAAATTCCAGACAATTCCACAACATTCCAAAGAAATCCCACCAAATTCCAGAAACATCTCACAAAATTCCAGAAAAAATAAGCAAAATTACCCAGATCTTCTCATAAGCCTACCAAATTCCAGAAATATCCCACAAAATCTCCACAAGTTTCCACACATTCTAACAAAAATCCCACACAATTCTTCAAGGCTCCTCAAAATCCCACAAAATCCAAGAAAACTGCCACAACATTCCAAAAAAATCCAACAAAATTCCCTAAATCTTCTGAAAACCCTACCAAATTCCAGAAAATCTCCACAAATTTCCACAAAATTGAAGAAAAATCCCACACAATTCTTCAAGGCTCCTCAAAATCCCACAAAATTCCAGAAAATTACCACAACATTTCAGAAAAATCCCACCAAATTCCAAAAATCTTCTCATAACCCTACCAAATTCCAGAAACATCCCACAAAATCTCCACTAATTTCCACACAATCTAAGAAAAATGTACTCAAAGTTCTTCAAGTCTCCTCAGAATCCCACAAAATTCCAGACAATTCCAAAACATTCAAAAAAAATCCCACCAAATTCCAGAAACACCACACAAAATTCCAGAAAAAAATCCACAAAATTCCCAAAATCTTCTCATAAGCCTACCAAATTCCAGAAAATCACCACAAAATCTCCACAAATTTCCGCACAAAGAAAAATCCCACACAATTCTTCAAGGCTCCTCAAAATCCCGCAAAATTCCAGAAACACCGCACAAACTTGCAAAAAAACCCACATGAATTTCCCAAAATCTTCTCATGAGCTTACAAAACTCCAGAAATATCCCACAAAATCTCCACAAATTTCCACACAATCTAAGAAAAATCCCACACAATTCTTCAAGGCTCCTCAATATCCTACAAAATTCAAGAAAATTACCACAACTTTACAAGAAAATTCCAGAAAATTCTCTTAAACTTCTGAAAACCCCACCAAATTCCAGAAACACCCTACAAAATCTCCACTAATTTCCACGCAATCTAAGAAAAAGGCCCTCAAAATTCTTCAACTCTCCTCAGAATCCCACAAAATTCCAGAAAAAAATCCACAAAACCCCCAATATCTTCTCATAAGCCCACCAAATTCCAGAAATATCCCACAAAATCGCCTCAAATTTCCACACAATCTAAGAAAAATCCCACACAATTCTTCAAGGCTCCTCAAAATCCCACAAAATTCCAGAAAATTACCACAACATTCCAAAACAATCCCACCAAATTCCAGAAACATCTCACAAACTTACAAAAAAAACCCCCACGAAGTCCCCAAAATCTTCTCATAAGCCCACCAACTTCAGATACAACCCACACAATCTTTACAAATTTCCACTAAACCTAAGAAAGATCCCTCAAAGTTCTTCAAGTCTCCTCAATATCCCACAAAATTCCACAGAAACTCCACAACATTCAAAAAAAATCCTAAAAACTCCAGAAACATCCCACAAATTCCTTCAAGTCTCCTCAAAATCCCACAAAATTCCAGACAATTCCTCAACATTCCAAAGAAATCCCACCAAATTCCAGAAACATCTCACAAAATTCCAGAAAAAATAAGCAAAATTACCCAGATCTTCTCATAAGCCTACCAAATTCCAGAAATATCCCACAAAATCTCCACAAGTTTCCACACATTCTAACAAAAATCCCACACAATTCTTCAAGGCTCCTCAAAATCCCACAAAATCCAAGAAAACTGCCACAACATTCCAAAAAAATCCAACAAAATTCCCTAAATCTTCTGAAAACCCTACCAAATTCCAGAAAATCTCCACAAATTTCCACAAAATTGAAGAAAAATCCCACACAATTCTTCAAGGCTCCTCAAAATCCCACAAAATTCCAGAAAATTACCACAACATTTCAGAAAAATCCCACCAAATTCCAAAAATCTTCTCATAACCCTACCAAATTCCAGAAACATCCCACATAATCTCCACTAATTTCCACACAATCTAAGAAAAATGTACTCAAAGTTCTTCAAGTCTCCTCAGAATCCCACAAAATTCCAGACAATTCCAAAACATTCAAAAAAAATCCCACCAAATTCCAGAAACACCACACAAAATTCCAGAAAAAAATCCACAAAATTCCCAAAATCTTCTCATAAGCCTACCAAATTCCAGAAAATCACCACAAAATCTCCACAAATTTCCGCACAAAGAAAAATCCCACACAATTCTTCAAGGCTCCTCAAAATCCCGCAAAATTCCAGAAACACCCCACAAACTTGCAAAAAAACCCACATGAATTTCCCAAAATCTTCTCATGAGCTTACAAAACTCCAGAAATATCCCACAAAATCTCCACAAATTTCCACACAATCTAAGAAAAATCCCACACAATTCTTCAAGGCTCCTCAATATCCTACAAAATTCAAGAAAATTACCACAACTTTACAAGAAAATTCCAGAAAATTCTCTTAAACTTCTTTAAACCCCACCAAATTCCAGAAACACCCTACAAAATCTCCACTAATTTCCACGCAATCTAAGAAAAAGGCCCTCAAAATTCTTCAACTCTCCTCAGAATCCCACAAAATTCCAGAAAACAATCCACAAAACCCCCAATATCTTCTCATAAGCCCACCAAATTCCAGAAATATCCCACAAAATCGCCTCAAATTTCCACACAATCTAAGAAAAATCCCACACAATTCTTCAAGGCTCCTCAAAATCCCACAAAATTCCAGAAAATTACCACAACATTCCAAAACAATCCCACCAAATTCCAGAAACATCTCACAAACTTACAAAAAAAACCCCCACGAAGTCCCCAAAATCTTCTCATAAGCCCACCAACTTCAGATACAACCCACACAATCTTTACAAATTTCCACTAAACCTAAGATAGATCCCTCAAAGTTCTTCAAGTCTCCTCAATATCCCACAAAATTCCACAGAAACTCCACAACATTCAAAAAAAATCCTAAAAACTCCAGAAACATCCCACAAATTCCTTCAAGTCTCCTCAAAATCCCACAAAATTCCAGACAATTCCTCAACATTCCAAAGAAATCCCACCAAATTCCAGAAACATCTCACAAAATTCCAGAAAAAATAAGCAAAATTACCCAGATCTTCTCATAAGCCTACCAAATTCCAGTAATATCCCACAAAATCTCCACAAGTTTCCACACATTCTAACAAAAATCCCACACAATTCTTCAAGGCTCCTCAAAATCCCACAAAATCCAAGAAAACTGCCACAACATTCCAAAAAAATCCAACAAAATTCCCTAAATCTTCTGAAAACCCTACCAAATTCCAGAAAATCTCCACAAATTTCCACAAAATTGAAGAAAAATCCCACACAATTCTTCAAGGCTCCTCAAAATCCCACAAAATTCCAGAAAATTACCACAACATTTCAGAAAAATCCCACCAAATTCCAAAAATCTTCTCATAACCCCACCAAATTCCAGAAACATCCCACATAATCTCCACTAATTTCCACACAATCTAAGAAAAATGTACTCAAAGTTCTTCAAGTCTCCTCAGAATCCCACAAAATTCCAGACAATTCCAAAACATTCAAAAAAAATCCCACCAAATTCCAGAAACACCACACAAAATTCCAGAAAAAAATCCACAAAATTCCCAAAATCTTCTCATAAGCCTACCAAATTCCAGAAAATCACCACAAAATCTCCACAAATTTCCGCACAAAGAAAAACCCCACACAATTCTTCAAGGCTCCTCAAAATCCCACAAAATTCCAGAAACACCGCACAAACTTGCAAAAAAACCCACAAGAATTTCCCAAAATCTTCTCATGAGCTTACAAAACTCCAGAAATATCCCACAAAATCTCCACAAATTTCCACACAATCTAAGAAAAATCCCACACAATTCTTCAAGGCTCCTCAATATCCTACAAAATTCAAGAAAATTACCACAACTTTACAAGAAAATTCCAGAAAATTCTCTTAAACTTCTGAAAACCCCACCAAATTCCAGAAACACCCTACAAAATCTCCACTAATTTCCACGCAATCTAAGAAAAAGGCCCTCAAAATTCTTCAACTCTCCTCAGAATCCCACAAAATTCCAGACAATTCCAAAACTTTCCAAAGAAATCCCACCAAATTCCAGAAACATCCCACAAAATTCCAGAAAAAAATCCACAATACACCCAATATCTTCTCATAAGCCCACCAAATTCCAGAAATATCCCACAAAATCGCCTCAAATTTCCACACAATCTAAGAAAAATCCCACACAATTCTTCAAGGCTCCTCAAAATCCCACAAAATTCCAGAAAATTACCACAACATTCCAAAACAATCCCACCAAATCCCAGAAACATCTCACAAACTTACAAAAAAAACCCCCACGAAGTCCCCAAAATCTTCTCATAAGCCCACCAACTTCAGATACAACCCACACAATCTTTACAAATTTCCACTAAACCTAAGAAAGATCCCTCAAAGTTCTTCAAGTCTCCTCAATATCCCACAAAATTCCACAGAAACTCCACAACATTCAAAAAAAATCCTAAAAACTCCAGAAACATCCCACAAATTCCTTCAAGTCTCCTCAAAATCCCACAAAATTCCAGACAATTCCTCAACATTCCAAAGAAATCCCACCAAATTCCAGAAACATCTCACAAAATTCCAGAAAAAATAAGCAAAATTACCCAGATCTTCTCATAAGCCTACCAAATTCCAGAAATATCCCACAAAATCTCCACAAGTTTCCACACATTCTAACAAAAATCCCACACAATTCTTCAAGGCTCCTCAAAATCCCACAAAATCCAAGAAAACTGCCACAACATTCCAAAAAAATCCAACAAAATTCCCTAAATCTTCTGAAAACCCCACCAAATTCCAGAAAATCTCCACAAATTTCCACAAAATTGAAGAAAAATCCCACACAATTCTTCAAGGCTCCTCAAAATCCCACAAAATTCCAGAAAATTACCACAACATTTCAGAAAAATCCCACCAAATTCCAAAAATCTTCTCATAACCCTACCAAATTCCAGAAACATCCCACAAAATCTCCACTAATTTCCACACAATCTAAGAAAAATGTACTCAAAGTTCTTCAAGTCTCCTCAGAATCCCACAAAATTCCAGACAATTCCAAAACATTCAAAAAAAATCCCACCAAATTCCAGAAACACCACACAAAATTCCAGAAAAAAATCCACAAAATTCCCAAAATCTTCTCATAAGCCTACCAAATTCCAGAAAATCACCACAAAAATCTCCACAAATTTCCGCACAAAGAAAAATCCCACACAATTCTTCAAGGCTCCTCAAAATCCCACAAAATTCCAGAAACACCGCACAAACTTGCAAAAAAACCCACAAGAATTTCCCAAAATCTTCTCATGAGCTTACAAAACTCCAGAAATATCCCACAAAATCTCCACAAATTTCCACACAATCTAAGAAAAATCCCACACAATTCTTCAAGGCTCCTCAATATCCTACAAAATTCAAGAAAATTACCACAACTTTACAAGAAAATTCCAGAAAATTCTCTTAAACTTCTGAAAACCCCACCAAATTCCAGAAACACCCTACAAAATCTCCACTAATTTCCACGCAATCTAAGAAAAAGGCCCTCAAAATTCTTCAACTCTCCTCAGAATCCCACAAAATTCCAGAAAAAAATCCACAAAACCCCCAATATCTTCTCATAAGCCCACCAAATTCCAGAAATATCCCACAAAATCGCCTCAAATTTCCACACAATCTAAGAAAAATCCCACACAATTCTTCAAGGCTCCTCAAAATCCCACAAAATTCCAGAAAATTACCACAACATTCCAAAACAATCCCACCAAATCCCAGAAACATCTCACAAACTTACAAAAAAAAACCCCACGAAGTCCCCAAAATCTTCTCATAAGCCCACCAACTTCAGATACAACCCACACAATCTTTACAAATTTCCACTAAACCTAAGAAAGATCCCTCAAAGTTCTTCAAGTCTCCTCAATATCCCACAAAATTCCACAGAAACTCCACAACATTCAAAAAAAATCCTAAAAACTCCAGAAACATCCCACAAATTCCTTCAAGTCTCCTCAAAATCCCACAAAATTCCAGACAATTCCTCAACATTCCAAAGAAATCCCACCAAATTCCAGAAACATCTCACAAAATTCCAGAAAAAATAAGCAAAATTACCCAGATCTTCTCATAAGCCTACCAAATTCCAGAAATATCCCACAAAATCTCCACAAGTTTCCACACATTCTAACAAAAATCCCACACAATTCTTCAAGGCTCCTCAAAATCCCACAAAATCCAAGAAAACTGCCACAACATTCCAAAAAAATCCAACAAAATTCCTTAAATCTTCTGAAAACCCCACCAAATTCCAGAAAATCTCCACAAATTTCCACAAAATTGAAGAAAAATCCCACACAATTCTTCAAGGCTCCTCAAAATCCCACAAAATTCCAGAAACACCGCACAAACTTGCAAAAAAACCCACAAGAATTTCCCAAAATCTTCTCATGAGCTTACAAAACTCCAGAAATATCCCACAAAATCTCCACAAATTTCCACACAATCTAAGAAAAATCCCACACAATTCTTCAAGGCTCCTCAATATCCTACAAAATTCAAGAAAATTACCACAACTTTACAAGAAAATTCCAGAAAATTCTCTTAAACTTCTTTAAACCCCACCAAATTCCAGAAACACCCTACAAAATCTCCACTAATTTCCACGCAATCTAAGAAAAAGGCCCTCAAAATTCTTCAACTCTCCTCAGAATCCCACAAAATTCCAGAAAAAAATCCACAAAACCCCCAATATCTTCTCATAAGCCCACCAAATTCCAGAAATATCCCACAAAATCGCCTCAAATTTCCACACAATCTAAGAAAAATCCCACACAATTCTTCAAGGCTCCTCAAAATCCCACAAAATTCCAGAAAATTACCACAACATTCCAAAACAATCCCACCAAATCCCAGAAACATCTCACAAACTTACAAAAAAAACCCCCACGAAGTCCCCAAAATCTTCTCATAAGCCCACCAACTTCAGATACAACCCACACAATCTTTACAAATTTCCACTAAACCTAAGAAAGATCCCTCAAAGTTCTTCAAGTCTCCTCAATATCCCACAAAATTACACAGAAACTCCACAACATTCAAAAAAAATCCTAAAAACTCCAGAAACATCCCACAAATTCCTTCAAGTCTCCTCAAAATCCCACAAAATTCCAGACAATTCCTCAACATTCCAAAGAAATCCCACCAAATTCCAGAAACATCTCACAAAATTCCAGAAAAAATAAGCAAAATTACCCAGATCTTCTCATAAGCCTACCAAATTCCAGAAATATCCCACAAAATCTCCACAAGTTTCCACACATTCTAACAAAAATCCCACACAATTCTTCAAGGCTCCTCAAAATCCCACAAAATCCAAGAAAACTGCCACAACATTCCAAAAAAATCCAACAAAATTCCTTAAATCTTCTGAAAACCCCACCAAATTCCAGAAAATCTCCACAAATTTCCACAAAATTGAAGAAAAATCCCACACAATTCTTCAAGGCTCCTCAAAATCCCACAAAATTCCAGAAACACCGCACAAACTTGCAAAAAAACCCACAAGAATTTCCCAAAATCTTCTCATGAGCTTACAAAACTCCAGAAATATCCCACAAAATCTCCACAAATTTCCACACAATCTAAGAAAAATCCCACACAATTCTTCAAGGCTCCTCAATATCCTACAAAATTCAAGAAAATTACCACAACTTTACAAGAAAATTCCAGAAAATTCTCTTAAACTTCTGAAAACCCCACCAAATTCCAGAAACACCCTACAAAATCTCCACTAATTTCCACGCAATCTAAGAAAAAGGCCCTCAAAATTCTTCAACTCTCCTCAGAATCCCACAAAATTCCAGAAAAAAATCCACAAAACCCCCAATATCTTCTCATAAGCCCACCAAATTCCAGAAATATCCCACAAAATCGCCTCAAATTTCCACACAATCTAAGAAAAATCCCACACAATTCTTCAAGGCTCCTCAAAATCCCACAAAATTCCAGAAAATTACCACAACATTCCAAAACAATCCCACCAAATCCCAGAAACATCTCACAAACTTACAAAAAAAACCCCCACGAAGTCCCCAAAATCTTCTCATAAGCCCACCAACTTCAGATACAACCCACACAATCTTTACAAATTTCCACTAAACCTAAGAAAGATCCCTCAAAGTTCTTCAAGTCTCCTCAATATCCCACAAAATTCCACAGAAACTCCACAACATTCAAAAAAAATCCTAAAAACTCCAGAAACATCCCACAAATTCCTTCAAGTCTCCTCAAAATCCCACAAAATTCCAGACAATTCCTCAACATTCCAAAGAAATCCCACCAAATTCCAGAAACATCTCACAAAATTCCAGAAAAAATAAGCAAAATTACCCAGATCTTCTCATAAGCCTACCAAATTCCAGAAATATCCCACAAAATCTCCACAAGTTTCCACACATTCTAACAAAAATCCCACACAATTCTTCAAGGCTCCTCAAAATCCCACAAAATCCAAGAAAACTGCCACAACATTCCAAAAAAATCCAACAAAATTCCCTAAATCTTCTGAAAACCCTACCAAATTCCAGAAAATCTCCACAAATTTCCACAAAATTGAAGAAAAATCCCACACAATTCTTCAAGGCTCCTCAAAATCCCACAAAATTCCAGAAAATTACCACAACATTTCAGAAAAATCCCACTAAATTCCAAAAATCTTCTCATAACCCTACCAAATTCCAGAAACATCCCACATAATCTCCACTAATTTCCACACAATCTAAGAAAAATGTACTCAAAGTTCTTCAAGTCTCCTCAGAATCCCACAAAATTCCAGACAATTCCAAAACATTCAAAAAAAATCCCACCAAATTCCAGAAACACCACACAAAATTCCAGAAAAAAATCCACAAAATTCCCAAAATCTTCTCATAAGCCTACCAAATTCCAGAAAATCACCACAAAATCTCCACAAATTTCCGCACAAAGAAAAATCCCACACAATTCTTCAAGGCTCCTCAAAATCCCGCAAAATTCCAGAAACACCGCACAAACTTGCAAAAAAACCCACATGAATTTCCCAAAATCTTCTCATGAGCTTACAAAACTCCAGAAATATCCCACAAAATCTCCACAAATTTCCACACAATCTAAGAAAAATCCCACACAATTCTTCAAGGCTCCTCAATATCCTACAAAATTCAAGAAAATTACCACAACTTTACAAGAAAATTCCAGAAAATTCTCTTAAACTTCTGAAAACCCCACCAAATTCCAGAAACACCCTACAAAATCTCCACTAATTTCCACGCAATCTAAGAAAAAGGCCCTCAAAATTCTTCAACTCTCCTCAGAATCCCACAAAATTCCAGAAAAAAATCCACAAAACCCCCAATATCTTCTCATAAGCCCACCAAATTCCAGAAATATCCCACAAAATCGCCTCAAATTTCCACACAATCTAAGAAAAATCCCACACAATTCTTCAAGGCTCCTCAAAATCCCACAAAATTCCAGAAAATTACCACAACATTCCAAAACAATCCCACCAAATTCCAGAAACATCTCACAAACTTACAAAAAAAACCCCCACGAAGTCCCCAAAATCTTCTCATAAGCCCACCAACTTCAGATACAACCCACACAATCTTTACAAATTTCCACTAAACCTAAGAAAGATCCCTCAAAGTTCTTCAAGTCTCCTCAATATCCCACAAAATTCCACAGAAACTCCACAACATTCAAAAAAAATCCTAAAAACTCCAGAAACATCCCACAAATTCCTTCAAGTCTCCTCAAAATCCCACAAAATTCCAGACAATTCCTCAACATTCCAAAGAAATCCCACCAAATTCCAGAAACATCTCACAAAATTCCAGAAAAAATAAGCAAAATTACCCAGATCTTCTCATAAGCCTACCAAATTCCAGAAATATCCCACAAAATCTCCACAAGTTTCCACACATTCTAACAAAAATCCCACACAATTCTTCAAGGCTCCTCAAAATCCCACAAAATCCAAGAAAACTGCCACAACATTCCAAAAAAATCCAACAAAATTCCCTAAATCTTCTGAAAACCCCACCAAATTCCAGAAAATCTCCACAAATTTCCACAAAATTGAAGAAAAATCCCACACAATTCTTCAAGGCTCCTCAAAATCCCACAAAATTCCAGAAAATTACCACAACATTTCAGAAAAATCCCACCAAATTCCAAAAATCTTCTCATAACCCTACCAAATTCCAGAAACTTCCCACATAATCTCCACTAATTTCCACACAATCTAAGAAAAATGTACTCAAAGTTCTTCAAGTCTCCTCAGAATCCCACAAAATTCCAGACAATTCCAAAACATTCCAAAAAAATCCCACCAAATTCCAGAAACACCACACAAAATTCCAGAAAAAAATCCACAAAATTCCCAAAATCTTCTCATAAGCCTACCAGATTCCAGAAAATCACCACAAAATCTCCACAAATTTCCGCACAAAGAAAAATCCCACACAATTCTTCAAGGCTCCTCAAAATCCCGCAAAATTCCAGAAACACCCCACAAACTTGCAAAAAAACCCACATGAATTTCCCAAAATCTTCTCATGAGCTTACAAAACTCCAGAAATATCCCACAAAATCTCCACAAATTTCCACACAATCTAAGAAAAATCCCACACAATTCTTCAAGGCTCCTCAATATCCTACAAAATTCAAGAAAATTACCACAACTTTACAAGAAAATTCCAGAAAATTCTCTTAAACTTCTGAAAACCCCACCAAATTCCAGAAACACCCTACAAAATCTCCACTAATTTCCACGCAATCTAAGAAAAAGGCCCTCAAAATTCTTCAACTCTCCTCAGAATCCCACAAAATTCCAGACAATTCCAAAACTTTCCAAAGAAATCCCACCAAATTCCAGAAACATCCCACAAAATTCCAGAAAAAAATCCACAAAACCCCCAATATCTTCTCATAAGCCCACCAAATTCCAGAAATATCCCACAAAATCGCCTCAAATTTCCACACAATCTAAGAAAAATCCCACACAATTCTTCAAGGCTCCTCAAAATCCCACAAAATTCCAGAAAATTACCACAACATTCCAAAACAATCCCACCAAATCCCAGAAACATCTCACAAACTTACAAAAAAAACCCCCACGAAGTCCCCAAAATCTTCTCATAAGCCCACCAACTTCAGATACAACCCACACAATCTTTACAAATTTCCACTAAACCTAAGAAAGATCCCTCAAAGTTCTTCAAGTCTCCTCAATATCCCACAAAATTCCACAGAAACTCCACAACATTCAAAAAAAATCCTAAAAACTCCAGAAACATCCCACAAATTCCTTCAAGTCTCCTCAAAATCCCACAAAATTCCAGACAATTCCTCAACATTCCAAAGAAATCCCACCAAATTCCAGAAACATCTCACAAAATTCCAGAAAAAATAAGCAAAATTACCCAGATCTTCTCATAAGCCTACCAAATTCCAGAAATATCCCACAAAATCTCCACAAGTTTCCACACATTCTAACAAAAATCCCACACAATTCTTCAAGGCTCCTCAAAATCCCACAAAATCCAAGAAAACTGCCACAACATTCCAAAAAAATCCAACAAAATTCCCTAAATCTTCTGAAAACCCCACCAAATTCCAGAAAATCTCCACAAATTTCCACAAAATTGAAGAAAAATCCCACACAATTCTTCAAGGCTCCTCAAAATCCCACAAAATTCCAGAAAATTACCACAACATTTCAGAAAAATCCCACCAAATTCCAAAAATCTTCTCATAACCCTACCAAATTCCAGAAACATCCCACAAAATCTCCACTAATTTCCACACAATCTAAGAAAAATGTACTCAAAGTTCTTCAAGTCTCCTCAGAATCCCACAAAATTCCAGACAATTCCAAAACATTCAAAAAAAATCCCACCAAATTCCAGAAACACCACACAAAATTCCAGAAAAAAATCCACAAAATTCCCAAAATCTTCTCATAAGCCTACCAAATTCCAGAAAATCACCACAAAAATCTCCACAAATTTCCGCACAAAGAAAAATCCCACACAATTCTTCAAGGCTTCTCAAAATCCCACAAAATTCCAGAAACACCGCACAAACTTGCAAAAAAACCCACAAGAATTTCCCAAAATCTTCTCATGAGCTTACAAAACTCCAGAAATATCCCACAAAATCTCCACAAATTTCCACACAATCTAAGAAAAATCCCACACAATTCTTCAAGGCTCCTCAATATCCTACAAAATTCAAGAAAATTACCACAACTTTACAAGAAAATTCCAGAAAATTCTCTTAAACTTCTTTAAACCCCACCAAATTCCAGAAACACCCTACAAAATCTCCACTAATTTCCACGCAATCTAAGAAAAAGGCCCTCAAAATTCTTCAACTCTCCTCAGAATCCCACAAAATTCCAGAAAAAAATCCACAAAACCCCCAATATCTTCTCATAAGCCCACCAAATTCCAGAAATATCCCACAAAATCGCCTCAAATTTCCACACAATCTAAGAAAAATCCCACACAATTCTTCAAGGCTCCTCAAAATCCCACAAAATTCCAGAAAATTACCACAACATTCCAAAACAATCCCACCAAATTCCAGAAACATCTCACAAACTTACAAAAAAAACCCCCACGAAGTCCCCAAAATCTTCTCATAAGCCCACCAACTTCAGATACAACCCACACAATCTTTACAAATTTCCACTAAACCTAAGAAAGATCCCTCAAAGTTCTTCAAGTCTCCTCAATATCCCACAAAATTCCACAGAAACTCCACAACATTCAAAAAAAATCCTAAAAACTCCAGAAACATCCCACAAATTCCTTCAAGTCTCCTCAAAATCCCACAAAATTCCAGACAATTCCTCAACATTCCAAAGAAATCCCACCAAATTCCAGAAACATCTCACAAAATTCCAGAAAAAATAAGCAAAATTACCCAGATCTTCTCATAAGCCTACCAAATTCCAGAAATATCCCACAAAATCTCCACAAGTTTCCACACATTCTAACAAAAATCCCACACAATTCTTCAAGGCTCCTCAAAATCCCACAAAATCCAAGAAAACTGCCACAACATTCCAAAAAAATCCAACAAAATTCCTTAAATCTTCTGAAAACCCCACCAAATTCCAGAAAATCTCCACAAATTTCCACAAAATTGAAGAAAAATCCCACACAATTCTTCAAGGCTCCTCAAAATCCCACAAAATTCCAGAAACACCGCACAAACTTGCAAAAAAACCCACAAGAATTTCCCAAAATCTTCTCATGAGCTTACAAAACTCCAGAAATATCCCACAAAATCTCCACAAATTTCCACACAATCTAAGAAAAATCCCACACAATTCTTCAAGGCTCCTCAATATCCTACAAAATTCAAGAAAATTACCACAACTTTACAAGAAAATTCCAGAAAATTCTCTTAAACTTCTTTAAACCCCACCAAATTCCAGAAACACCCTACAAAATCTCCACTAATTTCCACGCAATCTAAGAAAAAGGCCCTCAAAATTCTTCAACTCTCCTCAGAATCCTACAAAATTCCAGAAAAAAATCCACAAAACCCCCAATATCTTCTCATAAGCCCACCAAATTCCAGAAATATCCCACAAAATCGCCTCAAATTTCCACACAATCTAAGAAAAATCCCACACAATTCTTCAAGGCTCCTCAAAATCCCACAAAATTCCAGAAAATTACCACAACATTCCAAAACAATCCCACCAAATCCCAGAAACATCTCACAAACTTACAAAAAAAACCCCCACGAAGTCCCCAAAATCTTCTCATAAGCCCACCAACTTCAGATACAACCCACACAATCTTTACAAATTTCCACTAAACCTAAGAAAGATCCCTCAAAGTTCTTCAAGTCTCCTCAATATCCCACAAAATTCCACAGAAACTCCACAACATTCAAAAAAAATCCTAAAAACTCCAGAAACATCCCACAAATTCCTTCAAGTCTCCTCAAAATCCCACAAAATTCCAGACAATTCCTCAACATTCCAAAGAAATCCCACCAAATTCCAGAAACATCTCACAAAATTCCAGAAAAAATAAGCAAAATTACCCAGATCTTCTCATAAGCCTACCAAATTCCAGAAATATCCCACAAAATCTCCACAAGTTTCCACACATTCTAACAAAAATCCCACACAATTCTTCAAGGCTCCTCAAAATCCCACAAAATCCAAGAAAACTGCCACAACATTCCAAAAAAATCCAACAAAATTCTTTAAATCTTCTGAAAACCCCACCAAGTTCCAGAAAATCTCCACAAATTTCCACAAAATTGAAGAAAAATCCCACACAATTCTTCAAGGCTCCTCAAAATCCCACAAAATTCCAGAAAATTACCACAACATTTCAGAAAAATCCCACCAAATTCCAAAAATCTTCTCATAACCCTACCAAATTCCAGAAACATCCCACATAATCTCCACTAATTTCCACACAATCTAAGAAAAATGTACTCAAAGTTCTTCAAGTCTCCTCAGAATCCTACAAAATTCCAGACAATTACCACAACATTCCAAAAAAATCCCACCAAATTCCAGAAACACCACACAAAATTCCAGAAAAAAATCCACAAAATTCCCAAAATCTTCCCAGAAGCCTACCAAATTCCAGAAAATCACCACAAAATCTCCACAAATTTCCGCACAAAGAAAAACCCCACACAATTCTTCAAGGCTCCTCAAAATCCCGCAAAATTCCAGAAACACCCCACAAACTTGCAAAAAAACCCACATGAATTTCCCAAAATCTTCTCATGAGCTTACAAAACTCCAGAAATATCCCACAAAATCTCCACAAATTTCCACACAATCTAAGAAAAATCCCACACAATTCTTCAAGGCTCCTCAATATCCTACAAAATTCAAGAAAATTACCACAACTTTACAAGAAAATTCCAGAAAATTCTCTTAAACTTCTGAAAACCCCACCAAATTCCAGAAACACCCTACAAAATCTCCACTAATTTCCACGCAATCTAAGAAAAAGGCCCTCAAAATTCTTCAACTCTCCTCAGAATCCCACAAAATTCCAGACAATTCCACAACATTCCAAAGAAATCCCACCAAATTCCAGAAACATCCCACAAAATTCCAGAAAAAAATCCACAAAACCCCCAATATCTTCTCATAAGCCCACCAAATTCCAGAAATATCCCACAAAATCGCCTCAAATTTCCACACGATCTAAGAAAAATCCCACACAATTCTTCAAGGCTCCTCAAAATCCCACAAAATTCCAGAAAATTACCACAACATTCCAAAACAATCCCACCAAATTCCAGAAACATCTCACAAACTTACAAAAAAAACCCCCACGAAGTCCCCAAAATCTTCTCATAAGCCCACCAACTTCAGATACAACCCACACAATCTTTACAAATTTCCACTAAACCTAAGATAGATCCCTCAAAGTTCTTCAAGTCTCCTCAATATCCCACAAAATTCCACAGAAACTCCACAACATTCAAAAAAAATCCTAAAAACTCCAGAAACATCCCACAAATTCCTTCAAGTCTCCTCAAAATCCCACAAAATTCCAGACAATTCCTCAACATTCCAAAGAAATCCCACCAAATTCCAGAAACATCTCACAAAATTCCAGAAAAAATAAGCAAAATTACCCAGATCTTCTCATAAGCCTACCAAATTCCAGAAATATCCCACAAAATCTCCACAAGTTTCCACACATTCTAACAAAAATCCCACACAATTCTTCAAGGCTCCTCAAAATCCCACAAAATCCAAGAAAACTGCCACAACATTCCAAAAAAATCCAACAAAATTCCCTAAATCTTCTGAAAACCCCACCAAATTCCAGAAAATCTCCACAAATTTCCACAAAATTGAAGAAAAATCCCACACAATTCTTCAAGGCTCCTCAAAATCCCACAAAATTCCAGAAAATTACCACAACATTTCAGAAAAATCCCACCAAATTCCAAAAATCTTCTCATAACCCTACCAAATTCCAGAAACATCCCACATAATCTCCACTAATTTCCACACAATCTAAGAAAAATGTACTCAAAGTTCTTCAAATCTCCTCAGAATCCCACAAAATTCCAGACAATTCCAAAACATTCCAAAAAAATCCCACCAAATTCCAGAAACACCACACAAAATTCCAGAAAAAAATCCACAAAATTCCCAAAATCTTCTCATAAGCCAACCAAATTCCAGAAAATCACCACAAAATCTCCACAAATTTCCGCACAAAGAAAAATCCCACACAATTCTTCAAGGCTCCTCAAAATCCCGCAAAATTCCAGAAACACCCCACAAACTTGCAAAAAAACCCACATGAATTTCCCAAAATCTTCTCATGAGCTTACAAAACTCCAGAAATATCCCACAAAATCTCCACAAATTTCCACACAATCTAAGAAAAATCCCACACAATTCTTCAAGGCTCCTCAATATCCTACAAAATTCAAGAAAATTACCACAACTTTACAAGAAAATTCCAGAAAATTCTCTTAAACTTCTTTAAACCCCACCAAATTCCAGAAACACCCTACAAAATCTCCACTAATTTCCACGCAATCTAAGAAAAAGGCCCTCAAAATTCTTCAACTCTCCTCAGAATCCCACAAAATTCCAGACAATTCCAAAACTTTCCAAAGAAATCCCACCAAATTCCAGAAACATCCCACAAAATTCCAGAAAAAAATCCACAAAACCCCCAATATCTTCTCATAAGCCCACCAAATTCCAGAAATATCCCACAAAATCGCCTCAAATTTCCACACAATCTAAGAAAAATCCCACACAATTCTTCAAGGCTCCTCAAAATCCCACAAAATTCCAGAAAATTACCACAACATTCCAAAACAATCCCACCAAATTCCAGAAACATCTCACAAACTTACAAAAAAAACCCCCACGAAGTCCCCAAAATCTTCTCATAAGCCCACCAACTTCAGATACAACCCACACAATCTTTACAAATTTCCACTAAACCTAAGATAGATCCCTCAAAGTTCTTCAAGTCTCCTCAATATCCCACAAAATTCCACAGAAACTCCACAACATTCAAAAAAAATCCTAAAAACTCCAGAAACATCCCAAAAATTCCTTCAAGTCTCCTCAAAATCCCACAAAATTCCAGACAATTCCTCAACATTCCAAAGAAATCCCACCAAATTCCAGAAACATCTCACAAAATTCCAGAAAAAATAAGCAAAATTACCCAGATCTTCTCATAAGCCTACCAAATTCCAGAAATATCCCACAAAATCTCCACAAGTTTCCACACATTCTAACAAAAATCCCACACAATTCTTCAAGGCTCCTCAAAATCCCACAAAATCCAAGAAAACTGCCACAACATTCCAAAAAAATCCAACAAAATTCCCTAAATCTTCTGAAAACCCCACCAAATTCCAGAAAATCTCCACAAATTTCCACAAAATTGAAGAAAAATCCCACACAATTCTTCAAGGCTCCTCAAAATCCCACAAAATTCCAGAAAATTACCACAACATTTCAGAAAAATCCCACCAAATTCCAAAAATCTTCTCATAACCCTACCAAATTCCAGAAACATCCCACAAAATCTCCACTAATTTCCACACAATCTAAGAAAAATGTACTCAAAGTTCTTCAAATCTCCTCAGAATCCCACAAAATTCCAGACAATTACCACAACATTCCAAAAAAATCCCACCAAATTCCAGAAACACCACACAAAATTCCAGAAAAAAATCCACAAAATTCCCAAAATCTTCTCATAAGCCAACCAAATTCCAGAAAATCACCACAAAATCTCCACAAATTTCCGCACAAAGAAAAATCCCACACAATTCTTCAAGGCTCCTCAAAATCCCGCAAAATTCCAGAAACACCCCACAAACTTGCAAAAAAACCCACATGAATTTCTCAAAATCTTCTCATGAGCTTACAAAACTCCAGAAATATCCCACAAAATCTCCACAAATTTCCACACAATCTAAGAAAAATCCCACACAATTCTTCAAGGCTCCTCAATATCCTACAAAATTCAGGAAAATTACCACAACTTTACAAGAAAATTCCAGAAAATTCTCTTAAACTTCTTTAAACCCCACCAAATTCCAGAAACACCCTACAAAATCTCCACTAATTTCCACGCAATCTAAGAAAAAGGCCCTCAAAATTCTTCAACTCTCCTCAGAATCCTACAAAATTCCAGAAAAAAATCCACAAAACCCCCAATATCTTCTCATAAGCCCACCAAATTCCAGAAATATCCCACAAAATCGCCTCAAATTTCCACACAATCTAAGAAAAATCCCACACAATTCTTCAAGGCTCCTCAAAATCCCACAAAATTCCAGAAAATTACCACAACATTCCAAAACAATCCCACCAAATCCCAGAAACATCTCACAAACTTACAAAAAAAACCCCCACGAAGTCCCCAAAATCTTCTCATAAGCCCACCAACTTCAGATACAACCCACACAATCTTTACAAATTTCCACTAAACCTAAGAAAGATCCCTCAAAGTTCTTCAAGTCTCCTCAATATCCCACAAAATTCCACAGAAACTCCACAACATTCAAAAAAAATCCTAAAAACTCCAGAAACATCCCACAAATTCCTTCAAGTCTCCTCAAAATCCCACAAAATTCCAGACAATTCCTCAACATTCCAAAGAAATCCCACCAAATTCCAGAAACATCTCACAAAATTCCAGAAAAAATAAGCAAAATTACCCAGATCTTCTCATAAGCCTACCAAATTCCAGAAATATCCCACAAAATCTCCACAAGTTTCCACACATTCTAACAAAAATCCCACACAATTCTTCAAGGCTCCTCAAAATCCCACAAAATCCAAGAAAACTGCCACAACATTCCAAAAAAATCCAACAAAATTCCCTAAATCTTCTGAAAACCCCACCAAATTCCAGAAAATCTCCACAAATTTCCACAAAATTGAAGAAAAATCCCACACAATTCTTCAAGGCTCCTCAAAATCCCACAAAATTCCAGAAAATTACCACAACATTTCAGAAAA
The DNA here is from genome assembly GCF_971803275.1 of Cyanistes caeruleus. NCBI lineage: Eukaryota > Metazoa > Chordata > Aves > Passeriformes > Paridae > Cyanistes > Cyanistes caeruleus. The sequence continues at coordinate 313,662 of NW_028255931.1, read as the reverse complement.
ATCCCACCAAATTCCAAAAATCTTCTCATAACCCTACCAAATTCCAGAAACATCCCACATAATCTCCACTAATTTCCACACAATCTAAGAAAAATGTACTCAAAGTTCTTCAAGTCTCCTCAGAATCCCACAAAATTCCAGACAATTCCAAAACATTCCAAAAAAATCCCACCAAATTCCAGAAACACCACACAAAATTCCAGAAAAAAATCCACAAAATTCCCAAAATCTTCTCATAAGCCTACCAAATTCCAGAAAATCACCACAAAATCTCCACAAATTTCCGCACAAAGAAAAATCCCACACAATTCTTCAAGGCTCCTCAAAATCCCGCAAAATTCCAGAAACACCCCACAAACTTGCAAAAAAACCCACATGAATTTCCCAAAATCTTCTCATGAGCTTACAAAACTCCAGAAATATCCCACAAAATCTCCACAAATTTCCACACAATCTAAGAAAAATCCCACACAATTCTTCAAGGCTCCTCAATATCCTACAAAATTCAAGAAAATTACCACAACTTTACAAGAAAATTCCAGAAAATTCTCTTAAACTTCTGAAAACCCCACCAAATTCCAGAAACACCCTACAAAATCTCCACTAATTTCCACGCAATCTAAGAAAAAGGCCCTCAAAATTCTTCAACTCTCCTCAGAATCCCACAAAATTCCAGAAAAAAATCCACAAAACCCCCAATATCTTCTCATAAGCCCACCAAATTCCAGAAATATCCCACAAAATCGCCTCAAATTTCCACACAATCTAAGAAAAATCCCACACAATTCTTCAAGGCTCCTCAAAATCCCACAAAATTCCAGAAAATTACCACAACATTCCAAAACAATCCCACCAAATTCCAGAAACATCTCACAAACTTACAAAAAAAACCCCCACGAAGTCCCCAAAATCTTCTCATAAGCCCACCAACTTCAGATACAACCCACACAATCTTTACAAATTTCCACTAAACCTAAGATAGATCCCTCAAAGTTCTTCAAGTCTCCTCAATATCCCACAAAATTCCACAGAAACTCCACAACATTCAAAAAAAATCCTAAAAACTCCAGAAACATCCCACAAATTCCTTCAAGTCTCCTCAAAATCCCACAAAATTCCAGACAATTCCTCAACATTCCAAAGAAATCCCACCAAATTCCAGAAACATCTCACAAAATTCCAGAAAAAATAAGCAAAATTACCCAGATCTTCTCATAAGCCTACCAAATTCCAGAAATATCCCACAAAATCTCCACAAGTTTCCACACATTCTAACAAAAATCCCACACAATTCTTCAAGGCTCCTCAAAATCCCACAAAATCCAAGAAAACTGCCACAACATTCCAAAAAAATCCAACAAAATTCCCTAAATCTTCTGAAAACCCCACCAAATTCCAGAAAATCTCCACAAATTTCCACAAAATTGAAGAAAAATCCCACACAATTCTTCAAGGCTCCTCAAAATCCCACAAAATTCCAGAAAATTACCACAACATTTCAGAAAAATCCCACCAAATTCCAAAAATCTTCTCATAACCCTACCAAATTCCAGAAACATCCCACAAAATCTCCACTAATTTCCACACAATCTAAGAAAAATGTACTCAAAGTTCTTCAAATCTCCTCAGAATCCCACAAAATTCCAGACAATTACCACAACATTCCAAAAAAATCCCACCAAATTCCAGAAACACCACACAAAATTCCAGAAAAAAATCCACAAAATTCCCAAAATCTTCTCATAAGCCAACCAAATTCCAGAAAATCACCACAAAATCTCCACAAATTTCCGCACAAAGAAAAATCCCACACAATTCTTCAAGGCTCCTCAAAATCCCGCAAAATTCCAGAAACACCCCACAAACTTGCAAAAAAACCCACATGAATTTCTCAAAATCTTCTCATGAGCTTACAAAACTCCAGAAATATCCCACAAAATCTCCACAAATTTCCACACAATCTAAGAAAAATCCCACACAATTCTTCAAGGCTCCTCAATATCCTACAAAATTCAGGAAAATTACCACAACTTTACAAGAAAATTCCAGAAAATTCTCTTAAACTTCTTTAAACCCCACCAAATTCCAGAAACACCCTACAAAATCTCCACTAATTTCCACGCAATCTAAGAAAAAGGCCCTCAAAATTCTTCAACTCTCCTCAGAATCCCACAAAATTCCAGACAATTCCAAAACTTTCCAAAGAAATCCCACCAAATTCCAGAAACATCCCACAAAATTCCAGAAAAAAATCCACAATACACCCAATATCTTCTCATAAGCCCACCAAATTCCAGAAATATCCCACAAAATCGCCTCAAATTTCCACACAATCTAAGAAAAATCCCACACAATTCTTCAAGGCTCCTCAAAATCCCACAAAATTCCAGAAAATTACCACAACATTCCAAAACAATCCCACCAAATCCCAGAAACATCTCACAAACTTACAAAAAAAACCCCCACGAAGTCCCCAAAATCTTCTCATAAGCCCACCAACTTCAGATACAACCCACACAATCTTTACAAATTTCCACTAAACCTAAGAAAGATCCCTCAAAGTTCTTCAAGGCTCCTCAATATCCCACAAAATTCCACAGAAACTCCACAACATTCAAAAAAAATCCTAAAAACTCCAGAAACATCCCACAAATTCCTTCAAGTCTCCTCAAAATCCCACAAAATTCCAGACAATTCCTCAACATTCCAAAGAAATCCCACCAAATTCCAGAAACATCTCACAAAATTCCAGAAAAAATAAGCAAAATTACCCAGATCTTCTCATAAGCCTACCAAATTCCAGAAATATCCCACAAAATCTCCACAAGTTTCCACACATTCTAACAAAAATCCCACACAATTCTTCAAGGCTCCTCAAAATCCCACAAAATCCAAGAAAACTGCCACAACATTCCAAAAAAATCCAACAAAATTCCCTAAATCTTCTGAAAACCCCACCAAATTCCAGAAAATCTCCACAAATTTCCACAAAATTGAAGAAAAATCCCACACAATTCTTCAAGGCTCCTCAAAATCCCACAAAATTCCAGAAAATTACCACAACATTTCAGAAAAATCCCACCAAATTCCAAAAATCTTCTCATAACCCTACCAAATTCCAGAAACATCCCACATAATCTCCACTAATTTCCACACAATCTAAGAAAAATGTACTCAAAGTTCTTCAAGTCTCTTCAGAATCCCACAAAATTCCAGACAATTCCAAAACATTCAAAAAAAATCCCACCAAATTCCAGAAACACCACACAAAATTCCAGAAAAAAATCCACAAAATTCCCAAAATCTTCTCATAAGCCTACCAAATTCCAGAAAATCACCACAAAATCTCCACAAATTTCCGCACAAAGAAAAATCCCACACAATTCTTCAAGGCTCCTCAAAATCCCGCAAAATTCCAGAAACACCCCACAAACTTGCAAAAAAACCCACATGAATTTCCCAAAATCTTCTCATGAGCTTACAAAACTCCAGAAATATCCCACAAAATCTCCACAAATTTCCACACAATCTAAGAAAAATCCCACACAATTCTTCAAGGCTCCTCAATATCCTACAAAATTCAAGAAAATTACCACAACTTTACAAGAAAATTCCAGAAAATTCTCTTAAACTTCTGAAAACCCCACCAAATTCCAGAAACACCCTACAAAATCTCCACTAATTTCCACGCAATCTAAGAAAAAGGCCCTCAAAATTCTTCAACTCTCCTCAGAATCCCACAAAATTCCAGAAAAAAATCCACAAAACCCCCAATATCTTCTCATAAGCCCACCAAATTCCAGAAATATCCCACAAAATCGCCTCAAATTTCCACACAATCTAAGAAAAATCCCACACAATTCTTCAAGGCTCCTCAAAATCCCACAAAATTCCAGAAAATTACCACAACATTCCAAAACAATCCCACCAAATTCCAGAAATATCTCACAAACTTACAAAAAAAACCCCCACGAAGTCCCCAAAATCTTCTCATAAGCCCACCAACTTCAGATACAACCCACACAATCTTTACAAATTTCCACTAAACCTAAGAAAGATCCCTCAAAGTTCTTCAAGTCTCCTCAATATCCCACAAAATTCCACAGAAACTCCACAACATTCAAAAAAAATCCTAAAAACTCCAGAAACATCCCACAAATTCCTTCAAGTCTCCTCAAAATCCCACAAAATTCCAGACAATTCCTCAACATTCCAAAGAAATCCCACCAAATTCCAGAAACATCTCACAAAATTCCAGAAAAAATAAGCAAAATTACCCAGATCTTCTCATAAGCCTACCAAATTCCAGAAATATCCCACAAAATCTCCACAAGTTTCCACACATTCTAACAAAAATCCCACACAATTCTTCAAGGCTCCTCAAAATCCCACAAAATCCAAGAAAACTGCCACAACATTCCAAAAAAATCCAACAAAATTCCCTAAATCTTCTGAAAACCCCACCAAATTCCAGAAAATCTCCACAAATTTCCACAAAATTGAAGAAAAATCCCACACAATTCTTCAAGGCTCCTCAAAATCCCACAAAATTCCAGAAAATTACCACAACATTTCAGAAAAATCCCACCAAATTCCAAAAATCTTCTCATAACCCTACCAAATTCCAGAAACATCCCACATAATCTCCACTAATTTCCACACAATCTAAGAAAAATGTACTCAAAGTTCTTCAAGTCTCCTCAGAATCCCACAAAATTCCAGACAATTACCACAACATTCCAAAAAAATCCCACCAAATTCCAGAAACACCACACAAAATTCCAGAAAAAAATCCACAAAATTCCCAAAATCTTCTCATAAGCCTACCAAATTCCAGAAAATCACCACAAAATCTCCACAAATTTCCGCACAAAGAAAAATCCCACACAATTCTTCAAGGCTCCTCAAAATCCCGCAAAATTCCAGAAACACCCCACAAACTTGCAAAAAAACCCACATGAATTTCCCAAAATCTTCTCATGAGCTTACAAAACTCCAGAAATATCCCACAAAATCTCCACAAATTTCCACACAATCTAAGAAAAATCCCACACAATTCTTCAAGGCTCCTCAATATCCTACAAAATTCAAGAAAATTACCACAACTTTACAAGAAAATTCCAGAAAATTCTCTTAAACTTCTGAAAACCCCACCAAATTCCAGAAACACCCTACAAAATCTCCACTAATTTCCACGCAATCTAAGAAAAAGGCCCTCAAAATTCTTCAACTCTCCTCAGAATCCCACAAAATTCCAGAAAAAAATCCACAAAACCCCCAATATCTTCTCATAAGCCCACCAAATTCCAGAAATATCCCACAAAATCGCCTCAAATTTCCACACAATCTAAGAAAAATCCCACACAATTCTTCAAGGCTCCTCAAAATCCCACAAAATTCCAGAAAATTACCACAACATTCCAAAACAATCCCACCAAATCCCAGAAACATCTCACAAACTTACAAAAAAAACCCCCACGAAGTCCCCAAAATCTTCTCATAAGCCCACCAACTTCAGATACAACCCACACAATCTTTACAAATTTCCACTAAACCTAAGAAAGATCCCTCAAAGTTCTTCAAGGCTCCTCAATATCCCACAAAATTCCACAGAAACTCCACAACATTCAAAAAAAATCCTAAAAACTCCAGAAACATCCCACAAATTCCTTCAAGTCTCCTCAAAATCCCACAAAATTCCAGACAATTCCTCAACATTCCAAAGAAATCCCACCAAATTCCAGAAACATCTCACAAAATTCCAGAAAAAATAAGCAAAATTACCCAGATCTTCTCATAAGCCTACCAAATTCCAGAAATATCCCACAAAATCTCCACAAGTTTCCACACATTCTAACAAAAATCCCACACAATTCTTCAAGGCTCCTCAAAATCCCACAAAATCCAAGAAAACTGCCACAACATTCCAAAAAAATCCAACAAAATTCCCTAAATCTTCTGAAAACCCCACCAAATTCCAGAAAATCTCCACAAATTTCCACAAAATTGAAGAAAAATCCCACACAATTCTTCAAGGCTCCTCAAAATCCCACAAAATTCCAGAAAATTACCACAACATTTCAGAAAAATCCCACCAAATTCCAAAAATCTTCTCATAACCCTACCAAATTCCAGAAACATCCCACATAATCTCCACTAATTTCCACACAATCTAAGAAAAATGTACTCAAAGTTCTTCAAGTCTCCTCAGAATCCCACAAAATTCCAGACAATTACCACAACATTCCAAAAAAATCCCACCAAATTCCAGAAACACCACACAAAATTCCAGAAAAAAATCCACAAAATTCCCAAAATCTTCTCATAAGCCTACCAAATTCCAGAAAATCACCACAAAATCTCCACAAATTTCCGCACAAAGAAAAATCCCACACAATTCTTCAAGGCTCCTCAAAATCCCGCAAAATTCCAGAAACACCCCACAAACTTGCAAAAAAACCCACATGAATTTCCCAAAATCTTCTCATGAGCTTACAAAACTCCAGAAATATCCCACAAAATCTCCACAAATTTCCACACAATCTAAGAAAAATCCCACACAATTCTTCAAGGCTCCTCAATATCCTACAAAATTCAAGAAAATTACCACAACTTTACAAGAAAATTCCAGAAAATTCTCTTAAACTTCTGAAAACCCCACCAAATTCCAGAAACACCCTACAAAATCTCCACTAATTTCCACGCAATCTAAGAAAAAGGCCCTCAAAATTCTTCAACTCTCCTCAGAATCCCACAAAATTCCAGAAAAAAATCCACAAAACCCCCAATATCTTCTCATAAGCCCACCAAATTCCAGAAATATCCCACAAAATCGCCTCAAATTTCCACACAATCTAAGAAAAATCCCACACAATTCTTCAAGGCTCCTCAAAATCCCACAAAATTCCAGAAAATTACCACAACATTCCAAAACAATCCCACCAAATCCCAGAAACATCTCACAAACTTACAAAAAAAACCCCCACGAAGTCCCCAAAATCTTCTCATAAGCCCACCAACTTCAGATACAACCCACACAATCTTTACAAATTTCCACTAAACCTAAGAAAGATCCCTCAAAGTTCTTCAAGTCTCCTCAATATCCCACAAAATTCCACAGAAACTCCACAACATTCAAAAAAAATCCTAAAAACTCCAGAAACATCCCAAAAATTCCTTCAAGTCTCCTCAAAATCCCACAAAATTCCAGACAATTCCTCAACATTCCAAAGAAATCCCACCAAATTCCAGAAACATCTCACAAAATTCCAGAAAAAATAAGCAAAATTACCCAGATCTTCTCATAAGCCTACCAAATTCCAGAAATATCCCACAAAATCTCCACAAGTTTCCACACATTCTAACAAAAATCCCACACAATTCTTCAAGGCTCCTCAAAATCCCACAAAATCCAAGAAAACTGCCACAACATTCCAAAAAAATCCAACAAAATTCCCTAAATCTTCTGAAAACCCCACCAAATTCCAGAAAATCTCCACAAATTTCCACAAAATTGAAGAAAAATCCCACACAATTCTTCAAGGCTCCTCAAAATCCCACAAAATTCCAGAAAATTACCACAACATTTCAGAAAAATCCCACCAAATTCCAAAAATCTTCTCATAACCCTACCAAATTCCAGAAACATCCCACATAATCTCCACTAATTTCCACACAATCTAAGAAAAATGTACTCAAAGTTCTTCAAGTCTCCTCAGAATCCCACAAAATTCCAGACAATTACCACAACATTCCAAAAAAATCCCACCAAATTCCAGAAACACCACACAAAATTCCAGAAAAAAATCCACAAAATTCCCAAAATCTTCTCATAAGCCTACCAAATTCCAGAAAATCACCACAAAATCTCCACAAATTTCCGCACAAAGAAAAATCCCACACAATTCTTCAAGGCTCCTCAAAATCCCGCAAAATTCCAGAAACACCGCACAAACTTGCAAAAAAACCCACATGAATTTCCCAAAATCTTCTCATGAGCTTACAAAACTCCAGAAATATCCCACAAAATCTCCACAAATTTCCACACAATCTAAGAAAAATCCCACACAATTCTTCAAGGCTCCTCAATATCCTACAAAATTCAAGAAAATTACCACAACTTTACAAGAAAATTCCAGAAAATTCTCTTAAACTTCTGAAAACCCCACCAAATTCCAGAAACACCCTACAAAATCTCCACTAATTTCCACGCAATCTAAGAAAAAGGCCCTCAAAATTCTTCAACTCTCCTCAGAATCCCACAAAATTCCAGAAAAAAATCCACAAAACCCCCAATATCTTCTCATAAGCCCACCAAATTCCAGAAATATCCCACAAAATCGCCTCAAATTTCCACACAATCTAAGAAAAATCCCACACAATTCTTCAAGGCTCCTCAAAATCCCACAAAATTCCAGAAAATTACCACAACATTCCAAAACAATCCCACCAAATTCCAGAAACATCTCACAAACTTACAAAAAAAACCCCCACGAAGTCCCCAAAATCTTCTCATAAGCCCACCAACTTCAGATACAACCCACACAATCTTTACAAATTTCCACTAAACCTAAGAATGATCCCTCAAAGTTCTTCAAGTCTCCTCAATATCCCACAAAATTTTACAGAAACTCCACAACATTCAAAAAAAATCCTAAAAACTCCAGAAACATCCCACAAATTCCTTCAAGTCTCCTCAAAATCCCACAAAATTCCAGACAATTCCTCAACATTCCAAAGAAATCCCACCAAATTCCAGAAACATCTCACAAAATTCCAGAAAAAATAAGCAAAATTACCCAGATCTTCTCATAAGCCTACCAAATTCCAGAAATATCCCACAAAATCTCCACAAGTTTCCACACATTCTAACAAAAATCCCACACAATTCTTCAAGGCTCCTCAAAATCCCACAAAATCCAAGAAAACTGCCACAACATTCCAAAAAAATCCAACAAAATTCCCTAAATCTTCTGAAAACCCCACCAAATTCCAGAAAATCTCCACAAATTTCCACAAAATTGAAGAAAAATCCCACACAATTCTTCAAGGCTCCTCAAAATCCCACAAAATTCCAGAAAATTACCACAACATTTCAGAAAAATCCCACCAAATTCCAAAAATCTTCTCATAACCCTACCAAATTCCAGAAACATCCCACATAATCTCCACTAATTTCCACACAATCTAAGAAAAATGTACTCAAAGTTCTTCAAATCTCCTCAGAATCCCACAAAATTCCAGAAAATTACCACAACATTCCAAAAAAATCCCACCAAATTCCAGAAACACCACACAAAATTCCAGAAAAAAATCCACAAAATTCCCAAAATCTTCTCATAAGCCAACCAAATTCCAGAAAATCACCACAAAATCTCCACAAATTTCCGCACAAAGAAAAATCCCACACAATTCTTCAAGGCTCCTCAAAATCCCGCAAAATTCCAGAAACACCCCACAAACTTGCAAAAAAACCCACATGAATTTCTCAAAATCTTCTCATGAGCTTACAAAACTCCAGAAATATCCCACAAAATCTCCACAAATTTCCACACAATCTAAGAAAAATCCCACACAATTCTTCAAGGCTCCTCAATATCCTACAAAATTCAAGAAAATTACCACAACTTTACAAGAAAATTCCAGAAAATTCTCTTAAACTTCTTTAAACCCCACCAAATTCCAGAAACACCCTACAAAATCTCCACTAATTTCCACGCAATCTAAGAAAAAGGCCCTCAAAATTCTTCAACTCTCCTCAGAATCCTACAAAATTCCAGAAAAAAATCCACAAAACCCCCAATATCTTCTCATAAGCCCACCAAATTCCAGAAATATCCCACAAAATCGCCTCAAATTTCCACACGATCTAAGAAAAATCCCACACAATTCTTCAAGGCTCCTCAAAATCCCACAAAATTCCAGAAAATTACCACAACATACCAAAACAATCCCACCAAATTCCAGAAACATCTCACAAACTTACAAAAAAAACCCCCACGAAGTCCCCAAAATCTTCTCATAAGCCCACCAACTTCAGATACAACCCACACAATCTTTACAAATTTCCACTAAACCTAAGAAAGATCCCTCAAAGTTCTTCAAGTCTCCTCAATATCCCACAAAATTCCACAGAAACTCCACAACATTCAAAAAAAATCCTAAAAACTCCAGAAACATCCCACAAATTCCTTCAAGTCTCCTCAAAATCCCACAAAATTCCAGACAATTCCTCAACATTCCAAAGAAATCCCACCAAATTCCAGAAACATCTCACAAAATTCCAGAAAAAATAAGCAAAATTACCCAGATCTTCTCATAAGCCTACCAAATTCCAGAAATATCCCACAAAATCTCCACAAGTTTCCACACATTCTAACAAAAATCCCACACAATTCTTCAAGGCTCCTCAAAATCCCACAAAATCCAAGAAAACTGCCACAACATTCCAAAAAAATCCAACAAAATTCCCTAAATCTTCTGAAAACCCCACCAAATTCCAGAAAATCTCCACAAATTTCCACAAAATTGAAGAAAAATCCCACACAATTCTTCAAGGCTCCTCAAAATCCCACAAAATTCCAGAAAATTACCACAACATTTCAGAAAAATCCCACCAAATTCCAAAAATCTTCTCATAACCCTACCAAATTCCAGAAACATCCCACATAATCTCCACTAATTTCCACACAATCTAAGAAAAATGTACTCAAAGTTCTTCAAGTCTCCTCAGAATCCCACAAAATTCCAGACAATTACCACAACATTCCAAAAAAATCCCACCAAATTCCAGAAACACCACACAAAATTCCAGAAAAAAATCCACAAAATTCCCAAAATCTTCTCATAAGCCTACCAAATTCCAGAAAATCACCACAAAATCTCCACAAATTTCCGCACAAAGAAAAATCCCACACAATTCTTCAAGGCTCCTCAAAATCCCGCAAAATTCCAGAAACACCCCACAAACTTGCAAAAAAACCCACATGAATTTCCCAAAATCTTCTCATGAGCTTACAAAACTCCAGAAATATCCCACAAAATCTCCACAAATTTCCACACAATCTAAGAAAAATCCCACACAATTCTTCAAGGCTCCTCAATATCCTACAAAATTCAAGAAAATTACCACAACTTTACAAGAAAATTCCAGAAAATTCTCTTAAACTTCTGAAAACCCCACCAAATTCCAGAAACACCCTACAAAATCTCCACTAATTTCCACGCAATCTAAGAAAAAGGCCCTCAAAATTCTTCAACTCTCCTCAGAATCCCACAAAATTCCAGAAAAAAATCCACAAAACCCCCAATATCTTCTCATAAGCCCACCAAATTCCAGAAATATCCCACAAAATCGCCTCAAATTTCCACACGATCTAAGAAAAATCCCACACAATTCTTCAAGGCTCCTCAAAATCCCACAAAATTCCAGAAAATTACCACAACATACCAAAACAATCCCACCAAATTCCAGAAACATCTCACAAACTTACAAAAAAAACCCCCACGAAGTCCCCAAAATCTTCTCATAAGCCCACCAACTTCAGATACAACCCACACAATCTTTACAAATTTCCACTAAACCTAAGAAAGATCCCTCAAAGTTCTTCAAGTCTCCTCAATATCCCACAAAATTCCACAGAAACTCCACAACATTCAAAAAAAATCCTAAAAACTCCAGAAACATCCCACAAATTCCTTCAAGTCTCCTCAAAATCCCACAAAATTCCAGACAATTCCTCAACATTCCAAAGAAATCCCACCAAATTCCAGAAACATCTCACAAAATTCCAGAAAAAATAAGCAAAATTACCCAGATCTTCTCATAAGCCTACCAAATTCCAGAAATATCCCACAAAATCTCCACAAGTTTCCACACATTCTAACAAAAATCCCACACAATTCTTCAAGGCTCCTCAAAATCCCACAAAATCCAAGAAAACTGCCACAACATTCCAAAAAAATCCAACAAAATTCCCTAAATCTTCTGAAAACCCCACCAAATTCCAGAAAATCTCCACAAATTTCCACAAAATTGAAGAAAAATCCCACACAATTCTTCAAGGCTCCTCAAAATCCCACAAAATTCCAGAAAATTACCACAACATTTCAGAAAAATCCCACCAAATTCCAAAAATCTTCTCATAACCCTACCAAATTCCAGAAACATCCCACATAATCTCCACTAATTTCCACACAATCTAAGAAAAATGTACTCAAAGTTCTTCAAGTCTCCTCAGAATCCCACAAAATTCCAGACAATTCCAAAACATTCCAAAAAAATCCCACCAAATTCCAGAAACACCACACAAAATTCCAGAAAAAAATCCACAAAATTCCCAAAATCTTCTCATAAGCCTATTAAATTCCAGAAAATCACCACAAAATCTCCACAAATTTCCGCACAAAGAAAAATCCCACACAATTCTTCAAGGCTCCTCAAAATCCCGCAAAATTCCAGAAACACCGCACAAACTTGCAAAAAAACCCACATGAATTTCCCAAAATCTTCTCATGAGCTTACAAAACTCCAGAAATATCCCACAAAATCTCCACAAATTTCCACACAATCTAAGAAAAATCCCACACAATTCTTCAAGGCTCCTCAATATCCTACAAAATTCAAGAAAATTACCACAACTTTACAAGAAAATTCCAGAAAATTCTCTTAAACTTCTGAAAACCCCACCAAATTCCAGAAACACCCTACAAAATCTCCACTAATTTCCACACAATCTAAGAAAAAGGCCCTCAAAATTCTTCAACTCTCCTCAGAATCCCACAAAATTCCAGACAATTCCAAAACTTTCCAAAGAAATCCCACCAAATTCCAGAAACATCCCACAAAATTCCAGAAAAAAATCCACAAAACCCCCAATATCTTCTCATAAGCCCACCAAATTCCAGAAATATCCCACAAAATCGCCTCAAATTTCCACACAATCTAAGAAAAATCCCACACAATTCTTCAAGGCTCCTCAATATCCTACAAAATTCAAGAAAATTACCACAACTTTACAAGAAAATTCCAGAAAATTCTCTTAAACTTCTTTAAACCCCACCAAATTCCAGAAACACCCTACAAAATCTCCACTAATTTCCACGCAATCTAAGAAAAAGGCCCTCAAAATTCTTCAACTCTCCTCAGAATCCTACAAAATTCCAGAAAAAAATCCACAAAACCCCCAATATCTTCTCATAAGCCCACCAAATTCCAGAAATATCCCACAAAATCGCCTCAAATTTCCACACAATCTAAGAAAAATCCCACACAATTCTTCAAGGCTCCTCAAAATCCCACAAAATTCCAGAAAATTACCACAACATTCCAAAACAATCCCACCAAATTCCAGAAACATCTCACAAACTTACAAAAAAAACCCCCACGAAGTCCCCAAAATCTTCTCATAAGCCCACCAACTTCAGATACAACCCACACAATCTTTACAAATTTCCACTAAACCTAAGAATGATCCCTCAAAGTTCTTCAAGTCTCCTCAATATCCCACAAAATTTTACAGAAACTCCACAACATTCAAAAAAAATCCTAAAAACTCCAGAAACATCCCACAAATTCCTTCAAGTCTCCTCAAAATCCCACAAAATTCCAGACAATTCCTCAACATTCCAAAGAAATCCCACCAAATTCCAGAAACATCTCACAAAATTCCAGAAAAAATAAGCAAAATTACCCAGATCTTCTCATAAGCCTACCAAATTCCAGAAATATCCCACAAAATCTCCACAAGTTTCCACACATTCTAACAAAAATCCCACACAATTCTTCAAGGCTCCTCAAAATCCCACAAAATCCAAGAAAACTGCCACAACATTCCAAAAAAATCCAACAAAATTCCCTAAATCTTCTGAAAACCCCACCAAATTCCAGAAAATCTCCACAAATTTCCACAAAATTGAAGAAAAATCCCACACAATTCTTCAAGGCTCCTCAAAATCCCACAAAATTCCAGAAAATTACCACAACATTTCAGAAAAATCCCACCAAATTCCAAAAATCTTCTCATAACCCTACCAAATTCCAGAAACATCCCACATAATCTCCACTAATTTCCACACAATCTAAGAAAAATGTACTCAAAGTTCTTCAAGTCTCCTCAGAATCCCACAAAATTCCAGACAATTACCACAACATTCCAAAAAAATCCCACCAAATTCCAGAAACACCACACAAAATTCCAGAAAAAAATCCACAAAATTCCCAAAATCTTCTCATAAGCCTACCAAATTCCAGAAAATCACCACAAAATCTCCACAAATTTCCGCACAAAGAAAAATCCCACACAATTCTTCAAGGCTCCTCAAAATCCCGCAAAATTCCAGAAACACCCCACAAACTTGCAAAAAAACCCACATGAATTTCCCAAAATCTTCTCATGAGCTTACAAAACTCCAGAAATATCCCACAAAATCTCCACAAATTTCCACACAATCTAAGAAAAATCCCACACAATTCTTCAAGGCTCCTCAATATCCTACAAAATTCAAGAAAATTACCACAACTTTACAAGAAAATTCCAGAAAATTCTCTTAAACTTCTGAAAACCCCACCAAATTCCAGAAACACCCTACAAAATCTCCACTAATTTCCACGCAATCTAAGAAAAAGGCCCTCAAAATTCTTCAACTCTCCTCAGAATCCCACAAAATTCCAGAAAAAAATCCACAAAACCCCCAATATCTTCTCATAAGCCCACCAAATTCCAGAAATATCCCACAAAATCGCCTCAAATTTCCACACGATCTAAGAAAAATCCCACACAATTCTTCAAGGCTCCTCAAAATCCCACAAAATTCCAGAAAATTACCACAACATACCAAAACAATCCCACCAAATTCCAGAAACATCTCACAAACTTACAAAAAAAACCCCCACGAAGTCCCCAAAATCTTCTCATAAGCCCACCAACTTCAGATACAACCCACACAATCTTTACAAATTTCCACTAAACCTAAGAAAGATCCCTCAAAGTTCTTCAAGTCTCCTCAATATCCCACAAAATTCCACAGAAACTCCACAACATTCAAAAAAAATCCTAAAAACTCCAGAAACATCCCACAAATTCCTTCAAGTCTCCTCAAAATCCCACAAAATTCCAGACAATTCCTCAACATTCCAAAGAAATCCCACCAAATTCCAGAAACATCTCACAAAATTCCAGAAAAAATAAGCAAAATTACCCAGATCTTCTCATAAGCCTACCAAATTCCAGAAATATCCCACAAAATCTCCACAAGTTTCCACACATTCTAACAAAAATCCCACACAATTCTTCAAGGCTCCTCAAAATCCCACAAAATCCAAGAAAACTGCCACAACATTCCAAAAAAATCCAACAAAATTCCCTAAATCTTCTGAAAACCCCACCAAATTCCAGAAAATCTCCACAAATTTCCACAAAATTGAAGAAAAATCCCACACAATTCTTCAAGGCTCCTCAAAATCCCACAAAATTCCAGAAAATTACCACAACATTTCAGAAAAATCCCACCAAATTCCAAAAATCTTCTCATAACCCTACCAAATTCCAGAAACATCCCACATAATCTCCACTAATTTCCACACAATCTAAGAAAAATGTACTCAAAGTTCTTCAAGTCTCCTCAGAATCCCACAAAATTCCAGACAATTACCACAACATTCCAAAAAAATCCCACCAAATTCCAGAAACACCACACAAAATTCCAGAAAAAAATCCACAAAATTCCCAAAATCTTCTCATAAGCCTACCAAATTCCAGAAAATCACCACAAAATCTCCACAAATTTCCGCACAAAGAAAAATCCCACACAATTCTTCAAGGCTCCTCAAAATCCCGCAAAATTCCAGAAACACCGCACAAACTTGCAAAAAAACCCACATGAATTTCCCAAAATCTTCTCATGAGCTTACAAAACTCCAGAAATATCCCACAAAATCTCCACAAATTTCCACACAATCTAAGAAAAATCCCACACAATTCTTCAAGGCTCCTCAATATCCTACAAAATTCAAGAAAATTACCACAACTTTACAAGAAAATTCCAGAAAATTCTCTTAAACTTCTGAAAACCCCACCAAATTCCAGAAACACCCTACAAAATCTCCACTAATTTCCACGCAATCTAAGAAAAAGGCCCTCAAAATTCTTCAACTCTCCTCAGAATCCCACAAAATTCCAGACAATTCCAAAACTTTCCAAAGAAATCCCACCAAATTCCAGAAACATCCCACAAAATTCCAGAAAAAAATCCACAAAACCCCCAATATCTTCTCATAAGCCCACCAAATTCCAGAAATATCCCACAAAATCGCCTCAAATTTCCACACAATCTAAGAAAAATCCCACACAATTCTTCAAGGCTCCTCAAAATCCCACAAAATTCCAGAAAATTACCACAACATTCCAAAACAATCCCACCAAATTCCAGAAACATCTCACAAACTTACAAAAAAAACCCCCACGAAGTCCCCAAAATCTTCTCATAAGCCCACCAACTTCAGATACAACCCACACAATCTTTACAAATTTCCACTAAACCTAAGATAGATCCCTCAAAGTTCTTCAAGTCTCCTCAATATCCCACAAAATTTTACAGAAACTCCACAACATTCAAAAAAAATCCTAAAAACTCCAGAAACATCCCACAAATTCCTTCAAGTCTCCTCAAAATCCCACAAAATTCCAGACAATTCCTCAACATTCCAAAGAAATCCCACCAAATTCCAGAAACATCTCACAAAATTCCAGAAAAAATAAGCAAAATTACCCAGATCTTCTCATAAGCCTACCAAATTCCAGAAATATCCCACAAAATCTCCACAAGTTTCCACACATTCTAACAAAAATCCCACACAATTCTTCAAGGCTCCTCAAAATCCCACAAAATCCAAGAAAACTGCCACAACATTCCAAAAAAATCCAACAAAATTCCCTAAATCTTCTGAAAACCCCACCAAATTCCAGAAAATCTCCACAAATTTCCACAAAATTGAAGAAAAATCCCACACAATTCTTCAAGGCTCCTCAAAATCCCACAAAATTCCAGAAAATTACCACAACATTTCAGAAAAATCCCACCAAATTCCAAAAATCTTCTCATAACCCTACCAAATTCCAGAAACATCCCACATAATCTCCACTAATTTCCACACAATCTAAGAAAAATGTACTCAAAGTTCTTCAAGTCTCCTCAGAATCCCACAAAATTCCAGACAATTACCACAACATTCCAAAAAAATCCCACCAAATTCCAGAAACACCACACAAAATTCCAGAAAAAAATCCACAAAATTCCCAAAATCTTCTCATAAGCCTACCAAATTCCAGAAAATCACCACAAAATCTCCACAAATTTCCGCACAAAGAAAAATCCCACACAATTCTTCAAGGCTCCTCAAAATCCCGCAAAATTCCAGAAACACCCCACAAACTTGCAAAAAAACCCACATGAATTTCCCAAAATCTTCTCATGAGCTTACAAAACTCCAGAAATATCCCACAAAATCTCCACAAATTTCCACACAATCTAAGAAAAATCCCACACAATTCTTCAAGGCTCCTCAATATCCTACAAAATTCAAGAAAATTACCACAACTTTACAAGAAAATTCCAGAAAATTCTCTTAAACTTCTTTAAACCCCACCAAATTCCAGAAACACCCTACAAAATCTCCACTAATTTCCACGCAATCTAAGAAAAAGGCCCTCAAAATTCTTCAACTCTCCTCAGAATCCTACAAAATTCCAGAAAAAAATCCACAAAACCCCCAATATCTTCTCATAAGCCCACCAAATTCCAGAAATATCCCACAAAATCGCCTCAAATTTCCACACAATCTAAGAAAAATCCCACACAATTCTTCAAGGCTCTTCAAAATCCCACAAAATTCCAGAAAATTACCACAACATTCCAAAACAATCCCACCAAATCCCAGAAACATCTCACAAACTTACAAAAAAAACCCCCACGAAGTCCCCAAAATCTTCTCATAAGCCCACCAACTTCAGATACAACCCACACAATCTTTACAAATTTCCACTAAACCTAAGAAAGATCCCTCAAAGTTCTTCAAGTCTCCTCAATATCCCACAAAATTCCACAGAAACTCCACAACATTCAAAAAAAATCCTAAAAACTCCAGAAACATCCCACAAATTCCTTCAAGTCTCCTCAAAATCCCACAAAATTCCAGACAATTCCTCAACATTCCAAAGAAATCCCACCAAATTCCAGAAACATCTCACAAAATTCCAGAAAAAATAAGCAAAATTACCCAGATCTTCTCATAAGCCTACCAAATTCCAGAAATATCCCACAAAATCTCCACAAGTTTCCACACATTCTAACAAAAATCCCACACAATTCTTCAAGGCTCCTCAAAATCCCACAAAATCCAAGAAAACTGCCACAACATTCCAAAAAAATCCAACAAAATTCCCTAAATCTTCTGAAAACCCCACCAAATTCCAGAAAATCTCCACAAATTTCCACAAAATTGAAGAAAAATCCCACACAATTCTTCAAGGCTCCTCAAAATCCCACAAAATTCCAGAAAATTACCACAACATTTCAGAAAAATCCCACCAAATTCCAAAAATCTTCTCATAACCCTACCAAATTCCAGAAACATCCCACATAATCTCCACTAATTTCCACACAATCTAAGAAAAATGTACTCAAAGTTCTTCAAGTCTCCTCAGAATCCCACAAAATTCCAGACAATTACCACAACATTCCAAAAAAATCCCACCAAATTCCAGAAACACCACACAAAATTCCAGAAAAAAATCCACAAAATTCCCAAAATCTTCTCATAAGCCTACCAAATTCCAGAAAATCACCACAAAATCTCCACAAATTTCCGCACAAAGAAAAATCCCACACAATTCTTCAAGGCTCCTCAAAATCCCGCAAAATTCCAGAAACACCGCACAAACTTGCAAAAAAACCCACATGAATTTCCCAAAATCTTCTCATGAGCTTACAAAACTCCAGAAATATCCCACAAAATCTCCACAAATTTCCACACAATCTAAGAAAAATCCCACACAATTCTTCAAGGCTCCTCAATATCCTACAAAATTCAAGAAAATTACCACAACTTTACAAGAAAATTCCAGAAAATTCTCTTAAACTTCTGAAAACCCCACCAAATTCCAGAAACACCCTACAAAATCTCCACTAATTTCCACGCAATCTAAGAAAAAGGCCCTCAAAATTCTTCAACTCTCCTCAGAATCCCACAAAATTCCAGAAAAAAATCCACAAAACCCCCAATATCTTCTCATAAGCCCACCAAATTCCAGAAATATCCCACAAAATCGCCTCAAATTTCCACACGATCTAAGAAAAATCCCACACAATTCTTCAAGGCTCCTCAAAATCCCACAAAATTCCAGAAAATTACCACAACATACCAAAACAATCCCACCAAATTCCAGAAACATCTCACAAACTTACAAAAAAAACCCCCACGAAGTCCCCAAAATCTTCTCATAAGCCCACCAACTTCAGATACAACCCACACAATCTTTACAAATTTCCACTAAACCTAAGAAAGATCCCTCAAAGTTCTTCAAGTCTCCTCAATATCCCACAAAATTCCACAGAAACTCCACAACATTCAAAAAAAATCCTAAAAACTCCAGAAACATCCCACAAATTCCTTCAAGTCTCCTCAAAATCCCACAAAATTCCAGACAATTCCTCAACATTCCAAAGAAATCCCACCAAATTCCAGAAACATCTCACAAAATTCCAGAAAAAATAAGCAAAATTACCCAGATCTTCTCATAAGCCTACCAAATTCCAGAAATATCCCACAAAATCTCCACAAGTTTCCACACATTCTAACAAAAATCCCACACAATTCTTCAAGGCTCCTCAAAATCCCACAAAATCCAAGAAAACTGCCACAACATTCCAAAAAAATCCAACAAAATTCCCTAAATCTTCTGAAAACCCCACCAAATTCCAGAAAATCTCCACAAATTTCCACAAAATTGAAGAAAAATCCCACACAATTCTTCAAGGCTCCTCAAAATCCCACAAAATTCCAGAAAATTACCACAACATTTCAGAAAAATCCCACCAAATTCCAAAAATCTTCTCATAACCCTACCAAATTCCAGAAACATCCCACATAATCTCCACTAATTTCCACACAATCTAAGAAAAATGTACTCAAAGTTCTTCAAGTCTCCTCAGAATCCCACAAAATTCCAGACAATTCCAAAACATTCAAAAAAAATCCCACCAAATTCCAGAAACACCACACAAAATTCCAGAAAAAAATCCACAAAATTCCCAAAATCTTCTCATAAGCCTACCAAATTCCAGAAAATCACCACAAAATCTCCACAAATTTCCGCACAAAGAAAAATCCCACACAATTCTTCAAGGCTCCTCAAAATCCCGCAAAATTCCAGAAACACCGCACAAACTTGCAAAAAAACCCACATGAATTTCCCAAAATCTTCTCATGAGCTTACAAAACTCCAGAAATATCCCACAAAATCTCCACAAATTTCCACACAATCTAAGAAAAATCCCACACAATTCTTCAAGGCTCCTCAATATCCTACAAAATTCAAGAAAATTACCACAACTTTACAAGAAAATTCCAGAAAATTCTCTTAAACTTCTGAAAACCCCACCAAATTCCAGAAACACCCTACAAAATCTCCACTAATTTCCACGCAATCTAAGAAAAAGGCCCTCAAAATTCTTCAACTCTCCTCAGAATCCCACAAAATTCCAGACAATTCCAAAACTTTCCAAAGAAATCCCACCAAATTCCAGAAACATCCCACAAAATTCCAGAAAAAAATCCACAAAACCCCCAATATCTTCTCATAAGCCCACCAAATTCCAGAAATATCCCACAAAATCGCCTCAAATTTCCACACAATCTAAGAAAAATCCCACACAATTCTTCAAGGCTCCTCAAAATCCCACAAAATTCCAGAAAATTACCACAACATTCCAAAACAATCCCACCAAATCCCAGAAACATCTCACAAACTTACAAAAAAAACCCCCACGAAGTCCCCAAAATCTTCTCATAAGCCCACCAACTTCAGATACAACCCACACAATCTTTACAAATTTCCACTAAACCTAAGAAAGATCCCTCAAAGTTCTTCAAGTCTCCTCAATATCCCACAAAATTCCACAGAAACTCCACAACATTCAAAAAAAATCCTAAAAACTCCAGAAACATCCCACAAATTCCTTCAAGTCTCCTCAAAATCCCACAAAATTCCAGACAATTCCTCAACATTCCAAAGAAATCCCACCAAATTCCAGAAACATCTCACAAAATTCCAGAAAAAATAAGCAAAATTACCCAGATCTTCTCATAAGCCTACCAAATTCCAGAAATATCCCACAAAATCTCCACAAGTTTCCACACATTCTAACAAAAATCCCACACAATTCTTCAAGGCTCCGCAAAATCCCACAAAATCCAAGAAAACTGCCACAACATTCCAAAAAAATCCAACAAAATTCCCTAAATCTTCTGAAAACCCCACCAAATTCCAGAAAATCTCCACAAATTTCCACAAAATTGAAGAAAAATCCCACACAATTCTTCAAGGCTCCTCAAAATCCCACAAAATTCCAGAAAATTACCACAACATTTCAGAAAAATCCCACCAAATTCCAAAAATCTTCTCATAACCCTACCAAATTCCAGAAACATCCCACATAATCTCCACTAATTTCCACACAATCTAAGAAAAATGTACTCAAAGTTCTTCAAGTATCCTCAGAATCCCACAAAATTTCAGACAATTCCACAACATTCCAAAGAAATCCCACCAAATTCCAGAAACACCTCACAAAATTCCAGAAAAAATAAGCAAAATTACCCAGATCTTCTCATAAGCCTACCAAATTCCAGAAATATCCCACAAAACCTCCACAAGTTTCCACGCAATCTAAGAAAAATCGCACACAATTCATTAAGGCTCCTCAGAATCCCACAAAATCCAAGAAAATTACCACAACATTCCAAAAAAACCCCACGAAATTCCCAAAACCTTCTCATAAGCTTACAAAACTCCAGAAATATCCCACAAAAATCTCCACAAGTTTCCACGCAATCTAAGAAAAATCCCTCAAAATTCTTCAACTCTCCTCAAAATTTAGAAAAATTCCAGAAACACCTCACAAAATTCCTGAAAAAACCCACAAAATTCCCTAAATCTTCTCAAAACGCTACCAAATTCCAGAAACATCCCACATAATCTTCACAAATTTCCACAAAACCTAAGAAAAATCCCACAAAATTCTTCAGGTTTCCTCAAAATTCCAAAAAAATCCAGAAAATTACCACAACATTCCAAAAAAATCCCACCAAATTCCAGAAACACCACACAAAATTCCAGAAAAAAATCCACAAAATACCCTAAATCTTCTCATAAGCCTACTAAATTCCAGAAATATCCCACAAAAATCTCCACAAATTTCCGCACAAGGAAAAATCCCACACAATTCTTCAAGGCTCCTCAAAATTCCACAAAATTCCAGAAACACCCCACAAACATGCAAAAAAACCCACACGAATTTCCCAATATCTTCTCATAAGCCCACAAAATTCCAGAAACATCCCACAAAATCTCCACTAATTTCCACACAATCTAAGGAAAATCCCACACAATTCTTCAAGGCTCCTCAAAATCACACAAAATTCAAGAAAATTACCACAACATTCCAAAACAATCCCACCAAATTCCAGAAACATCTCACAAACTTACAAAAAAAACCCCCACGAATTCCTCAAAATCTTCTCATAAGCCCACCAAATTCCAGATACATCCCACACAATCTTTACAAATTTCCACTAAACCTAAGAAAGATCCCTCAAAGTTCTTCAAGTCTCCTCAATATCCCACAAAATTCCACAGAAACTCCACAACATTCAAAAAAAATCCTAAAAACTCCAGAAACATCCCACAAATTCCTTCAAGTCTCCTCAAAATCCCACAAAATTCCAGACAATTCCTCAACATTCCAAAGAAATCCCACCAAATTCCAGAAACATCTCACAAAATTCCAGAAAGAAAAGCCAAAATTACCCAGATCTTCTCATAAGCCTACCAAATTCCAGAAAAATCCCAAAAAATATCCACAGGTTTCCACACATTCTAACAAAAATCCCACACAATTCTCCAAGGCTCCGCAAAATCCCACAAAATCCAAGAAAACTGCCACAACATTCCAAAAAAATCCAAAAAAATTCCCTAAATCTTCTGAAAACCGCACCAAATTCCAGAAAATCTCCAAAAAAATCACCACAAATTTCCACAAAATTGAAGAAAAATCCCACACAATTCTTCAAGGCTCCTCAAAATCCCACAAAATTCCAGAAAATTACCACAACATTTCAGAAAAATCCCACCAAATTCCAAAAATCTTCTCATAACCCTACCAAATTCCAGAAACATCCCACAAAATCTCCACTAATTTCCACACAATCTAAGAAAAATGTACTCAAAGTTCTTCAAGTCTCCTCAGAATCCCACAAATTTTCAGAAAATTCCACAACATTCCAAAGAAATCCCACCAAATTCCAGAAACACCACACAAAATTCCAGAAAAAAATCCACAAAATTCCCAAAATCTTCTCATAAACCTACCAAATTCCAGAAATATCCCACAAAATCTCCACAAATTTACACGCAACCTAAGAAAAACCCCACACAATTCTCCAAGTCTCCTCAAAATCCCACAGAATTCCAGAAACATTCCACAAAATTCCAGAAAAAACCCACAAAATTCCCTAAATCTTCTCAAAACCCTACCAAATTCCAGAAATATCCCACATAATCTTCACAAATTTCCACAAAACCTAAGAAAAATCCGACACAATTCTTCAGGTCTCCTCAAAATCCCACAAAATTCCAGAAAATTACCACAACATTCCAAAAAAATCCCACCAAATTCCAGAAACATCTCACAAAATTCCAGAAAAAATAAGCAAAATTACCCAGATCTTCTCATAAGCCTACCAAATTCCAGAAATATCCCACAAAATCTCCACAAGTTTCCACACATTCTAACAAAAATCCCACACAATTCTTCAAGGCTCCGCAAAATCCCACAAAATCCAAGAAAACTGCCACAACATTCCAAAAAAATCCAACAAAATTCCCTAAATCTTCTGAAAACCCCACCAAATTCCAGAAAATCTCCACAAATTTCCACAAAATTGAAGAAAAATCCCACACAATTCTTCAAGGCTCCTCAAAATCCCACAAAATTCCAGAAAATTACCACAACATTTCAGAAAAATCCCACCAAATTCCAAAAATCTTCTCATAACCCTACCAAATTCCAGAAACATCCCACATAATCTCCACTAATTTCCACACAATCTAAGAAAAATGTACTCAAAGTTCTTCAAGTCTCCTCAGAATCCCACAAAATTCCAGACAATTCCAAAACATTCCAAAAAAATCCCACCAAATTCCAGAAACACCACACAAAATTCCAGAAAAAAATCCACAAAATTCCCAAAATCTTCTCATAAGCCTACCAAATTCCAGAAAATCACCACAAAATCTCCACAAATTTCCGCACAAAGAAAAATCCCACACAATTCTTCAAGGCTCCTCAAAATCCCGCAAAATTCCAGAAACACCCCACAAACTTGCAAAAAAACCCACATGAATTTCCCAAAATCTTCTCATGAGCTTACAAAACTCCAGAAATATCCCACAAAATCTCCACAAATTTCCACACAATCTAAGAAAAATCCCACACAATTCTTCAAGGCTCCTCAATATCCTACAAAATTCAAGAAAATTACCACAACTTTACAAGAAAATTCCAGAAAATTCTCTTAAACTTCTGAAAACCCCACCAAATTCCAGAAACACCCTACAAAATCTCCACTAATTTCCACGCAATCTAAGAAAAAGGCCCTCAAAATTCTTCAACTCTCCTCAGAATCCCACAAAATTCCAGACAATTCCAAAACTTTCCAAAGAAATCCCACCAAATTCCAGAAACATCCCACAAAATTCCAGAAAAAAATCCTCAAAACCCCCAATATCTTCTCATAAGCCCACCAAATTCCAGAAATATCCCACAAAATCGCCTCAAATTTCCACACAATCTAAGAAAAATCCCACACAATTCTTCAAGGCTCCTCAAAATCCCACAAAATTCCAGAAAATTACCACAACATACCAAAACAATCCCACCAAATTCCAGAAACATCTCACAAACTTACAAAAAAAACCCCCACGAAGTCCCCAAAATCTTCTCATAAGCCCACCAACTTCAGATACAACCCACACAATCTTTACAAATTTCCACTAAACCTAAGAATGATCCCTCAAAGTTCTTCAAGTCTCCTCAATATCCCACAAAATTCCACAGAAACTCCACAACATTCAAAAAAAATCCTAAAAACTCCAGAAACATCCCACAAATTCCTTCAAGTCTCCTCAAAATCCCACAAAATTCCAGACAATTCCTCAACATTCCAAAGAAATCCCACCAAATTCCAGAAACATCTCACAAAATTCCAGAAAAAATAAGCAAAATTACCCAGATCTTCTCATAAGCCTACCAAATTCCAGAAATATCCCACAAAATCTCCACAAGTTTCCACACATTCTAACAAAAATCCCACACAATTCTTCAAGGCTCCTCAAAATCCCACAAAATCCAAGAAAACTGCCACAACATTCCAAAAAAATCCAACAAAATTCCCTAAATCTTCTGAAAACCCCACCAAATTCCAGAAAATCTCCACAAATTTCCACAAAATTGAAGAAAAATCCCACACAATTCTTCAAGGCTCCTCAAAATCCCACAAAATTCCAGAAAATTACCACAACATTTCAGAAAAATCCCACCAAATTCCAAAAATCTTCTCATAACCCTACCAAATTCCAGAAACATCCCACAAAATCTCCACTAATTTCCACACAATCTAAGAAAAATGTACTCAAAGTTCTTCAAGTCTCCTCAGAATCCCACAAAATTCCAGACAATTCCAAAACATTCCAAAAAAATCCCACCAAATTCCAGAAACACCACACAAAATTCCAGAAAAAAATCCACAAAATTCCCAAAATCTTCTCATAAGCCTACCAAATTCCAGAAAATCACCACAAAATCTCCACAAATTTCCGCACAAAGAAAAACCCCACACAATTCTTCAAGGCTCCTCAAAATCCCGCAAAATTCCAGAAACACCCCACAAACTTGCAAAAAAACCCACATGAATTTCCCAAAATCTTCTCATGAGCTTACAAAACTCCAGAAATATCCCACAAAATCTCCACAAATTTCCACACAATCTAAGAAAAATCCCACACAATTCTTCAAGGCTCCTCAATATCCTACAAAATTCAAGAAAATTACCACAACTTTACAAGAAAATTCCAGAAAATTCTCTTAAACTTCTGAAAACCCCACCAAATTCCAGAAACACCCTACAAAATCTCCACTAATTTCCACGCAATCTAAGAAAAAGGCTTTCAAAATTCTTCAACTCTCCTCAGAATCCTACAAAATTCCAGAAAAAAATCCACAAAACCCCCAATATCTTCTCATAAGCCCACCAAATTCCAGAAATATCCCACAAAATCACCTCAAATTTCCACACAATCTAAGAAAAATCCCACACAATTCTTCAAG
The DNA here is from genome assembly GCF_971803275.1 of Cyanistes caeruleus. Taxonomy (NCBI): domain Eukaryota; kingdom Metazoa; phylum Chordata; class Aves; order Passeriformes; family Paridae; genus Cyanistes; species Cyanistes caeruleus. The sequence continues at coordinate 287,001 of NW_028255931.1, read as the reverse complement.
GCTCCTCAAAATCCCACAAAATTCCAGAAAATTACCACAACATTCCAAAACAATCCCACCAAATTCCAGAAACATCTCACAAACTTACAAAAAAACCCCCCACGAAGTCCCCAAAATCTTCTCATAAGCCCACCAACTTCAGATACAACCCACACAATCTTTACAAATTTCCACTAAACCTAAGAAAGATCCCTCAAAGTTCTTCAAGTCTCCTCAATATCCCACAAAATTCCACAGAAACTCCACAACATTCAAAAAAAATCCTAAAAACTCCAGAAACATCCCACAAATTCCTTCAAGTCTCCTCAAAATCCCACAAAATTCCAGACAATTCCTCAACATTCCAAAGAAATCCCACCAAATTCCAGAAACATCTCACAAAATTCCAGAAAAAATAAGCAAAATTACCCAGATCTTCTCATAAGCCTACCAAATTCCAGAAATATCCCACAAAACCTCCACAAGTTTCCACGCAATCTAAGAAAAATCCCACACAATTCATTAAGGCTCCTCAGAATCCCACAAAATCCAAGAAAATTACCACAACATTCCAAAAAATCCCCACGAAATTCCCAAAACCTTCTCATAAGCTTACAAAACTCCAGAAATATCCCACAAAAATCTCCACAAGTTTCCACGCAATCTAAGAAAAATCCCTCAAAATTCTTCAACTCTCCTCAAAATTTAGAAAAATTCCAGAAACACCTCACAAAATTCCTGAAAAAACCCACAAAATTCCCTAAATCTTCTCAAAACGCTACCAAATTCCAGAAACATCCCACATAATCTTCACAAATTTCCACAAAACCTAAGAAAAATCCCACAAAATTCTTCAGGTTTCCTCAAAATTCCAAAAAAATCCAGAAAATTACCACAACATTCCAAAAAAATCCCACCAAATTCCAGAAACACCACACAAAATTCCAGAAAAAAATCCACAAAATACCCTAAATCTTCTCATAAGCCTACCAAATTCCAGAAATATCCCACAAAAATCTCCACAAATTTCCGCACAAGGAAAAATCCCACACAATTCTTCAAGGCTCCTCAAAATTCCACAAAATTCCAGAAACACCCCACAAACATGCAAAAAAACCCACACGAATTTCCCAATATCTTCTCATAAGCCCACAAAATTCCAGAAACATCCCACAAAATCTCCACTAATTTCCACACAATCTAAGGAAAATCCCACACAATTCTTCAAGGCTCCTCAAAATCACACAAAATTCAAGAAAATTACCACAACATTCCAAAACAATCCCACCAAATTCCAGAAACATCTCACAAACTTACAAAAAAAACCCCCACGAATTCCTCAAAATCTTCTCATAAGCCCACCAAATTCCAGATACATCCCACACAATCTTTACAAATTTCCACTAAACCTAAGAAAGATCCCTCAAAGTTCTTCAAGTCTCCTCAATATCCCACAAAATTCCACAGAAACTCCACAACATTCAAAAAAAATCCTAAAAACTCCAGAAACATCCCACAAATTCCTTCAAGTCTCCTCAAAATCCCACAAAATTCCAGACAATTCCTCAACATTCCAAAGAAATCCCACCAAATTCCAGAAACATCTCACAAAATTCCAGAAAGAAAAGCCAAAATTACCCAGATCTTCTCATAAGCCTACCAAATTCCAGAAAAATCCCAAAAAATATCCACAGGTTTCCACACATTCTAACAAAAATCCCACACAATTCTCCAAGGCTCCGCAAAATCCCACAAAATCCAAGAAAACTGCCACAACATTCCAAAAAAATCCAAAAAAATTCCCTAAATCTTCTGAAAACCCCACCAAATTCCAGAAAATCTCCAAAAAAATCACCACAAATTTCCACAAAATTGAAGAAAAATCCCACACAATTCTTCAAGGCTCCTCAAAATCCCACAAAATTCCAGAAAATTACCACAACATTTCAGAAAAATCCCACCAAATTCCAAAAATCTTCTCATAACCCTACCAAATTCCAGAAACATCCCACAAAATCTCCACTAATTTCCACACAATCTAAGAAAAATGTACTCAAAGTTCTTCAAGTCTCCTCAGAATCCCACAAATTTTCAGAAAATTCCACAACATTCCAAAGAAATCCCACCAAATTCCAGAAACACCACACAAAATTCCAGAAAAAAATCCACAAAATTCCCAAAATCTTCTCATAAACCTACCAAATTCCAGAAATATCCCACAAAATCTCCACAAATTTACACGCAACCTAAGAAAAACCCCACACAATTCTCCAAGTCTCCTCAAAATCCCACAGAATTCCAGAAACATTCCACAAAATTCCAGAAAAAACCCACAAAATTCCCTAAATCTTCTCAAAACCCTACCAAATTCCAGAAATATCCCACATAATCTTCACAAATTTCCACAAAACCTAAGAAAAATCCGACACAATTCTTCAGGTCTCCTCAAAATCCCACAAAATTCCAGAAAATTACCACAACATTCCAAAAAAATCCCACCAAATTCCAGAAACATCTCACAAAATTCCAGAAAAAATAAGCAAAATTACCCAGATCTTCTCATAAGCCTACCAAATTCCAGAAATATCCCACAAAATCTCCACAAGTTTCCACACATTCTAACAAAAATCCCACACAATTCTTCAAGGCTCCGCAAAATCCCACAAAATCCAAGAAAACTGCCACAACATTCCAAAAAAATCCAACAAAATTCCCTAAATCTTCTGAAAACCCCACCAAATTCCAGAAAATCTCCACAAATTTCCACAAAATTGAAGAAAAATCCCACACAATTCTTCAAGGCTCCTCAAAATCCCACAAAATTCCAGAAAATTACCACAACATTTCAGAAAAATCCCACCAAATTCCAAAAATCTTCTCATAACCCTACCAAATTCCAGAAACATCCCACATAATCTCCACTAATTTCCACACAATCTAAGAAAAATGTACTCAAAGTTCTTCAAGTCTCCTCAGAATCCCACAAAATTCCAGACAATTCCAAAACATTCCAAAAAAATCCCACCAAATTCCAGAAACACCACACAAAATTCCAGAAAAAAATCCACAAAATTCCCAAAATCTTCTCATAAGCCTACCAAATTCCAGAAAATCACCACAAAATCTCCACAAATTTCCGCACAAAGAAAAATCCCACACAATTCTTCAAGGCTCCTCAAAATCCCGCAAAATTCCAGAAACACCCCACAAACTTGCAAAAAAACCCACATGAATTTCCCAAAATCTTCTCATGAGCTTACAAAACTCCAGAAATATCCCACAAAATCTCCACAAATTTCCACACAATCTAAGAAAAATCCCACACAATTCTTCAAGGCTCCTCAATATCCTACAAAATTCAAGAAAATTACCACAACTTTACAAGAAAATTCCAGAAAATTCTCTTAAACTTCTGAAAACCCCACCAAATTCCAGAAACACCCTACAAAATCTCCACTAATTTCCACGCAATCTAAGAAAAAGGCCCTCAAAATTCTTCAACTCTCCTCAGAATCCTACAAAATTCCAGAAAAAAATCCACAAAACCCCCAATATCTTCTCATAAGCCCACCAAATTCCAGAAATATCCCACAAAATCGCCTCAAATTTCCACACAATCTAAGAAAAATCCCACACAATTCTTCAAGGCTCCTCAAAATCCCACAAAATTCCAGAAAATTACCACAACATTCCAAAACAATCCCACCAAATTCCAGAAACATCTCACAAACTTACAAAAAAACCCCCCACGAAGTCCCCAAAATCTTCTCATAAGCCCACCAATTTCAGATACAACCCACACAATCTTTACAAATTTCCACTAAACCTAAGAAAGATCCCTCAAAGTTCTTCAAGTCTCCTCAATATCCCACAAAATTCCACAGAAACTCCACAACATTCAAAAAAAATCCTAAAAACTCCAGAAACATCCCACAAATTCCTTCAAGTCTCCTCAAAATCCCACAAAATTCCAGACAATTCCTCAACATTCCAAAGAAATCCCACCAAATTCCAGAAACACCTCACAAAATTCCAGAAAAAATAAGCAAAATTACCCAGATCTTCTCATAAGCCTACCAAATTCCAGAAATATCCCACAAAATCTCCACAAGTTTCCACACATTCTAACAAAAATCCCACACAATTCTTCAAGGCTCCTCAAAATCCCACAAAATCCAAGAAAACTGCCACAACATTCCAAAAAAATCCAACAAAATTCCCTAAATCTTCTGAAAACCCCACCAAATTCCAGAAAATCTCCACAAATTTCCACAAAATTGAAGAAAAATCCCACACAATTCTTCAAGGCTCCTCAAAATCCCACAAAATTCCAGAAAATTACCACAACATTTCAGAAAAATCCCACCAAATTCCAAAAATCTTCTCATAACCCTACCAAATTCCAGAAACATCCCACATAATCTCCACTAATTTCCACACAATCTAAGAAAAATGTACTCAAAGTTCTTCAAGTCTCCTCAGAATCCCACAAAATTCCAGACAATTACCACAACATTCCAAAAAAATCCCACCAAATTCCAGAAACACCACACAAAATTCCAGAAAAAAATCCACAAAATTCCCAAAATCTTCTCAGAAGCCTACCAAATTCCAGAAAATCACCACAAAATCTCCACAAATTTCCGCACAAAGAAAAACCCCACACAATTCTTCAAGGCTCCTCAAAATCCCGCAAAATTCCAGAAACACCCCACAAACTTGCAAAAAAACCCACATGAATTTCCCAAAATCTTCTCATGAGCTTACAAAACTCCAGAAATATCCCACAAAATCTCCACAAATTTCCACACAATCTAAGAAAAATCCCACACAATTCTTCAAGGCTCCTCAATATCCTACAAAATTCAAGAAAATTACCACAACTTTACAAGAAAATTCCAGAAAATTCTCTTAAACTTCTGAAAACCCCACCAAATTCCAGAAACACCCTACAAAATCTCCACTAATTTCCACGCAATCTAAGAAAAAGGCCCTCAAAATTCTTCAACTCTCCTCAGAATCCTACAAAATTCCAGAAAAAAATCCACAAAACCCCCAATATCTTCTCATAAGCCCACCAAATTCCAGAAATATCCCACAAAATCGCCTCAAATTTCCACACAATCTAAGAAAAATCCCACACAATTCTTCAAGGCTCCTCAAAATCCCACAAAATTCCAGAAAATTACCACAACATTCCAAAACAATCCCACCAAATCCCAGAAACATCTCACAAACTTACAAAAAAAACCCCCACGAAGTCCCCAAAATCTTCTCATAAGCCCACCAACTTCAGATACAACCCACACAATCTTTACAAATTTCCACTAAACCTAAGAAAGATCCCTCAAAGTTCTTCAAGGCTCCTCAATATCCCACAAAATTCCACAGAAACTCCACAACATTCAAAAAAAATCCTAAAAACTCCAGAAACATCCCACAAATTCCTTCAAGTCTCCTCAAAATCCCACAAAATTCCAGACAATTCCTCAACATTCCAAAGAAATCCCACCAAATTCCAGAAACATCTCACAAAATTCCAGAAAAAATAAGCAAAATTACCCAGATCTTCTCATAAGCCTACCAAATTCCAGAAATATCCCACAAAATCTCCACAAGTTTCCACACATTCTAACAAAAATCCCACACAATTCTTCAAGGCTCCTCAAAATCCCACAAAATCCAAGAAAACTGCCACAACATTCCAAAAAAATCCAACAAAATTCCCTAAATCTTCTGAAAACCCCACCAAATTCCAGAAAATCTCCACAAATTTCCACAAAATTGAAGAAAAATCCCACACAATTCTTCAAGGCTCCTCAAAATCCCACAAAATTCCAGAAAATTACCACAACATTTCAGAAAAATCCCACCAAATTCCAAAAATCTTCTCATAACCCTACCAAATTCCAGAAACATCCCACATAATCTCCACTAATTTCCACACAATCTAAGAAAAATGTACTCAAAGTTCTTCAAGTCTCCTCAGAATCCCACAAAATTCCAGACAATTCCAAAACATTCAAAAAAAATCCCACCAAATTCCAGAAACACCACACAAAATTCCAGAAAAAAATCCACAAAATTCCCAAAATCTTCTCAGAAGCCTACCAAATTCCAGAAAATCACCACAAAATCTCCACAAATTTCCGCACAAAGAAAAATCCCACACAATTCTTCAAGGCTCCTCAAAATCCCGCAAAATTCCAGAAACACCCCACAAACTTGCAAAAAAACCCACATGAATTTCCCAAAATCTTCTCATGAGCTTACAAAACTCCAGAAATATCCCACAAAATCTCCACAAATTTCCACACAATCTAAGAAAAATCCCACACAATTCTTCAAGGCTCCTCAATATCCTACAAAATTCAAGAAAATTACCACAACTCTACAAGAAAATTACAGAAAATTCTCTTAAACTTCTGAAAACCCCACCAAATTCCAGAAACACCCTACAAAATCTCCACTAATTTCCACGCAATCTAAGAAAAAGGCCCTCAAAATTCTTCAACTCTCCTCAGAATCCTACAAAATTCCAGAAAAAAATCCACAAAACCCCCAATATCTTCTCATAAGCCCACCAAATTCCAGAAATATCCCACAAAATCGCCTCAAATTTCCACACAATCTAAGAAAAATCCCACACAATTCTTCAAGGCTCCTCAAAATCCCACAAAATTCCAGAAAATTACCACAACATTCCAAAACAATCCCACCAAATCCCAGAAACATCTCACAAACTTACAAAAAAAACCCCCACGAAGTCCCCAAAATCTTCTCATAAGCCCACCAACTTCAGATACAACCCACACAATCTTTACAAATTTCCACTAAACCTAAGAAAGATCCCTCAAATTCTTCAAGTCTCCTCAATATCCCACAAAATTCCACAGAAACTCCACAACATTCAAAAAAAATCCTAAAAACTCCAGAAACATCCCACAAATTCCTTCAAGTCTCCTCAAAATCCCACAAAATTCCAGACAATTCCTCAACATTCCAAAGAAATCCCACCAAATTCCAGAAACACCTCACAAAATTCCAGAAAAAATAAGCAAAATTACCCAGATCTTCTCATAAGCCTACCAAATTCCAGAAATATCCCACAAAATCTCCACAAGTTTCCACACATTCTATCAAAAATCCCACACAATTCTTCAAGGCTCCTCAAAATCCCACAAAATCCAAGAAAACTGCCACAACATTCCAAAAAAATCCAACAAAATTCCCTAAATCTTCTGAAAACCCCACCAAATTCCAGAAAATCTCCACAAATTTCCACAAAATTGAAGAAAAATCCCACACAATTCTTCAAGGCTCCTCAAAATCCCACAAAATTCCAGAAAATTACCACAACATTTCAGAAAAATCCCACCAAATTCCAAAAATCTTCTCATAACCCTACCAAATTCCAGAAACATCCCACATAATCTCCACTAATTTCCACACAATCTAAGAAAAATGTACTCAAAGTTCTTCAAGTCTCCTCAGAATCCCACAAAATTCCAGACAATTACCACAACATTCCAAAAAAATCCCACCAAATTCCAGAAACACCACACAAAATTCCAGAAAAAAATCCACAAAATTCCCAAAATCTTCTCATAAGCCTACCAAATTCCAGAAAATCACCACAAAATCTCCACAAATTTCCGCACAAAGAAAAACCCCACACAATTCTTCAAGGCTCCTCAAAATCCCGCAAAATTCCAGAAACACCCCACAAACTTGCAAAAAAACCCACATGAATTTCCCAAAATCTTCTCATGAGCTTACAAAACTCCAGAAATATCCCACAAAATCTCCACAAATTTCCACACAATCTAAGAAAAATCCCACACAATTCTTCAAGGCTCCTCAATATCCTACAAAATTCAAGAAAATTACCACAACTCTACAAGAAAATTACAGAAAATTCTCTTAAACTTCTGAAAACCCCACCAAATTCCAGAAACACCCTACAAAATCTCCACTAATTTCCACGCAATCTAAGAAAAAGGCCCTCAAAATTCTTCAACTCTCCTCAGAATCCTACAAAATTCCAGAAAAAAATCCACAAAACCCTCAATATCTTCTCATAAGCCCACCAAATTCCAGAAATATCCCACAAAATCGCCTCAAATTTCCACACAATCTAAGAAAAATCCCACACAATTCTTCAAGGCTCCTCAAAATCCCACAAAATTCCAGAAAATTACCACAACATTCCAAAACAATCCCACCAAATCCCAGAAACATCTCACAAACTTACAAAAAAAACCCCCACGAAGTCCCCAAAATCTTCTCATAAGCCCACCAATTTCAGATACAACCCACACAATCTTTACAAATTTCCACTAAACCTAAGAAAGATCCCTCAAAGTTCTTCAAGTCTCCTCAATATCCCACAAAATTCCACAGAAACTCCACAACATTCAAAAAAAATCCTAAAAACTCCAGAAACATCCCACAAATTCCTTCAAGTCTCCTCAAAATCCCACAAAATTCCAGACAATTCCTCAACATTCCAAAGAAATCCCACCAAATTCCAGAAACATCTCACAAAATTCCAGAAAAAATAAGCAAAATTACCCAGATCTTCTCATAAGCCTACCAAATTCCAGAAATATCCCACAAAATCTCCACAAGTTTCCACACATTCTAACAAAAATCCCACACAATTCTTCAAGGCTCCTCAAAATCCCACAAAATCCAAGAAAACTGCCACAACATTCCAAAAAAATCCAACAAAATTCCCTAAATCTTCTGAAAACCCCACCAAATTCCAGAAAATCTCCACAAATTTCCACAAAATTGAAGAAAAATCCCACACAATTCTTCAAGGCTCCTCAAAATCCCACAAAATTCCAGAAAATTACCACAACATTTCAGAAAAATCCCACCAAATTCCAAAAATCTTCTCATAACCCTACCAAATTCCAGAAACATCCCACATAATCTCCACTAATTTCCACACAATCTAAGAAAAATGTACTCAAAGTTCTTCAAGTCTCCTCAGAATCCCACAAAATTCCAGACAATTACCACAACATTCCAAAAAAATCCCACCAAATTCCAGAAACACCACACAAAATTCCAGAAAAAAATCCACAAAATTCCCAAAATCTTCTCAGAAGCCTACCAAATTCCAGAAAATCACCACAAAATCTCCACAAATTTCCGCACAAAGAAAAACCCCACACAATTCTTCAAGGCTCCTCAAAATCCCGCAAAATTCCAGAAACACCCCACAAACTTGCAAAAAAACCCACATGAATTTCCCAAAATCTTCTCATGAGCTTACAAAACTCCAGAAATATCCCACAAAATCTCCACAAATTTCCACACAATCTAAGAAAAATCCCACACAATTCTTCAAGGCTCCTCAATATCCTACAAAATTCAAGAAAATTACCACAACTTTACAAGAAAATTCCAGAAAATTCTCTTAAACTTCTGAAAACCCCACCAAATTCCAGAAACACCCTACAAAATCTCCACTAATTTCCACGCAATCTAAGAAAAAGGCCCTCAAAATTCTTCAACTCTCCTCAGAATCCTACAAAATTCCAGAAAAAAATCCACAAAACCCCCAATATCTTCTCATAAGCCCACCAAATTCCAGAAATATCCCACAAAATCGCCTCAAATTTCCACACAATCTAAGAAAAATCCCACACAATTCTTCAAGGCTCCTCAAAATCCCACAAAATTCCAGAAAATTACCACAACATTCCAAAACAATCCCACCAAATCCCAGAAACATCTCACAAACTTACAAAAAAAACCCCCACGAAGTCCCCAAAATCTTCTCATAAGCCCACCAACTTCAGATACAACCCACACAATCTTTACAAATTTCCACTAAACCTAAGAAAGATCCCTCAAAGTTCTTCAAGGCTCCTCAATATCCCACAAAATTCCACAGAAACTCCACAACATTCAAAAAAAATCCTAAAAACTCCAGAAACATCCCACAAATTCCTTCAAGTCTCCTCAAAATCCCACAAAATTCCAGACAATTCCTCAACATTCCAAAGAAATCCCACCAAATTCCAGAAACATCTCACAAAATTCCAGAAAAAATAAGCAAAATTACCCAGATCTTCTCATAAGCCTACCAAATTCCAGAAATATCCCACAAAATCTCCACAAGTTTCCACACATTCTAACAAAAATCCCACACAATTCTTCAAGGCTCCTCAAAATCCCACAAAATCCAAGAAAACTGCCACAACATTCCAAAAAAATCCAACAAAATTCCCTAAATCTTCTGAAAACCCCACCAAATTCCAGAAAATCTCCACAAATTTCCACAAAATTGAAGAAAAATCCCACACAATTCTTCAAGGCTCCTCAAAATCCCACAAAATTCCAGAAAATTACCACAACATTTCAGAAAAATCCCACCAAATTCCAAAAATCTTCTCATAACCCTACCAAATTCCAGAAACATCCCACATAATCTCCACTAATTTCCACACAATCTAAGAAAAATGTACTCAAAGTTCTTCAAGTCTCCTCAGAATCCCACAAAATTCCAGACAATTACCACAACATTCCAAAAAAATCCCACCAAATTCCAGAAACACCACACAAAATTCCAGAAAAAAATCCACAAAATTCCCAAAATCTTCTCATAAGCCAACCAAATTCCAGAAAATCACCACAAAATCTCCACAAATTTCCGCACAAAGAAAAATCCCACACAATTCTTCAAGGCTCCTCAAAATCCCGCAAAATTCCAGAAACACCCCACAAACTTGCAAAAAAACCCACATGAATTTCCCAAAATCTTCTCATGAGCTTACAAAACTCCAGAAATATCCCACAAAATCTCCACAAATTTCCACACAATCTAAGAAAAATCCCACACAATTCTTCAAGGCTCCTCAATATCCTACAAAATTCAAGAAAATTACCACAACTCTACAAGAAAATTACAGAAAATTCTCTTAAACTTCTGAAAACCCCACCAAATTCCAGAAACACCCTACAAAATCTCCACTAATTTCCACGCAATCTAAGAAAAAGGCCCTCAAAATTCTTCAACTCTCCTCAGAATCCTACAAAATTCCAGAAAAAAATCCACAAAACCCTCAATATCTTCTCATAAGCCCACCAAATTCCAGAAATATCCCACAAAATCGCCTCAAATTTCCACACAATCTAAGAAAAATCCCACACAATTCTTCAAGGCTCCTCAAAATCCCACAAAATTCCAGAAAATTACCACAACATTCCAAAACAATCCCACCAAATCCCAGAAACATCTCACAAACTTACAAAAAAAACCCCCACGAAGTCCCCAAAATCTTCTCATAAGCCCACCAACTTCAGATACAACCCACACAATCTTTACAAATTTCCACTAAACCTAAGAAAGATCCCTCAAATTCTTCAAGTCTCCTCAATATCCCACAAAATTCCACAGAAACTCCACAACATTCAAAAAAAATCCTAAAAACTCCAGAAACATCCCACAAATTCCTTCAAGTCTCCTCAAAATCCCACAAAATTCCAGACAATTCCTCAACATTCCAAAGAAATCCCACCAAATTCCAGAAACACCTCACAAAATTCCAGAAAAAATAAGCAAAATTACCCAGATCTTCTCATAAGCCTACCAAATTCCAGAAATATCCCACAAAATCTCCACAAGTTTCCACACATTCTATCAAAAATCCCACACAATTCTTCAAGGCTCCTCAAAATCCCACAAAATCCAAGAAAACTGCCACAACATTCCAAAAAAATCCAACAAAATTCCCTAAATCTTCTGAAAACCCCACCAAATTCCAGAAAATCTCCACAAATTTCCACAAAATTGAAGAAAAATCCCACACAATTCTTCAAGGCTCCTCAAAATCCCACAAAATTCCAGAAAATTACCACAACATTTCAGAAAAATCCCACCAAATTCCAAAAATCTTCTCATAACCCTACCAAATTCCAGAAACATCCCACATAATCTCCACTAATTTCCACACAATCTAAGAAAAATGTACTCAAAGTTCTTCAAGTCTCCTCAGAATCCCACAAAATTCCAGACAATTCCAAAACATTCCAAAAAAATCCCACCAAATTCCAGAAACACCACACAAAATTCCAGAAAAAAATCCACAAAATTCCCAAAATCTTCTCAGAAGCCTACCAAATTCCAGAAAATCACCACAAAATCTCCACAAATTTCCGCACAAAGAAAAATCCCACACAATTCTTCAAGGCTCCTCAAAATCCCGCAAAATTCCAGAAACACCCCACAAACTTGCAAAAAAACCCACATGAATTTCCCAAAATCTTCTCATGAGCTTACAAAACTCCAGAAATATCCCACAAAATCTCCACAAATTTCCACACAATCTAAGAAAAATCCCACACAATTCTTCAAGGCTCCTCAATATCCTACAAAATTCAAGAAAATTACCACAACTCTACAAGAAAATTACAGAAAATTCTCTTAAACTTCTGAAAACCCCACCAAATTCCAGAAACACCCTACAAAATCTCCACTAATTTCCACGCAATCTAAGAAAAAGGCCCTCAAAATTCTTCAACTCTCCTCAGAATCCTACAAAATTCCAGAAAAAAATCCACAAAACCCCCAATATCTTCTCATAAGCCCACCAAATTCCAGAAATATCCCACAAAATCGCCTCAAATTTCCACACAATCTAAGAAAAATCCCACACAATTCTTCAAGGCTCCTCAAAATCCCACAAAATTCCAGAAAATTACCACAACATTCCAAAACAATCCCACCAAATCCCAGAAACATCTCACAAACTTACAAAAAAAACCCCCACGAAGTCCCCAAAATCTTCTCATAAGCCCACCAACTTCAGATACAACCCACACAATCTTTACAAATTTCCACTAAACCTAAGAAAGATCCCTCAAATTCTTCAAGTCTCCTCAATATCCCACAAAATTCCACAGAAACTCCACAACATTCAAAAAAAATCCTAAAAACTCCAGAAACATCCCACAAATTCCTTCAAGTCTCCTCAAAATCCCACAAAATTCCAGACAATTCCTCAACATTCCAAAGAAATCCCACCAAATTCCAGAAACACCTCACAAAATTCCAGAAAAAATAAGCAAAATTACCCAGATCTTCTCATAAGCCTACCAAATTCCAGAAATATCCCACAAAATCTCCACAAGTTTCCACACATTCTATCAAAAATCCCACACAATTCTTCAAGGCTCCTCAAAATCCCACAAAATCCAAGAAAACTGCCACAACATTCCAAAAAAATCCAACAAAATTCCCTAAATCTTCTGAAAACCCCACCAAATTCCAGAAAATCTCCACAAATTTCCACAAAATTGAAGAAAAATCCCACACAATTCTTCAAGGCTCCTCAAAATCCCACAAAATTCCAGAAAATTACCACAACATTTCAGAAAAATCCCACCAAATTCCAAAAATCTTCTCATAACCCTACCAAATTCCAGAAACATCCCACATAATCTCCACTAATTTCCACACAATCTAAGAAAAATGTACTCAAAGTTCTTCAAGTCTCCTCAGAATCCCACAAAATTCCAGACAATTACCACAACATTCCAAAAAAATCCCACCAAATTCCAGAAACACCACACAAAATTCCAGAAAAAAATCCACAAAATTCCCAAAATCTTCTCATAAGCCTACCAAATTCCAGAAAATCACCACAAAATCTCCACAAATTTCCGCACAAAGAAAAACCCCACACAATTCTTCAAGGCTCCTCAAAATCCCGCAAAATTCCAGAAACACCCCACAAACTTGCAAAAAAACCCACATGAATTTCCCAAAATCTTCTCATGAGCTTACAAAACTCCAGAAATATCCCACAAAATCTCCACAAATTTCCACACAATCTAAGAAAAATCCCACACAATTCTTCAAGGCTCCTCAATATCCTACAAAATTCAAGAAAATTACCACAACTCTACAAGAAAATTACAGAAAATTCTCTTAAACTTCTGAAAACCCCACCAAATTCCAGAAACACCCTACAAAATCTCCACTAATTTCCACGCAATCTAAGAAAAAGGCCCTCAAAATTCTTCAACTCTCCTCAGAATCCTACAAAATTCCAGAAAAAAATCCACAAAACCCCCAATATCTTCTCATAAGCCCACCAAATTCCAGAAATATCCCACAAAATCGCCTCAAATTTCCACACAATCTAAGAAAAATCCCACACAATTCTTCAAGGCTCCTCAAAATCCCACAAAATTCCAGAAAATTACCACAACATTCCAAAACAATCCCACCAAATCCCAGAAACATCTCACAAACTTACAAAAAAAACCCCCACGAAGTCCCCAAAATCTTCTCATAAGCCCACCAACTTCAGATACAACCCACACAATCTTTACAAATTTCCACTAAACCTAAGAAAGATCCCTCAAAGTTCTTCAAGGCTCCTCAATATCCCACAAAATTCCACAGAAACTCCACAACATTCAAAAAAAATCCTAAAAACTCCAGAAACATCCCACAAATTCCTTCAAGTCTCCTCAAAATCCCACAAAATTCCAGACAATTCCTCAACATTCCAAAGAAATCCCACCAAATTCCAGAAACATCTCACAAAATTCCAGAAAAAATAAGCAAAATTACCCAGATCTTCTCATAAGCCTACCAAATTCCAGAAATATCCCACAAAATCTCCACAAGTTTCCACACATTCTAACAAAAATCCCACACAATTCTTCAAGGCTCCTCAAAATCCCACAAAATCCAAGAAAACTGCCACAACATTCCAAAAAAATCCAACAAAATTCCCTAAATCTTCTGAAAACCCCACCAAATTCCAGAAAATCTCCACAAATTTCCACAAAATTGAAGAAAAATCCCACACAATTCTTCAAGGCTCCTCAAAATCCCACAAAATTCCAGAAAATTACCACAACATTTCAGAAAAATCCCACCAAATTCCAAAAATCTTCTCATAACCCTACCAAATTCCAGAAACATCCCACATAATCTCCACTAATTTCCACACAATCTAAGAAAAATGTACTCAAAGTTCTTCAAGTCTCCTCAGAATCCCACAAAATTCCAGACAATTACCACAACATTCCAAAAAAATCCCACCAAATTCCAGAAACACCACACAAAATTCCAGAAAAAAATCCACAAAATTCCCAAAATCTTCTCATAAGCCAACCAAATTCCAGAAAATCACCACAAAATCTCCACAAATTTCCGCACAAAGAAAAATCCCACACAATTCTTCAAGGCTCCTCAAAATCCCGCAAAATTCCAGAAACACCCCACAAACTTGCAAAAAAACCCACATGAATTTCCCAAAATCTTCTCATGAGCTTACAAAACTCCAGAAATATCCCACAAAATCTCCACAAATTTCCACACAATCTAAGAAAAATCCCACACAATTCTTCAAGGCTCCTCAATATCCTACAAAATTCAAGAAAATTACCACAACTCTACAAGAAAATTACAGAAAATTCTCTTAAACTTCTGAAAACCCCACCAAATTCCAGAAACACCCTACAAAATCTCCACTAATTTCCACGCAATCTAAGAAAAAGGCCCTCAAAATTCTTCAACTCTCCTCAGAATCCTACAAAATTCCAGAAAAAAATCCACAAAACCCTCAATATCTTCTCATAAGCCCACCAAATTCCAGAAATATCCCACAAAATCGCCTCAAATTTCCACACAATCTAAGAAAAATCCCACACAATTCTTCAAGGCTCCTCAAAATCCCACAAAATTCCAGAAAATTACCACAACATTCCAAAACAATCCCACCAAATCCCAGAAACATCTCACAAACTTACAAAAAAAACCCCCACGAAGTCCCCAAAATCTTCTCATAAGCCCACCAACTTCAGATACAACCCACACAATCTTTACAAATTTCCACTAAACCTAAGAAAGATCCCTCAAATTCTTCAAGTCTCCTCAATATCCCACAAAATTCCACAGAAACTCCACAACATTCAAAAAAAATCCTAAAAACTCCAGAAACATCCCACAAATTCCTTCAAGTCTCCTCAAAATCCCACAAAATTCCAGACAATTCCTCAACATTCCAAAGAAATCCCACCAAATTCCAGAAACACCTCACAAAATTCCAGAAAAAATAAGCAAAATTACCCAGATCTTCTCATAAGCCTACCAAATTCCAGAAATATCCCACAAAATCTCCACAAGTTTCCACACATTCTATCAAAAATCCCACACAATTCTTCAAGGCTCCTCAAAATCCCACAAAATCCAAGAAAACTGCCACAACATTCCAAAAAAATCCAACAAAATTCCCTAAATCTTCTGAAAACCCCACCAAATTCCAGAAAATCTCCACAAATTTCCACAAAATTGAAGAAAAATCCCACACAATTCTTCAAGGCTCCTCAAAATCCCACAAAATTCCAGAAAATTACCACAACATTTCAGAAAAATCCCACCAAATTCCAAAAATCTTCTCATAACCCTACCAAATTCCAGAAACATCCCACATAATCTCCACTAATTTCCACACAATCTAAGAAAAATGTACTCAAAGTTCTTCAAGTCTCCTCAGAATCCCACAAAATTCCAGACAATTCCAAAACATTCCAAAAAAATCCCACCAAATTCCAGAAACACCACACAAAATTCCAGAAAAAAATCCACAAAATTCCCAAAATCTTCTCAGAAGCCTACCAAATTCCAGAAAATCACCACAAAATCTCCACAAATTTCCGCACAAAGAAAAATCCCACACAATTCTTCAAGGCTCCTCAAAATCCCGCAAAATTCCAGAAACACCCCACAAACTTGCAAAAAAACCCACATGAATTTCCCAAAATCTTCTCATGAGCTTACAAAACTCCAGAAATATCCCACAAAATCTCCACAAATTTCCACACAATCTAAGAAAAATCCCACACAATTCTTCAAGGCTCCTCAATATCCTACAAAATTCAAGAAAATTACCACAACTCTACAAGAAAATTACAGAAAATTCTCTTAAACTTCTGAAAACCCCACCAAATTCCAGAAACACCCTACAAAATCTCCACTAATTTCCACGCAATCTAAGAAAAAGGCCCTCAAAATTCTTCAACTCTCCTCAGAATCCTACAAAATTCCAGAAAAAAATCCACAAAACCCCCAATATCTTCTCATAAGCCCACCAAATTCCAGAAATATCCCACAAAATCGCCTCAAATTTCCACACAATCTAAGAAAAATCCCACACAATTCTTCAAGGCTCCTCAAAATCCCACAAAATTCCAGAAAATTACCACAACATTCCAAAACAATCCCACCAAATCCCAGAAACATCTCACAAACTTACAAAAAAAACCCCCACGAAGTCCCCAAAATCTTCTCATAAGCCCACCAACTTCAGATACAACCCACACAATCTTTACAAATTTCCACTAAACCTAAGAAAGATCCCTCAAATTCTTCAAGTCTCCTCAATATCCCACAAAATTCCACAGAAACTCCACAACATTCAAAAAAAATCCTAAAAACTCCAGAAACATCCCACAAATTCCTTCAAGTCTCCTCAAAATCCCACAAAATTCCAGACAATTCCTCAACATTCCAAAGAAATCCCACCAAATTCCAGAAACACCTCACAAAATTCCAGAAAAAATAAGCAAAATTACCCAGATCTTCTCATAAGCCTACCAAATTCCAGAAATATCCCACAAAATCTCCACAAGTTTCCACACATTCTATCAAAAATCCCACACAATTCTTCAAGGCTCCTCAAAATCCCACAAAATCCAAGAAAACTGCCACAACATTCCAAAAAAATCCAACAAAATTCCCTAAATCTTCTGAAAACCCCACCAAATTCCAGAAAATCTCCACAAATTTCCACAAAATTGAAGAAAAATCCCACACAATTCTTCAAGGCTCCTCAAAATCCCACAAAATTCCAGAAAATTACCACAACATTTCAGAAAAATCCCACCAAATTCCAAAAATCTTCTCATAACCCTACCAAATTCCAGAAACATCCCACATAATCTCCACTAATTTCCACACAATCTAAGAAAAATGTACTCAAAGTTCTTCAAGTCTCCTCAGAATCCCACAAAATTCCAGACAATTACCACAACATTCCAAAAAAATCCCACCAAATTCCAGAAACACCACACAAAATTCCAGAAAAAAATCCACAAAATTCCCAAAATCTTCTCATAAGCCTACCAAATTCCAGAAAATCACCACAAAATCTCCACAAATTTCCGCACAAAGAAAAACCCCACACAATTCTTCAAGGCTCCTCAAAATCCCGCAAAATTCCAGAAACACCCCACAAACTTGCAAAAAAACCCACATGAATTTCCCAAAATCTTCTCATGAGCTTACAAAACTCCAGAAATATCCCACAAAATCTCCACAAATTTCCACACAATCTAAGAAAAATCCCACACAATTCTTCAAGGCTCCTCAATATCCTACAAAATTCAAGAAAATTACCACAACTCTACAAGAAAATTACAGAAAATTCTCTTAAACTTCTGAAAACCCCACCAAATTCCAGAAACACCCTACAAAATCTCCACTAATTTCCACGCAATCTAAGAAAAAGGCCCTCAAAATTCTTCAACTCTCCTCAGAATCCTACAAAATTCCAGAAAAAAATCCACAAAACCCTCAATATCTTCTCATAAGCCCACCAAATTCCAGAAATATCCCACAAAATCGCCTCAAATTTCCACACAATCTAAGAAAAATCCCACACAATTCTTCAAGGCTCCTCAAAATCCCACAAAATTCCAGAAAATTACCACAACATTCCAAAACAATCCCACCAAATCCCAGAAACATCTCACAAACTTACAAAAAAAACCCCCACGAAGTCCCCAAAATCTTCTCATAAGCCCACCAATTTCAGATACAACCCACACAATCTTTACAAATTTCCACTAAACCTAAGAAAGATCCCTCAAAGTTCTTCAAGTCTCCTCAATATCCCACAAAATTCCACAGAAACTCCACAACATTCAAAAAAAATCCTAAAAACTCCAGAAACATCCCACAAATTCCTTCAAGTCTCCTCAAAATCCCACAAAATTCCAGACAATTCCTCAACATTCCAAAGAAATCCCACCAAATTCCAGAAACATCTCACAAAATTCCAGAAAAAATAAGCAAAATTACCCAGATCTTCTCATAAGCCTACCAAATTCCAGAAATATCCCACAAAATCTCCACAAGTTTCCACACATTCTAACAAAAATCCCACACAATTCTTCAAGGCTCCTCAAAATCCCACAAAATCCAAGAAAACTGCCACAACATTCCAAAAAAATCCAACAAAATTCCCTAAATCTTCTGAAAACCCCACCAAATTCCAGAAAATCTCCACAAATTTCCACAAAATTGAAGAAAAATCCCACACAATTCTTCAAGGCTCCTCAAAATCCCACAAAATTCCAGAAAATTACCACAACATTTCAGAAAAATCCCACCAAATTCCAAAAATCTTCTCATAACCCTACCAAATTCCAGAAACATCCCACATAATCTCCACTAATTTCCACACAATCTAAGAAAAATGTACTCAAAGTTCTTCAAGTCTCCTCAGAATCCCACAAAATTCCAGACAATTACCACAACATTCCAAAAAAATCCCACCAAATTCCAGAAACACCACACAAAATTCCAGAAAAAAATCCACAAAATTCCCAAAATCTTCTCAGAAGCCTACCAAATTCCAGAAAATCACCACAAAATCTCCACAAATTTCCGCACAAAGAAAAACCCCACACAATTCTTCAAGGCTCCTCAAAATCCCGCAAAATTCCAGAAACACCCCACAAACTTGCAAAAAAACCCACATGAATTTCCCAAAATCTTCTCATGAGCTTACAAAACTCCAGAAATATCCCACAAAATCTCCACAAATTTCCACACAATCTAAGAAAAATCCCACACAATTCTTCAAGGCTCCTCAATATCCTACAAAATTCAAGAAAATTACCACAACTTTACAAGAAAATTCCAGAAAATTCTCTTAAACTTCTGAAAACCCCACCAAATTCCAGAAACACCCTACAAAATCTCCACTAATTTCCACGCAATCTAAGAAAAAGGCCCTCAAAATTCTTCAACTCTCCTCAGAATCCTACAAAATTCCAGAAAAAAATCCACAAAACCCCCAATATCTTCTCATAAGCCCACCAAATTCCAGAAATATCCCACAAAATCGCCTCAAATTTCCACACAATCTAAGAAAAATCCCACACAATTCTTCAAGGCTCCTCAAAATCCCACAAAATTCCAGAAAATTACCACAACATTCCAAAACAATCCCACCAAATCCCAGAAACATCTCACAAACTTACAAAAAAAACCCCCACGAAGTCCCCAAAATCTTCTCATAAGCCCACCAACTTCAGATACAACCCACACAATCTTTACAAATTTCCACTAAACCTAAGAAAGATCCCTCAAAGTTCTTCAAGGCTCCTCAATATCCCACAAAATTCCACAGAAACTCCACAACATTCAAAAAAAATCCTAAAAACTCCAGAAACATCCCACAAATTCCTTCAAGTCTCCTCAAAATCCCACAAAATTCCAGACAATTCCTCAACATTCCAAAGAAATCCCACCAAATTCCAGAAACATCTCACAAAATTCCAGAAAAAATAAGCAAAATTACCCAGATCTTCTCATAAGCCTACCAAATTCCAGAAATATCCCACAAAATCTCCACAAGTTTCCACACATTCTAACAAAAATCCCACACAATTCTTCAAGGCTCCTCAAAATCCCACAAAATCCAAGAAAACTGCCACAACATTCCAAAAAAATCCAACAAAATTCCCTAAATCTTCTGAAAACCCCACCAAATTCCAGAAAATCTCCACAAATTTCCACAAAATTGAAGAAAAATCCCACACAATTCTTCAAGGCTCCTCAAAATCCCACAAAATTCCAGAAAATTACCACAACATTTCAGAAAAATCCCACCAAATTCCAAAAATCTTCTCATAACCCTACCAAATTCCAGAAACATCCCACATAATCTCCACTAATTTCCACACAATCTAAGAAAAATGTACTCAAAGTTCTTCAAGTCTCCTCAGAATCCCACAAAATTCCAGACAATTACCACAACATTCCAAAAAAATCCCACCAAATTCCAGAAACACCACACAAAATTCCAGAAAAAAATCCACAAAATTCCCAAAATCTTCTCATAAGCCAACCAAATTCCAGAAAATCACCACAAAATCTCCACAAATTTCCGCACAAAGAAAAATCCCACACAATTCTTCAAGGCTCCTCAAAATCCCGCAAAATTCCAGAAACACCCCACAAACTTGCAAAAAAACCCACATGAATTTCCCAAAATCTTCTCATGAGCTTACAAAACTCCAGAAATATCCCACAAAATCTCCACAAATTTCCACACAATCTAAGAAAAATCCCACACAATTCTTCAAGGCTCCTCAATATCCTACAAAATTCAAGAAAATTACCACAACTCTACAAGAAAATTACAGAAAATTCTCTTAAACTTCTGAAAACCCCACCAAATTCCAGAAACACCCTACAAAATCTCCACTAATTTCCACGCAATCTAAGAAAAAGGCCCTCAAAATTCTTCAACTCTCCTCAGAATCCTACAAAATTCCAGAAAAAAATCCACAAAACCCTCAATATCTTCTCATAAGCCCACCAAATTCCAGAAATATCCCACAAAATCGCCTCAAATTTCCACACAATCTAAGAAAAATCCCACACAATTCTTCAAGGCTCCTCAAAATCCCACAAAATTCCAGAAAATTACCACAACATTCCAAAACAATCCCACCAAATCCCAGAAACATCTCACAAACTTACAAAAAAAACCCCCACGAAGTCCCCAAAATCTTCTCATAAGCCCACCAACTTCAGATACAACCCACACAATCTTTACAAATTTCCACTAAACCTAAGAAAGATCCCTCAAATTCTTCAAGTCTCCTCAATATCCCACAAAATTCCACAGAAACTCCACAACATTCAAAAAAAATCCTAAAAACTCCAGAAACATCCCACAAATTCCTTCAAGTCTCCTCAAAATCCCACAAAATTCCAGACAATTCCTCAACATTCCAAAGAAATCCCACCAAATTCCAGAAACACCTCACAAAATTCCAGAAAAAATAAGCAAAATTACCCAGATCTTCTCATAAGCCTACCAAATTCCAGAAATATCCCACAAAATCTCCACAAGTTTCCACACATTCTATCAAAAATCCCACACAATTCTTCAAGGCTCCTCAAAATCCCACAAAATCCAAGAAAACTGCCACAACATTCCAAAAAAATCCAACAAAATTCCCTAAATCTTCTGAAAACCCCACCAAATTCCAGAAAATCTCCACAAATTTCCACAAAATTGAAGAAAAATCCCACACAATTCTTCAAGGCTCCTCAAAATCCCACAAAATTCCAGAAAATTACCACAACATTTCAGAAAAATCCCACCAAATTCCAAAAATCTTCTCATAACCCTACCAAATTCCAGAAACATCCCACATAATCTCCACTAATTTCCACACAATCTAAGAAAAATGTACTCAAAGTTCTTCAAGTCTCCTCAGAATCCCACAAAATTCCAGACAATTACCACAACATTCCAAAAAAATCCCACCAAATTCCAGAAACACCACACAAAATTCCAGAAAAAAATCCACAAAATTCCCAAAATCTTCTCATAAGCCTACCAAATTCCAGAAAATCACCACAAAATCTCCACAAATTTCCGCACAAAGAAAAACCCCACACAATTCTTCAAGGCTCCTCAAAATCCCGCAAAATTCCAGAAACACCCCACAAACTTGCAAAAAAACCCACATGAATTTCCCAAAATCTTCTCATGAGCTTACAAAACTCCAGAAATATCCCACAAAATCTCCACAAATTTCCACACAATCTAAGAAAAATCCCACACAATTCTTCAAGGCTCCTCAATATCCTACAAAATTCAAGAAAATTACCACAACTTTACAAGAAAATTCCAGAAAATTCTCTTAAACTTCTGAAAACCCCACCAAATTCCAGAAACACCCTACAAAATCTCCACTAATTTCCACGCAATCTAAGAAAAAGGCCCTCAAAATTCTTCAACTCTCCTCAGAATCCTACAAAATTCCAGAAAAAAATCCACAAAACCCCCAATATCTTCTCATAAGCCCACCAAATTCCAGAAATATCCCACAAAATCGCCTCAAATTTCCACACAATCTAAGAAAAATCCCACACAATTCTTCAAGGCTCCTCAAAATCCCACAAAATTCCAGAAAATTACCACAACATTCCAAAACAATCCCACCAAATCCCAGAAACATCTCACAAACTTACAAAAAAAACCCCCACGAAGTCCCCAAAATCTTCTCATAAGCCCACCAATTTCAGATACAACCCACACAATCTTTACAAATTTCCACTAAACCTAAGAAAGATCCCTCAAAGTTCTTCAAGTCTCCTCAATATCCCACAAAATTCCACAGAAACTCCACAACATTCAAAAAAAATCCTAAAAACTCCAGAAACATCCCACAAATTCCTTCAAGTCTCCTCAAAATCCCACAAAATTCCAGACAATTCCTCAACATTCCAAAGAAATCCCACCAAATTCCAGAAACATCTCACAAAATTCCAGAAAAAATAAGCAAAATTACCCAGATCTTCTCATAAGCCTACCAAATTCCAGAAATATCCCACAAAATCTCCACAAGTTTCCACACATTCTAACAAAAATCCCACACAATTCTTCAAGGCTCCTCAAAATCCCACAAAATCCAAGAAAACTGCCACAACATTCCAAAAAAATCCAACAAAATTCCCTAAATCTTCTGAAAACCCCACCAAATTCCAGAAAATCTCCACAAATTTCCACAAAATTGAAGAAAAATCCCACACAATTCTTCAAGGCTCCTCAAAATCCCACAAAATTCCAGAAAATTACCACAACATTTCAGAAAAATCCCACCAAATTCCAAAAATCTTCTCATAACCCTACCAAATTCCAGAAACATCCCACATAATCTCCACTAATTTCCACACAATCTAAGAAAAATGTACTCAAAGTTCTTCAAGTCTCCTCAGAATCCCACAAAATTCCAGACAATTACCACAACATTCCAAAAAAATCCCACCAAATTCCAGAAACACCACACAAAATTCCAGAAAAAAATCCACAAAATTCCCAAAATCTTCTCAGAAGCCTACCAAATTCCAGAAAATCACCACAAAATCTCCACAAATTTCCGCACAAAGAAAAACCCCACACAATTCTTCAAGGCTCCTCAAAATCCCGCAAAATTCCAGAAACACCCCACAAACTTGCAAAAAAACCCACATGAATTTCCCAAAATCTTCTCATGAGCTTACAAAACTCCAGAAATATCCCACAAAATCTCCACAAATTTCCACACAATCTAAGAAAAATCCCACACAATTCTTCAAGGCTCCTCAATATCCTACAAAATTCAAGAAAATTACCACAACTTTACAAGAAAATTCCAGAAAATTCTCTTAAACTTCTGAAAACCCCACCAAATTCCAGAAACACCCTACAAAATCTCCACTAATTTCCACGCAATCTAAGAAAAAGGCCCTCAAAATTCTTCAACTCTCCTCAGAATCCTACAAAATTCCAGAAAAAAATCCACAAAACCCCCAATATCTTCTCATAAGCCCACCAAATTCCAGAAATATCCCACAAAATCGCCTCAAATTTCCACACAATCTAAGAAAAATCCCACACAATTCTTCAAGGCTCCTCAAAATCCCACAAAATTCCAGAAAATTACCACAACATTCCAAAACAATCCCACCAAATCCCAGAAACATCTCACAAACTTACAAAAAAAACCCCCACGAAGTCCCCAAAATCTTCTCATAAGCCCACCAACTTCAGATACAACCCACACAATCTTTACAAATTTCCACTAAACCTAAGAAAGATCCCTCAAAGTTCTTCAAGGCTCCTCAATATCCCACAAAATTCCACAGAAACTCCACAACATTCAAAAAAAATCCTAAAAACTCCAGAAACATCCCACAAATTCCTTCAAGTCTCCTCAAAATCCCACAAAATTCCAGACAATTCCTCAACATTCCAAAGAAATCCCACCAAATTCCAGAAACATCTCACAAAATTCCAGAAAAAATAAGCAAAATTACCCAGATCTTCTCATAAGCCTACCAAATTCCAGAAATATCCCACAAAATCTCCACAAGTTTCCACACATTCTAACAAAAATCCCACACAATTCTTCAAGGCTCCTCAAAATCCCACAAAATCCAAGAAAACTGCCACAACATTCCAAAAAAATCCAACAAAATTCCCTAAATCTTCTGAAAACCCCACCAAATTCCAGAAAATCTCCACAAATTTCCACAAAATTGAAGAAAAATCCCACACAATTCTTCAAGGCTCCTCAAAATCCCACAAAATTCCAGAAAATTACCACAACATTTCAGAAAAATCCCACCAAATTCCAAAAATCTTCTCATAACCCTACCAAATTCCAGAAACATCCCACATAATCTCCACTAATTTCCACACAATCTAAGAAAAATGTACTCAAAGTTCTTCAAGTCTCCTCAGAATCCCACAAAATTCCAGACAATTACCACAACATTCCAAAAAAATCCCACCAAATTCCAGAAACACCACACAAAATTCCAGAAAAAAATCCACAAAATTCCCAAAATCTTCTCAGAAGCCTACCAAATTCCAGAAAATCACCACAAAATCTCCACAAATTTCCGCACAAAGAAAAACCCCACACAATTCTTCAAGGCTCCTCAAAATCCCGCAAAATTCCAGAAACACCCCACAAACTTGCAAAAAAACCCACATGAATTTCCCAAAATCTTCTCATGAGCTTACAAAACTCCAGAAATATCCCACAAAATCTCCACAAATTTCCACACAATCTAAGAAAAATCCCACACAATTCTTCAAGGCTCCTCAATATCCTACAAAATTCAAGAAAATTACCACAACTTTACAAGAAAATTCCAGAAAATTCTCTTAAACTTCTGAAAACCCCACCAAATTCCAGAAACACCCTACAAAATCTCCACTAATTTCCACGCAATCTAAGAAAAAGGCCCTCAAAATTCTTCAACTCTCCTCAGAATCCTACAAAATTCCAGAAAAAAATCCACAAAACCCCCAATATCTTCTCATAAGCCCACCAAATTCCAGAAATATCCCACAAAATCGCCTCAAATTTCCACACAATCTAAGAAAAATCCCACACAATTCTTCAAGGCTCCTCAAAATCCCACAAAATTCCAGAAAATTACCACAACATTCCAAAACAATCCCACCAAATCCCAGAAACATCTCACAAACTTACAAAAAAAACCCCCACGAAGTCCCCAAAATCTTCTCATAAGCCCACCAACTTCAGATACAACCCACACAATCTTTACAAATTTCCACTAAACCTAAGAAAGATCCCTCAAAGTTCTTCAAGGCTCCTCAATATCCCACAAAATTCCACAGAAACTCCACAACATTCAAAAAAAATCCTAAAAACTCCAGAAACATCCCACAAATTCCTTCAAGTCTCCTCAAAATCCCACAAAATTCCAGACAATTCCTCAACATTCCAAAGAAATCCCACCAAATTCCAGAAACATCTCACAAAATTCCAGAAAAAATAAGCAAAATTACCCAGATCTTCTCATAAGCCTACCAAATTCCAGAAATATCCCACAAAATCTCCACAAGTTTCCACACATTCTAACAAAAATCCCACACAATTCTTCAAGGCTCCTCAAAATCCCACAAAATCCAAGAAAACTGCCACAACATTCCAAAAAAATCCAACAAAATTCCCTAAATCTTCTGAAAACCCCACCAAATTCCAGAAAATCTCCACAAATTTCCACAAAATTGAAGAAAAATCCCACACAATTCTTCAAGGCTCCTCAAAATCCCACAAAATTCCAGAAAATTACCACAACATTTCAGAAAAATCCCACCAAATTCCAAAAATCTTCTCATAACCCTACCAAATTCCAGAAACATCCCACATAATCTCCACTAATTTCCACACAATCTAAGAAAAATGTACTCAAAGTTCTTCAAGTCTCCTCAGAATCCCACAAAATTCCAGACAATTACCACAACATTCCAAAAAAATCCCACCAAATTCCAGAAACACCACACAAAATTCCAGAAAAAAATCCACAAAATTCCCAAAATCTTCTCAGAAGCCTACCAAATTCCAGAAAATCACCACAAAATCTCCACAAATTTCCGCACAAAGAAAAACCCCACACAATTCTTCAAGGCTCCTCAAAATCCCGCAAAATTCCAGAAACACCCCACAAACTTGCAAAAAAACCCACATGAATTTCCCAAAATCTTCTCATGAGCTTACAAAACTCCAGAAATATCCCACAAAATCTCCACAAATTTCCACACAATCTAAGAAAAATCCCACACAATTCTTCAAGGCTCCTCAATATCCTACAAAATTCAAGAAAATTACCACAACTTTACAAGAAAATTCCAGAAAATTCTCTTAAACTTCTGAAAACCCCACCAAATTCCAGAAACACCCTACAAAATCTCCACTAATTTCCACGCAATCTAAGAAAAAGGCCCTCAAAATTCTTCAACTCTCCTCAGAATCCTACAAAATTCCAGAAAAAAATCCACAAAACCCCCAATATCTTCTCATAAGCCCACCAAATTCCAGAAATATCCCACAAAATCGCCTCAAATTTCCACACAATCTAAGAAAAATCCCACACAATTCTTCAAGGCTCCTCAAAATCCCACAAAATTCCAGAAAATTACCACAACATTCCAAAACAATCCCACCAAATCCCAGAAACATCTCACAAACTTACAAAAAAAACCCCCACGAAGTCCCCAAAATCTTCTCATAAGCCCACCAACTTCAGATACAACCCACACAATCTTTACAAATTTCCACTAAACCTAAGAAAGATCCCTCAAAGTTCTTCAAGGCTCCTCAATATCCCACAAAATTCCACAGAAACTCCACAACATTCAAAAAAAATCCTAAAAACTCCAGAAACATCCCACAAATTCCTTCAAGTCTCCTCAAAATCCCACAAAATTCCAGACAATTCCTCAACATTCCAAAGAAATCCCACCAAATTCCAGAAACATCTCACAAAATTCCAGAAAAAATAAGCAAAATTACCCAGATCTTCTCATAAGCCTACCAAATTCCAGAAATATCCCACAAAATCTCCACAAGTTTCCACACATTCTAACAAAAATCCCACACAATTCTTCAAGGCTCCTCAAAATCCCACAAAATCCAAGAAAACTGCCACAACATTCCAAAAAAATCCAACAAAATTCCCTAAATCTTCTGAAAACCCCACCAAATTCCAGAAAATCTCCACAAATTTCCACAAAATTGAAGAAAAATCCCACACAATTCTTCAAGGCTCCTCAAAATCCCACAAAATTCCAGAAAATTACCACAACATTTCAGAAAAATCCCACCAAATTCCAAAAATCTTCTCATAACCCTACCAAATTCCAGAAACATCCCACATAATCTCCACTAATTTCCACACAATCTAAGAAAAATGTACTCAAAGTTCTTCAAGTCTCCTCAGAATCCCACAAAATTCCAGACAATTACCACAACATTCCAAAAAAATCCCACCAAATTCCAGAAACACCACACAAAATTCCAGAAAAAAATCCACAAAATTCCCAAAATCTTCTCAGAAGCCTACCAAATTCCAGAAAATCACCACAAAATCTCCACAAATTTCCGCACAAAGAAAAACCCCACACAATTCTTCAAGGCTCCTCAAAATCCCGCAAAATTCCAGAAACACCCCACAAACTTGCAAAAAAACCCACATGAATTTCCCAAAATCTTCTCATGAGCTTACAAAACTCCAGAAATATCCCACAAAATCTCCACAAATTTCCACACAATCTAAGAAAAATCCCACACAATTCTTCAAGGCTCCTCAATATCCTACAAAATTCAAGAAAATTACCACAACTTTACAAGAAAATTCCAGAAAATTCTCTTAAACTTCTGAAAACCCCACCAAATTCCAGAAACACCCTACAAAATCTCCACTAATTTCCACGCAATCTAAGAAAAAGGCCCTCAAAATTCTTCAACTCTCCTCAGAATCCCACAAAATTCCAGACAATTCCAAAACTTTCCAAAGAAATCCCACCAAATTCCAGAAACATCCCACAAAATTCCAGAAAAAAATCCACAAAACCCCCAATATCTTCTCATAAGCCCACCAAATTCCAGAAATATCCCACAAAATCGCCTCAAATTTCCACACAATCTAAGAAAAATCCCACACAATTCTTCAAGGCTCCTCAAAATCCCACAAAATTCCAGAAAATTACCACAACATTCCAAAACAATCCCACCAAATTCCAGAAACATCTCACAAACTTACAAAAAAAACCCCCACGAAGTCCCCAAAATCTTCTCATAAGCCCACCAACTTCAGATACAACCCACACAATCTTTACAAATTTCCACTAAACCTAAGATAGATCCCTCAAAGTTCTTCAAGTCTCCTCAATATCCCACAAAATTTTACAGAAACTCCACAACATTCAAAAAAAATCCTAAAAACTCCAGAAACATCCCACAAATTCCTTCAAGTCTCCTCAAAATCCCACAAAATTCCAGACAATTCCTCAACATTCCAAAGAAATCCCACCAAATTCCAGAAACATCTCACAAAATTCCAGAAAAAATAAGCAAAATTACCCAGATCTTCTCATAAGCCTACCAAATTCCAGAAATATCCCACAAAATCTCCACAAGTTTCCACACATTCTAACAAAAATCCCACACAATTCTTCAAGGCTCCTCAAAATCCCACAAAATCCAAGAAAACTGCCACAACATTCCAAAAAAATCCAACAAAATTCCCTAAATCTTCTGAAAACCCCACCAAATTCCAGAAAATCTCCACAAATTTCCACAAAATTGAAGAAAAATCCCACACAATTCTTCAAGGCTCCTCAAAATCCCACAAAATTCCAGAAAATTACCACAACATTTCAGAAAAATCCCACCAAATTCCAAAAATCTTCTCATAACCCTACCAAATTCCAGAAACATCCCACATAATCTCCACTAATTTCCACACAATCTAAGAAAAATGTACTCAAAGTTCTTCAAATCTCCTCAGAATCCCACAAAATTCCAGAAAATTACCACAACATTCCAAAAAAATCCCACCAAATTCCAGAAACACCACACAAAATTCCAGAAAAAAATCCACAAAATTCCCAAAATCTTCTCATAAGCCAACCAAATTCCAGAAAATCACCACAAAATCTCCACAAATTTCCGCACAAAGAAAAATCCCACACAATTCTTCAAGGCTCCTCAAAATCCCGCAAAATTCCAGAAACACCCCACAAACTTGCAAAAAAACCCACATGAATTTCCCAAAATCTTCTCATGAGCTTACAAAACTCCAGAAATATCCCACAAAATCTCCACAAATTTCCACACAATCTAAGAAAAATCCCACACAATTCTTCAAGGCTCCTCAATATCCTACAAAATTCAAGAAAATTACCACAACTTTACAAGAAAATTCCAGAAAATTCTCTTAAACTTCTTTAAACCCCACCAAATTCCAGAAACACCCTACAAAATCTCCACTAATTTCCACGCAATCTAAGAAAAAGGCCCTCAAAATTCTTCAACTCTCCTCAGAATCCTACAAAATTCCAGAAAAAAATCCACAAAACCCCCAATATCTTCTCATAAGCCCACCAAATTCCAGAAATATCCCACAAAATCGCCTCAAATTTCCACACAATCTAAGAAAAATCCCACACAATTCTTCAAGGCTCTTCAAAATCCCACAAAATTCCAGAAAATTACCACAACATTCCAAAACAATCCCACCAAATCCCAGAAACATCTCACAAACTTACAAAAAAAACCCCCACGAAGTCCCCAAAATCTTCTCATAAGCCCACCAACTTCAGATACAACCCACACAATCTTTACAAATTTCCACTAAACCTAAGAAAGATCCCTCAAAGTTCTTCAAGTCTCCTCAATATCCCACAAAATTCCACAGAAACTCCACAACATTCAAAAAAAATCCTAAAAACTCCAGAAACATCCCACAAATTCCTTCAAGTCTCCTCAAAATCCCACAAAATTCCAGACAATTCCTCAACATTCCAAAGAAATCCCACCAAATTCCAGAAACATCTCACAAAATTCCAGAAAAAATAAGCAAAATTACCCAGATCTTCTCATAAGCCTACCAAATTCCAGAAATATCCCACAAAATCTCCACAAGTTTCCACACATTCTAACAAAAATCCCACACAATTCTTCAAGGCTCCTCAAAATCCCACAAAATCCAAGAAAACTGCCACAACATTCCAAAAAAATCCAACAAAATTCCCTAAATCTTCTGAAAACCCCACCAAATTCCAGAAAATCTCCACAAATTTCCACAAAATTGAAGAAAAATCCCACACAATTCTTCAAGGCTCCTCAAAATCCCACAAAATTCCAGAAAATTACCACAACATTTCAGAAAAATCCCACCAAATTCCAAAAATCTTCTCATAACCCTACCAAATTCCAGAAACATCCCACATAATCTCCACTAATTTCCACACAATCTAAGAAAAATGTACTCAAAGTTCTTCAAGTCTCCTCAGAATCCCACAAAATTCCAGACAATTACCACAACATTCCAAAAAAATCCCACCAAATTCCAGAAACACCACACAAAATTCCAGAAAAAAATCCACAAAATTCCCAAAATCTTCTCATAAGCCTACCAAATTCCAGAAAATCACCACAAAATCTCCACAAATTTCCGCACAAAGAAAAATCCCACACAATTCTTCAAGGCTCCTCAAAATCCCGCAAAATTCCAGAAACACCGCACAAACTTGCAAAAAAACCCACATGAATTTCCCAAAATCTTCTCATGAGCTTACAAAACTCCAGAAATATCCCACAAAATCTCCACAAATTTCCACACAATCTAAGAAAAATCCCACACAATTCTTCAAGGCTCCTCAATATCCTACAAAATTCAAGAAAATTACCACAACTTTACAAGAAAATTCCAGAAAATTCTCTTAAACTTCTGAAAACCCCACCAAATTCCAGAAACACCCTACAAAATCTCCACTAATTTCCACGCAATCTAAGAAAAAGGCCCTCAAAATTCTTCAACTCTCCTCAGAATCCCACAAAATTCCAGAAAAAAATCCACAAAACCCCCAATATCTTCTCATAAGCCCACCAAATTCCAGAAATATCCCACAAAATCGCCTCAAATTTCCACACGATCTAAGAAAAATCCCACACAATTCTTCAAGGCTCCTCAAAATCCCACAAAATTCCAGAAAATTACCACAACATACCAAAACAATCCCACCAAATTCCAGAAACATCTCACAAACTTACAAAAAAAACCCCCACGAAGTCCCCAAAATCTTCTCATAAGCCCACCAACTTCAGATACAACCCACACAATCTTTACAAATTTCCACTAAACCTAAGAAAGATCCCTCAAAGTTCTTCAAGTCTCCTCAATATCCCACAAAATTCCACAGAAACTCCACAACATTCAAAAAAAATCCTAAAAACTCCAGAAACATCCCACAAATTCCTTCAAGTCTCCTCAAAATCCCACAAAATTCCAGACAATTCCTCAACATTCCAAAGAAATCCCACCAAATTCCAGAAACATCTCACAAAATTCCAGAAAAAATAAGCAAAATTACCCAGATCTTCTCATAAGCCTACCAAATTCCAGAAATATCCCACAAAATCTCCACAAGTTTCCACACATTCTAACAAAAATCCCACACAATTCTTCAAGGCTCCTCAAAATCCCACAAAATCCAAGAAAACTGCCACAACATTCCAAAAAAATCCAACAAAATTCCCTAAATCTTCTGAAAACCCCACCAAATTCCAGAAAATCTCCACAAATTTCCACAAAATTGAAGAAAAATCCCACACAATTCTTCAAGGCTCCTCAAAATCCCACAAAATTCCAGAAAATTACCACAACATTTCAGAAAAATCCCACCAAATTCCAAAAATCTTCTCATAACCCTACCAAATTCCAGAAACATCCCACATAATCTCCACTAATTTCCACACAATCTAAGAAAAATGTACTCAAAGTTCTTCAAGTCTCCTCAGAATCCCACAAAATTCCAGACAATTCCAAAACATTCAAAAAAAATCCCACCAAATTCCAGAAACACCACACAAAATTCCAGAAAAAAATCCACAAAATTCCCAAAATCTTCTCATAAGCCTACCAAATTCCAGAAAATCACCACAAAATCTCCACAAATTTCCGCACAAAGAAAAATCCCACACAATTCTTCAAGGCTCCTCAAAATCCCGCAAAATTCCAGAAACACCGCACAAACTTGCAAAAAAACCCACATGAATTTCCCAAAATCTTCTCATGAGCTTACAAAACTCCAGAAATATCCCACAAAATCTCCACAAATTTCCACACAATCTAAGAAAAATCCCACACAATTCTTCAAGGCTCCTCAATATCCTACAAAATTCAAGAAAATTACCACAACTTTACAAGAAAATTCCAGAAAATTCTCTTAAACTTCTGAAAACCCCACCAAATTCCAGAAACACCCTACAAAATCTCCACTAATTTCCACGCAATCTAAGAAAAAGGCCCTCAAAATTCTTCAACTCTCCTCAGAATCCCACAAAATTCCAGACAATTCCAAAACTTTCCAAAGAAATCCCACCAAATTCCAGAAACATCCCACAAAATTCCAGAAAAAAATCCACAAAACCCCCAATATCTTCTCATAAGCCCACCAAATTCCAGAAATATCCCACAAAATCGCCTCAAATTTCCACACAATCTAAGAAAAATCCCACACAATTCTTCAAGGCTCCTCAAAATCCCACAAAATTCCAGAAAATTACCACAACATTCCAAAACAATCCCACCAAATCCCAGAAACATCTCACAAACTTACAAAAAAAACCCCCACGAAGTCCCCAAAATCTTCTCATAAGCCCACCAACTTCAGATACAACCCACACAATCTTTACAAATTTCCACTAAACCTAAGAAAGATCCCTCAAAGTTCTTCAAGTCTCCTCAATATCCCACAAAATTCCACAGAAACTCCACAACATTCAAAAAAAATCCTAAAAACTCCAGAAACATCCCACAAATTCCTTCAAGTCTCCTCAAAATCCCACAAAATTCCAGACAATTCCTCAACATTCCAAAGAAATCCCACCAAATTCCAGAAACACCTCACAAAATTCCAGAAAAAATAAGCAAAATTACCCAGATCTTCTCATAAGCCTACCAAATTCCAGAAATATCCCACAAAATCTCCACAAGTTTCCACACATTCTATCAAAAATCCCACACAATTCTTCAAGGCTCCTCAAAATCCCACAAAATCCAAGAAAACTGCCACAACATTCCAAAAAAATCCAACAAAATTCCCTAAATCTTCTGAAAACCCCACCAAATTCCAGAAAATCTCCACAAATTTCCACAAAATTGAAGAAAAATCCCACACAATTCTTCAAGGCTCCTCAAAATCCCACAAAATTCCAGAAAATTACCACAACATTTCAGAAAAATCCCACCAAATTCCAAAAATCTTCTCATAACCCTACCAAATTCCAGAAACATCCCACATAATCTCCACTAATTTCCACACAATCTAAGAAAAATGTACTCAAAGTTCTTCAAGTCTCCTCAGAATCCCACAAAATTCCAGACAATTACCACAACATTCCAAAAAAATCCCACCAAATTCCAGAAACACCACACAAAATTCCAGAAAAAAATCCACAAAATTCCCAAAATCTTCTCATAAGCCAACCAAATTCCAGAAAATCACCACAAAATCTCCACAAATTTCCGCACAAAGAAAAATCCCACACAATTCTTCAAGGCTCCTCAAAATCCCGCAAAATTCCAGAAACACCCCACAAACTTGCAAAAAAACCCACATGAATTTCCCAAAATCTTCTCATGAGCTTACAAAACTCCAGAAATATCCCACAAAATCTCCACAAATTTCCACACAATCTAAGAAAAATCCCACACAATTCTTCAAGGCTCCTCAATATCCTACAAAATTCAAGAAAATTACCACAACTTTACAAGAAAATTCCAGAAAATTCTCTTAAACTTCTGAAAACCCCACCAAATTCCAGAAACACCCTACAAAATCTCCACT
The DNA here is from genome assembly GCF_971803275.1 of Cyanistes caeruleus. NCBI lineage: Eukaryota > Metazoa > Chordata > Aves > Passeriformes > Paridae > Cyanistes > Cyanistes caeruleus. The sequence continues at coordinate 251,803 of NW_028255931.1, read as the reverse complement.
AATTTCCACGCAATCTAAGAAAAAGGCCCTCAAAATTCTTCAACTCTCCTCAGAATCCCACAAAATTCCAGACAATTCCAAAACTTTCCAAAGAAATCCCACCAAATTCCAGAAACATCCCACAAAATTCCAGAAAAAAATCCACAATACACCCAATATCTTCTCATAAGCCCACCAAATTCCAGAAATATCCCACAAAATCGCCTCAAATTTCCACACAATCTAAGAAAAATCCCACACAATTCTTCAAGGCTCCTCAAAATCCCACAAAATTCCAGAAAATTACCACAACATTCCAAAACAATCCCACCAAATCCCAGAAACATCTCACAAACTTACAAAAAAAACCCCCACGAAGTCCCCAAAATCTTCTCATAAGCCCACCAACTTCAGATACAACCCACACAATCTTTACAAATTTCCACTAAACCTAAGAAAGATCCCTCAAAGTTCTTCAAGGCTCCTCAATATCCCACAAAATTCCACAGAAACTCCACAACATTCAAAAAAAATCCTAAAAACTCCAGAAACATCCCACAAATTCCTTCAAGTCTCCTCAAAATCCCACAAAATTCCAGACAATTCCTCAACATTCCAAAGAAATCCCACCAAATTCCAGAAACATCTCACAAAATTCCAGAAAAAATAAGCAAAATTACCCAGATCTTCTCATAAGCCTACCAAATTCCAGAAATATCCCACAAAATCTCCACAAGTTTCCACACATTCTAACAAAAATCCCACACAATTCTTCAAGGCTCCTCAAAATCCCACAAAATCCAAGAAAACTGCCACAACATTCCAAAAAAATCCAACAAAATTCCCTAAATCTTCTGAAAACCCCACCAAATTCCAGAAAATCTCCACAAATTTCCACAAAATTGAAGAAAAATCCCACACAATTCTTCAAGGCTCCTCAAAATCCCACAAAATTCCAGAAAATTACCACAACATTTCAGAAAAATCCCACCAAATTCCAAAAATCTTCTCATAACCCTACCAAATTCCAGAAACATCCCACATAATCTCCACTAATTTCCACACAATCTAAGAAAAATGTACTCAAAGTTCTTCAAGTCTCCTCAGAATCCCACAAAATTCCAGACAATTACCACAACATTCCAAAAAAATCCCACCAAATTCCAGAAACACCACACAAAATTCCAGAAAAAAATCCACAAAATTCCCAAAATCTTCTCATAAGCCAACCAAATTCCAGAAAATCACCACAAAATCTCCACAAATTTCCGCACAAAGAAAAATCCCACACAATTCTTCAAGGCTCCTCAAAATCCCGCAAAATTCCAGAAACACCCCACAAACTTGCAAAAAAACCCACATGAATTTCCCAAAATCTTCTCATGAGCTTACAAAACTCCAGAAATATCCCACAAAATCTCCACAAATTTCCACACAATCTAAGAAAAATCCCACACAATTCTTCAAGGCTCCTCAATATCCTACAAAATTCAAGAAAATTACCACAACTCTACAAGAAAATTCCAGAAAATTCTCTTAAACTTCTGAAAACCCCACCAAATTCCAGAAACACCCTACAAAATCTCCACTAATTTCCACGCAATCTAAGAAAAAGGCCCTCAAAATTCTTCAACTCTCCTCAGAATCCTACAAAATTCCAGAAAAAAATCCACAAAACCCCCAATATCTTCTCATAAGCCCACCAAATTCCAGAAATATCCCACAAAATCGCCTCAAATTTCCACACAATCTAAGAAAAATCCCACACAATTCTTCAAGGCTCCTCAAAATCCCACAAAATTCCAGAAAATTACCACAACATTCCAAAACAATCCCACCAAATCCCAGAAACATCTCACAAACTTACAAAAAAAACCCCCACGAAGTCCCCAAAATCTTCTCATAAGCCCACCAACTTCAGATACAACCCACACAATCTTTACAAATTTCCACTAAACCTAAGAAAGATCCCTCAAATTCTTCAAGTCTCCTCAATATCCCACAAAATTCCACAGAAACTCCACAACATTCAAAAAAAATCCTAAAAACTCCAGAAACATCCCACAAATTCCTTCAAGTCTCCTCAAAATCCCACAAAATTCCAGACAATTCCTCAACATTCCAAAGAAATCCCACCAAATTCCAGAAACACCTCACAAAATTCCAGAAAAAATAAGCAAAATTACCCAGATCTTCTCATAAGCCTACCAAATTCCAGAAATATCCCACAAAATCTCCACAAGTTTCCACACATTCTATCAAAAATCCCACACAATTCTTCAAGGCTCCTCAAAATCCCACAAAATCCAAGAAAACTGCCACAACATTCCAAAAAAATCCAACAAAATTCCCTAAATCTTCTGAAAACCCCACCAAATTCCAGAAAATCTCCACAAATTTCCACAAAATTGAAGAAAAATCCCACACAATTCTTCAAGGCTCCTCAAAATCCCACAAAATTCCAGAAAATTACCACAACATTTCAGAAAAATCCCACCAAATTCCAAAAATCTTCTCATAACCCTACCAAATTCCAGAAACATCCCACATAATCTCCACTAATTTCCACACAATCTAAGAAAAATGTACTCAAAGTTCTTCAAGTCTCCTCAGAATCCCACAAAATTCCAGACAATTACCACAACATTCCAAAAAAATCCCACCAAATTCCAGAAACACCACACAAAATTCCAGAAAAAAATCCACAAAATTCCCAAAATCTTCTCATAAGCCTACCAAATTCCAGAAAATCACCACAAAATCTCCACAAATTTCTGCACAAAGAAAAACCCCACACAATTCTTCAAGGCTCCTCAAAATCCCACAAAATTCCAGAAACACCCCACAAACTTGCAAAAAAACCCACATGAATTTCCAAAAATCTTCTCATGAGCTTACAAAACTCCAGAAATATCCCACAAAATCTCCACAAATTTCCACACAATCTAAGAAAAATCCCACACAATTCTTCAAGGCTCCTCAATATCCTACAAAATTCAAGAAAATTACCACAACTCTACAAGAAAATTCCAGAAAATTCTCTTAAACTTCTGAAAACCCCACCAAATTCCAGAAACACCCTACAAAATCTCCACTAATTTCCACGCAATCTAAGAAAAAGGCCCTCAAAATTCTTCAACTCTCCTCAGAATCCTACAAAATTCCAGAAAAAAATCCACAAAACCCCCAATATCTTCTCATAAGCCCACCAAATTCCAGAAATATCCCACAAAATCGCCTCAAATTTCCACACAATCTAAGAAAAATCCCACACAATTCTTCAAGGCTCCTCAAAATCCCACAAAATTCCAGAAAATTACCACAACATTCCAAAACAATCCCACCAAATCCCAGAAACATCTCACAAACTTACAAAAAAAACCCCCACGAAGTCCCCAAAATCTTCTCATAAGCCCACCAACTTCAGATACAACCCACACAATCTTTACAAATTTCCACTAAACCTAAGAAAGATCCCTCAAATTCTTCAAGTCTCCTCAATATCCCACAAAATTCCACAGAAACTCCACAACATTCAAAAAAAATCCTAAAAACTCCAGAAACATCCCACAAATTCCTTCAAGTCTCCTCAAAATCCCACAAAATTCCAGACAATTCCTCAACATTCCAAAGAAATCCCACCAAATTCCAGAAACACCTCACAAAATTCCAGAAAAAATAAGCAAAATTACCCAGATCTTCTCATAAGCCTACCAAATTCCAGAAATATCCCACAAAATCTCCACAAGTTTCCACACATTCTATCAAAAATCCCACACAATTCTTCAAGGCTCCTCAAAATCCCACAAAATCCAAGAAAACTGCCACAACATTCCAAAAAAATCCAACAAAATTCCCTAAATCTTCTGAAAACCCCACCAAATTCCAGAAAATCTCCACAAATTTCCACAAAATTGAAGAAAAATCCCACACAATTCTTCAAGGCTCCTCAAAATCCCACAAAATTCCAGAAAATTACCACAACATTTCAGAAAAATCCCACCAAATTCCAAAAATCTTCTCATAACCCTACCAAATTCCAGAAACATCCCACATAATCTCCACTAATTTCCACACAATCTAAGAAAAATGTACTCAAAGTTCTTCAAGTCTCCTCAGAATCCCACAAAATTCCAGACAATTACCACAACATTCCAAAAAAATCCCACCAAATTCCAGAAACACCACACAAAATTCCAGAAAAAAATCCACAAAATTCCCAAAATCTTCTCATAAGCCTACCAAATTCCAGAAAATCACCACAAAATCTCCACAAATTTCTGCACAAAGAAAAACCCCACACAATTCTTCAAGGCTCCTCAAAATCCCACAAAATTCCAGAAACACCCCACAAACTTGCAAAAAAACCCACATGAATTTCCAAAAATCTTCTCATGAGCTTACAAAACTCCAGAAATATCCCACAAAATCTCCACAAATTTCCACACAATCTAAGAAAAATCCCACACAATTCTTCAAGGCTCCTCAATATCCTACAAAATTCAAGAAAATTACCACAACTCTACAAGAAAATTCCAGAAAATTCTCTTAAACTTCTGAAAACCCCACCAAATTCCAGAAACACCCTACAAAATCTCCACTAATTTCCACGCAATCTAAGAAAAAGGCCCTCAAAATTCTTCAACTCTCCTCAGAATCCTACAAAATTCCAGAAAAAAATCCACAAAACCCCCAATATCTTCTCATAAGCCCACCAAATTCCAGAAATATCCCACAAAATCGCCTCAAATTTCCACACAATCTAAGAAAAATCCCACACAATTCTTCAAGGCTCCTCAAAATCCCACAAAATTCCAGAAAATTACCACAACATTCCAAAACAATCCCACCAAATTCCAGAAACATCTCACAAACTTACAAAAAAAAACCCCACGAAGTCCCCAAAATCTTCTCATAAGCCCACCAACTTCAGATACAACCCACACAATCTTTACAAATTTCCACTAAACCTAAGAAAGATCCCTCAAAGTTCTTCAAGTCTCCTCAATATCCCACAAAATTCCACAGAAACTCCACAACATTCAAAAAAAATCCTAAAAACTCCAGAAACATCCCACAAATTCCTTCAAGTCTCCTCAAAATCCCACAAAATTCCAGACAATTCCTCAACATTCCAAAGAAATCCCACCAAATTCCAGAAACACCTCACAAAATTCCAGAAAAAATAAGCAAAATTACCCAGATCTTCTCATAAGCCTACCAAATTCCAGAAATATCCCACAAAATCTCCACAAGTTTCCACACATTCTAACAAAAATCCCACACAATTCTTCAAGGCTCCTCAAAATCCCACAAAATCCAAGAAAACTGCCACAACATTCCAAAAAAATCCAACAAAATTCCCTAAATCTTCTGAAAACCCCACCAAATTCCAGAAAATCTCCACAAATTTCCACAAAATTGAAGAAAAATCCCACACAATTCTTCAAGGCTCCTCAAAATCCCACAAAATTCCAGAAAATTACCACAACATTTCAGAAAAATCCCACCAAATTCCAAAAATCTTCTCATAACCCTACCAAATTCCAGAAACATCCCACATAATCTCCACTAATTTCCACGCAATCTAAGAAAAAGGCCCTCAAAATTCTTCAACTCTCCTCAGAATCCCACAAAATTCCAGACAATTCCAAAACTTTCCAAAGAAATCCCACCAAATTCCAGAAACATCCCACAAAATTCCAGAAAAAAATCCACAATACCCCCAATATCTTCTCATAAGCCCACCAAATTCCAGAAATATCCCACAAAATCGCCTCAAATTTCCACACAATCTAAGAAAAATCCCACACAATTCTTCAAGGCTCCTCAAAATCCCACAAAATTCCAGAAAATTACCACAACATTCCAAAACAATCCCACCAAATCCCAGAAACATCTCACAAACTTACAAAAAAAACCCCCACGAAGTCCCCAAAATCTTCTCATAAGCCCACCAACTTCAGATACAACCCACACAATCTTTACAAATTTCCACTAAACCTAAGAAAGATCCCTCAAAGTTCTTCAAGTCTCCTCAATATCCCACAAAATTCCACAGAAACTCCACAACATTCAAAAAAAATCCTAAAAACTCCAGAAACATCCCACAAATTCCTTCAAGTCTCCTCAAAATCCCACAAAATTCCAGACAATTCCTCAACATTCCAAAGAAATCCCACCAAATTCCAGAAACATCTCACAAAATTCCAGAAAAAATAAGCAAAATTACCCAGATCTTCTCATAAGCCTACCAAATTCCAGAAATATCCCACAAAATCTCCACAAGTTTCCACACATTCTAACAAAAATCCCACACAATTCTTCAAGGCTCCTCAAAATCCCACAAAATCCAAGAAAACTGCCACAACATTCCAAAAAAATCCAACAAAATTCCCTAAATCTTCTGAAAACCCCACCAAATTCCAGAAAATCTCCACAAATTTCCACAAAATTGAAGAAAAATCCCACACAATTCTTCAAGGCTCCTCAAAATCCCACAAAATTCCAGAAAATTACCACAACATTTCAGAAAAATCCCACCAAATTCCAAAAATCTTCTCATAACCCTACCAAATTCCAGAAACATCCCACATAATCTCCACTAATTTCCACACAATCTAAGAAAAATGTACTCAAAGTTCTTCAAGTCTCCTCAGAATCCCACAAAATTCCAGACAATTACCACAACATTCCAAAAAAATCCCACCAAATTCCAGAAACACCACACAAAATTCCAGAAAAAAATCCACAAAATTCCCAAAATCTTCTCATAAGCCTACCAAATTCCAGAAAATCACCACAAAATCTCCACAAATTTCCGCACAAAGAAAAATCCCACACAATTCTTCAAGGCTCCTCAAAATCCCGCAAAATTCCAGAAACACCCCACAAACTTGCAAAAAAACCCACATGAATTTCCCAAAATCTTCTCATGAGCTTACAAAACTCCAGAAATATCCCACAAAATCTCCACAAATTTCCACACAATCTAAGAAAAATCCCACACAATTCTTCAAGGCTCCTCAATATCCTACAAAATTCAAGAAAATTACCACAACTTTACAAGAAAATTCCAGAAAATTCTCTTAAACTTCTGAAAACCCCACCAAATTCCAGAAACACCCTACAAAATCTCCACTAATTTCCACGCAATCTAAGAAAAAGGCCCTCAAAATTCTTCAACTCTCCTCAGAATCCCACAAAATTCCAGACAATTCCAAAACTTTCCAAAGAAATCCCACCAAATTCCAGAAACATCCCACAAAATTCCAGAAAAAAATCCACAATACACCCAATATCTTCTCATAAGCCCACCAAATTCCAGAAATATCCCACAAAATCGCCTCAAATTTCCACACAATCTAAGAAAAATCCCACACAATTCTTCAAGGCCCCTCAAAATCCCACAAAATTCCAGAAAATTACCACAACATTCCAAAACAATCCCACCAAATCCCAGAAACATCTCACAAACTTACAAAAAAAACCCCCACGAAGTCCCCAAAATCTTCTCATAAGCCCACCAACTTCAGATACAACCCACACAATCTTTACAAATTTCCACTAAACCTAAGAAAGATCCCTCAAAGTTCTTCAAGGCTCCTCAATATCCCACAAAATTCCACAGAAACTCCACAACATTCAAAAAAAATCCTAAAAACTCCAGAAACATCCCACAAATTCCTTCAAGTCTCCTCAAAATCCCACAAAATTCCAGACAATTCCTCAACATTCCAAAGAAATCCCACCAAATTCCAGAAACATCTCACAAAATTCCAGAAAAAATAAGCAAAATTACCCAGATCTTCTCATAAGCCTACCAAATTCCAGAAATATCCCACAAAATCTCCACAAGTTTCCACACATTCTAACAAAAATCCCACACAATTCTTCAAGGCTCCTCAAAATCCCACAAAATCCAAGAAAACTGCCACAACATTCCAAAAAAATCCAACAAAATTCCCTAAATCTTCTGAAAACCCCACCAAATTCCAGAAAATCTCCACAAATTTCCACAAAATTGAAGAAAAATCCCACACAATTCTTCAAGGCTCCTCAAAATCCCACAAAATTCCAGAAAATTACCACAACATTTCAGAAAAATCCCACCAAATTCCAAAAATCTTCTCATAACCCTACCAAATTCCAGAAACATCCCACATAATCTCCACTAATTTCCACACAATCTAAGAAAAATGTACTCAAAGTTCTTCAAGTCTCCTCAGAATCCCACAAAATTCCAGACAATTACCACAACATTCCAAAGAAATCCCACCAAATTCCAGAAACACCACACAAAATTCCAGAAAAAAATCCACAAAATTCCCAAAATCTTCTCATAAGCCAACCAAATTCCAGAAAATCACCACAAAATCTCCACAAATTTCCGCACAAAGAAAAATCCCACACAATTCTTCAAGGCTCCTCAAAATCCCGCAAAATTCCAGAAACACCCCACAAACTTGCAAAAAAACCCACATGAATTTCCCAAAATCTTCTCATGAGCTTACAAAACTCCAGAAATATCCCACAAAATCTCCACAAATTTCCACACAATCTAAGAAAAATCCCACACAATTCTTCAAGGCTCCTCAATATCCTACAAAATTCAAGAAAATTACCACAACTTTACAAGAAAATTCCAGAAAATTCTCTTAAACTTCTGAAAACCCCACCAAATTCCAGAAACACCCTACAAAATCTCCACTAATTTCCACGCAATCTAAGAAAAAGGCCCTCAAAATTCTTCAACTCTCCTCAGAATCCCACAAAATTCCAGACAATTCCAAAACTTTCCAAAGAAATCCCACCAAATTCCAGAAACATCCCACAAAATTCCAGAAAAAAATCCACAATACACCCAATATCTTCTCATAAGCCCACCAAATTCCAGAAATATCCCACAAAATCGCCTCAAATTTCCACACAATCTAAGAAAAATCCCACACAATTCTTCAAGGCTCCTCAAAATCCCACAAAATTCCAGAAAATTACCACAACATTCCAAAACAATCCCACCAAATCCCAGAAACATCTCACAAACTTACAAAAAAAACCCCCACGAAGTCCCCAAAATCTTCTCATAAGCCCACCAACTTCAGATACAACCCACACAATCTTTACAAATTTCCACTAAACCTAAGAAAGATCCCTCAAATTCTTCAAGTCTCCTCAATATCCCACAAAATTCCACAGAAACTCCACAACATTCAAAAAAAATCCTAAAAACTCCAGAAACATCCCACAAATTCCTTCAAGTCTCCTCAAAATCCCACAAAATTCCAGACAATTCCTCAACATTCCAAAGAAATCCCACCAAATTCCAGAAACACCTCACAAAATTCCAGAAAAAATAAGCAAAATTACCCAGATCTTCTCATAAGCCTACCAAATTCCAGAAATATCCCACAAAATCTCCACAAGTTTCCACACATTCTATCAAAAATCCCACACAATTCTTCAAGGCTCCTCAAAATCCCACAAAATCCAAGAAAACTGCCACAACATTCCAAAAAAATCCAACAAAATTCCCTAAATCTTCTGAAAACCCCACCAAATTCCAGAAAATCTCCACAAATTTCCACAAAATTGAAGAAAAATCCCACACAATTCTTCAAGGCTCCTCAAAATCCCACAAAATTCCAGAAAATTACCACAACATTTCAGAAAAATCCCACCAAATTCCAAAAATCTTCTCATAACCCTACCAAATTCCAGAAACATCCCACATAATCTCCACTAATTTCCACACAATCTAAGAAAAATGTACTCAAAGTTCTTCAAGTCTCCTCAGAATCCCACAAAATTCCAGACAATTACCACAACATTCCAAAAAAATCCCACCAAATTCCAGAAACACCACACAAAATTCCAGAAAAAAATCCACAAAATTCCCAAAATCTTCTCATAAGCCTACCAAATTCCAGAAAATCACCACAAAATCTCCACAAATTTCTGCACAAAGAAAAACCCCACACAATTCTTCAAGGCTCCTCAAAATCCCACAAAATTCCAGAAACACCCCACAAACTTGCAAAAAAACCCACATGAATTTCCCAAAATCTTCTCATGAGCTTACAAAACTCCAGAAATATCCCACAAAATCTCCACAAATTTCCACACAATCTAAGAAAAATCCCACACAATTCTTCAAGGCTCCTCAATATCCTACAAAATTCAAGAAAATTACCACAACTTTACAAGAAAATTCCAGAAAATTCTCTTAAACTTCTGAAAACCCCACCAAATTCCAGAAACACCCTACAAAATCTCCACTAATTTCCACGCAATCTAAGAAAAAGGCCCTCAAAATTCTTCAACTCTCCTCAGAATCCCACAAAATTCCAGACAATTCCACAACACTCCAAAGAAATCCCACCAAATTCCAGAAACATCCCACAAAATTCCAGAAAAAAATCCACAAAACCCCCAATATCTTCTCATAAGCCCACCAAATTCCAGAAATATCCCACAAAATCGCCTCAAATTTCCACACAATCTAAGAAAAATCCCACACAATTCTTCAAGGCTCCTCAAAATCCCACAAAATTCCAGAAAATTACCACAACATTCCAAAACAATCCCACCAAATCCCAGAAACATCTCACAAACTTACAAAAAAACCCCCCACGAAGTCCCCAAAATCTTCTCATAAGCCCACCAACTTCAGATACAACCCACACAATCTTTACAAATTTCCACTAAACCTAAGAAAGATCCCTCAAATTCTTCAAGTCTCCTCAATATCCCACAAAATTCCACAGAAACTCCACAACATTCAAAAAAAATCCTAAAAACTCCAGAAACATCCCACAAATTCCTTCAAGTCTCCTCAAAATCCCACAAAATTCCAGACAATTCCTCAACATTCCAAAGAAATCCCACCAAATTCCAGAAACATCTCACAAAATTCCAGAAAAAATAAGCAAAATTACCCAGATCTTCTCATAAGCCTACCAAATTCCAGAAATATCCCACAAAATCTCCACAAGTTTCCACACATTCTAACAAAAATCCCACACAATTCTTCAAGGCTCCTCAAAATCCCACAAAATCCAAGAAAACTGCCACAACATTCCAAAAAAATCCAACAAAATTCCCTAAATCTTCTGAAAACCCCACCAAATTCCAGAAAATCTCCACAAATTTCCACAAAATTGAAGAAAAATCCCACACAATTCTTCAAGGCTCCTCAAAATCCCACAAAATTCCAGAAAATTACCACAACATTTCAGAAAAATCCCACCAAATTCCAAAAATCTTCTCATAACCCTACCAAATTCCAGAAACATCCCACATAATCTCCACTAATTTCCACACAATCTAAGAAAAATGTACTCAAAGTTCTTCAAGTCTCCTCAGAATCCCACAAAATTCCAGACAATTACCACAACATTCCAAAAAAATCCCACCAAATTCCAGAAACACCACACAAAATTCCAGAAAAAAATCCACAAAATTCCCAAAATCTTCTCATAAGCCTACCAAATTCCAGAAAATCACCACAAAATCTCCACAAATTTCCGCACAAAGAAAAATCCCACACAATTCTTCAAGGCTCCTCAAAATCCCGCAAAATTCCAGAAACACCCCACAAACTTGCAAAAAAACCCACATGAATTTCCCAAAATCTTCTCATGAGCTTACAAAACTCCAGAAATATCCCACAAAATCTCCACAAATTTCCACACAATCTAAGAAAAATCCCACACAATTCTTCAAGGCTCCTCAATATCCTACAAAATTCAAGAAAATTACCACAACTTTACAAGAAAATTCCAGAAAATTCTCTTAAACTTCTGAAAACCCCACCAAATTCCAGAAACACCCTACAAAATCTCCACTAATTTCCACGCAATCTAAGAAAAAGGCCCTCAAAATTCTTCAACTCTCCTCAGAATCCCACAAAATTCCAGACAATTCCAAAACTTTCCAAAGAAATCCCACCAAATTCCAGAAACATCCCACAAAATTCCAGAAAAAAATCCACAAAACCCCCAATATCTTCTCATAAGCCCACCAAATTCCAGAAATATCCCACAAAATCGCCTCAAATTTCCACACAATCTAAGAAAAATCCCACACAATTCTTCAAGGCTCCTCAAAATCCCACAAAATTCCAGAAAATTACCACAACATTCCAAAACAATCCCACCAAATCCCAGAAACATCTCACAAACTTACAAAAAAAACCCCCACGAAGTCCCCAAAATCTTCTCATAAGCCCACCAACTTCAGATACAACCCACACAATCTTTACAAATTTCCACTAAACCTAAGAAAGATCCCTCAAATTCTTCAAGTCTCCTCAATATCCCACAAAATTCCACAGAAACTCCACAACATTCAAAAAAAATCCTAAAAACTCCAGAAACATCCCACAAATTCCTTCAAGTCTCCTCAAAATCCCACAAAATTCCAGACAATTCCTCAACATTCCAAAGAAATCCCACCAAATTCCAGAAACATCTCACAAAATTCCAGAAAAAATAAGCAAAATTACCCAGATCTTCTCATAAGCCTACCAAATTCCAGAAATATCCCACAAAATCTCCACAAGTTTCCACACATTCTAACAAAAATCCCACACAATTCTTCAAGGCTCCTCAAAATCCCACAAAATCCAAGAAAACTGCCACAACATTCCAAAAAAATCCAACAAAATTCCCTAAATCTTCTGAAAACCCCACCAAATTCCAGAAAATCTCCACAAATTTCCACAAAATTGAAGAAAAATCCCACACAATTCTTCAAGGCTCCTCAAAATCCCACAAAATTCCAGAAAATTACCACAACATTTCAGAAAAATCCCACCAAATTCCAAAAATCTTCTCATAACCCTACCAAATTCCAGAAACATCCCACAAAATCTCCACTAATTTCCACACAATCTAAGAAAAATGTACTCAAAGTTCTTCAAGTCTCCTCAGAATCCCACAAAATTCCAGACAATTCCAAAACATTCCAAAAAAATCCCACCAAATTCCAGAAACACCACACAAAATTCCAGAAAAAAATCCACAAAATTCCCAAAATCTTCTCATAAGCCTACCAAATTCCAGAAAATCACCACAAAATCTCCACAAATTTCCGCACAAAGAAAAACCCCACACAATTCTTCAAGGCTCCTCAAAATCCCGCAAAATTCCAGAAACACCCCACAAACTTGCAAAAAAACCCACATGAATTTCCCAAAATCTTCTCATGAGCTTACAAAACTCCAGAAATATCCCACAAAATCTCCACAAATTTCCACACAATCTAAGAAAAATCCCACACAATTCTTCAAGGCTCCTCAATATCCTACAAAATTCAAGAAAATTACCACAACTTTACAAGAAAATTCCAGAAAATTCTCTTAAACTTCTGAAAACCCCACCAAATTCCAGAAACACCCTACAAAATCTCCACTAATTTCCACGCAATCTAAGAAAAAGGCTTTCAAAATTCTTCAACTCTCCTCAGAATCCTACAAAATTCCAGAAAAAAATCCACAAAACCCCCAATATCTTCTCATAAGCCCACCAAATTCCAGAAATATCCCACAAAATCACCTCAAATTTCCACACAATCTAAGAAAAATCCCACACAATTCTTCAAGGCTCCTCAAAATCCCACAAAATTCCAGAAAATTACCACAACATTCCAAAACAATCCCACCAAATTCCAGAAACATCTCACAAACTTACAAAAAAAACCCCCACGAAGTCCCCAAAATCTTCTCATAAGCCCACCAACTTCAGATACAACCCACACAATCTTTACAAATTTCCACTAAACCTAAGAAAGATCCCTCAAAGTTCTTCAAGTCTCCTCAATATCCCACAAAATTCCACAGAAACTCCACAACATTCAAAAAAAATCCTAAAAACTCCAGAAACATCCCACAAATTCCTTCAAGTCTCCTCAAAATCCCACAAAATTCCAGACAATTCCTCAACATTCCAAAGAAATCCCACCAAATTCCAGAAACATCTCACAAAATTCCAGAAAAAATAAGCAAAATTACCCAGATCTTCTCATAAGCCTACCAAATTCCAGAAATATCCCACAAAATCTCCACAAGTTTCCACACATTCTAACAAAAATCCCACACAATTCTTCAAGGCTCCTCAAAATCCCACAAAATCCAAGAAAACTGCCACAACATTCCAAAAAAATCCAACAAAATTCCCTAAATCTTCTGAAAACCCCACCAAATTCCAGAAAATCTCCACAAATTTCCACAAAATTGAAGAAAAATCCCACACAATTCTTCAAGGCTCCTCAAAATCCCACAAAATTCCAGAAAATTACCACAACATTTCAGAAAAATCCCACCAAATTCCAAAAATCTTCTCATAACCCTACCAAATTCCAGAAACATCCCACAAAATCTCCACTAATTTCCACACAATCTAAGAAAAATGTACTCAAAGTTCTTCAAGTCTCCTCAGAATCCCACAAAATTCCAGACAATTCCAAAACATTCCAAAAAAATCCCACCAAATTCCAGAAACACCACACAAAATTCCAGAAAAAAATCCACAAAATTCCCAAAATCTTCTCATAAGCCTACCAAATTCCAGAAAATCACCACAAAATCTCCACAAATTTCCGCACAAAGAAAAACCCCACACAATTCTTCAAGGCTCCTCAAAATCCCGCAAAATTCCAGAAACACCCCACAAACTTGCAAAAAAACCCACATGAATTTCCCAAAATCTTCTCATGAGCTTACAAAACTCCAGAAATATCCCACAAAATCTCCACAAATTTCCACACAATCTAAGAAAAATCCCACACAATTCTTCAAGGCTCCTCAATATCCTACAAAATTCAAGAAAATTACCACAACTTTACAAGAAAATTCCAGAAAATTCTCTTAAACTTCTGAAAACCCCACCAAATTCCAGAAACACCCTACAAAATCTCCACTAATTTCCACGCAATCTAAGAAAAAGGCTTTCAAAATTCTTCAACTCTCCTCAGAATCCTACAAAATTCCAGAAAAAAATCCACAAAACCCCCAATATCTTCTCATAAGCCCACCAAATTCCAGAAATATCCCACAAAATCACCTCAAATTTCCACACAATCTAAGAAAAATCCCACACAATTCTTCAAGGCTCCTCAAAATCCCACAAAATTCCAGAAAATTACCACAACATTCCAAAACAATCCCACCAAATTCCAGAAACATCTCACAAACTTACAAAAAAAACCCCCACGAAGTCCCCAAAATCTTCTCATAAGCCCACCAACTTCAGATACAACCCACACAATCTTTACAAATTTCCACTAAACCTAAGAAAGATCCCTCAAAGTTCTTCAAGTCTCCTCAATATCCCACAAAATTCCACAGAAACTCCACAACATTCAAAAAAAATCCTAAAAACTCCAGAAACATCCCACAAATTCCTTCAAGTCTCCTCAAAATCCCACAAAATTCCAGACAATTCCTCAACATTCCAAAGAAATCCCACCAAATTCCAGAAACATCTCACAAAATTCCAGAAAAAATAAGCAAAATTACCCAGATCTTCTCATAAGCCTACCAAATTCCAGAAATATCCCACAAAATCTCCACAAGTTTCCACACATTCTAACAAAAATCCCACACAATTCTTCAAGGCTCCTCAAAATCCCACAAAATCCAAGAAAACTGCCACAACATTCCAAAAAAATCCAACAAAATTCCCTAAATCTTCTGAAAACCCCACCAAATTCCAGAAAATCTCCACAAATTTCCACAAAATTGAAGAAAAATCCCACACAATTCTTCAAGGCTCCTCAAAATCCCACAAAATTCCAGAAAATTACCACAACATTTCAGAAAAATCCCACCAAATTCCAAAAATCTTCTCATAACCCTACCAAATTCCAGAAACATCCCACATAATCTCCACTAATTTCCACACAATCTAAGAAAAATGTACTCAAAGTTCTTCAAGTCTCCTCAGAATCCCACAAAATTCCAGACAATTACCACAACATTCCAAAAAAATCCCACCAAATTCCAGAAACACCACACAAAATTCCAGAAAAAAATCCACAAAATTCCCAAAATCTTCTCATAAGCCAACCAAATTCCAGAAAATCACCACAAAATCTCCACAAATTTCCGCACAAAGAAAAATCCCACACAATTCTTGAAGGCTCCTCAAAATCCCGCAAAATTCCAGAAACACCCCACAAACTTGCAAAAAAACCCACATGAATTTCCCAAAATCTTCTCATGAGCTTACAAAACTCCAGAAATATCCCACAAAATCTCCACAAATTTCCACACAATCTAAGAAAAATCCCACACAATTCTTCAAGGCTCCTCAATATCCTACAAAATTCAAGAAAATTACCACAACTTTACAAGAAAATTCCAGAAAATTCTCTTAAACTTCTGAAAACCCCACCAAATTCCAGAAACACCCTACAAAATCTCCACTAATTTCCACGCAATCTAAGAAAAAGGCCCTCAAAATTCTTCAACTCTCCTCAGAATCCCACAAAATTCCAGACAATTCCAAAACTTTCCAAAGAAATCCCACCAAATTCCAGAAACATCCCACAAAATTCCAGAAAAAAATCCACAAAACCCCCAATATCTTCTCATAAGCCCACCAAATTCCAGAAATATCCCACAAAATCGCCTCAAATTTCCACACAATCTAAGAAAAATCCCACACAATTCTTCAAGGCTCCTCAAAATCCCACAAAATTCCAGAAAATTACCACAACATTCCAAAACAATCCCACCAAATCCCAGAAACATCTCACAAACTTACAAAAAAAACCCCCACGAAGTCCCCAAAATCTTCTCATAAGCCCACCAACTTCAGATACAACCCACACAATCTTTACAAATTTCCACTAAACCTAAGAAAGATCCCTCAAATTCTTCAAGTCTCCTCAATATCCCACAAAATTCCACAGAAACTCCACAACATTCAAAAAAAATCCTAAAAACTCCAGAAACATCCCACAAATTCCTTCAAGTCTCCTCAAAATCCCACAAAATTCCAGACAATTCCTCAACATTCCAAAGAAATCCCACCAAATTCCAGAAACATCTCACAAAATTCCAGAAAAAATAAGCAAAATTACCCAGATCTTCTCATAAGCCTACCAAATTCCAGAAATATCCCACAAAATCTCCACAAGTTTCCACACATTCTAACAAAAATCCCACACAATTCTTCAAGGCTCCTCAAAATCCCACAAAATCCAAGAAAACTGCCACAACATTCCAAAAAAATCCAACAAAATTCCCTAAATCTTCTGAAAACCCCACCAAATTCCAGAAAATCTCCACAAATTTCCACAAAATTGAAGAAAAATCCCACACAATTCTTCAAGGCTCCTCAAAATCCCACAAAATTCCAGAAAATTACCACAACATTTCAGAAAAATCCCACCAAATTCCAAAAATCTTCTCATAACCCTACCAAATTCCAGAAACATCCCACAAAATCTCCACTAATTTCCACACAATCTAAGAAAAATGTACTCAAAGTTCTTCAAGTCTCCTCAGAATCCCACAAAATTCCAGACAATTCCAAAACATTCCAAAAAAATCCCACCAAATTCCAGAAACACCACACAAAATTCCAGAAAAAAATCCACAAAATTCCCAAAATCTTCTCATAAGCCTACCAAATTCCAGAAAATCACCACAAAATCTCCACAAATTTCCGCACAAAGAAAAACCCCACACAATTCTTCAAGGCTCCTCAAAATCCCGCAAAATTCCAGAAACACCCCACAAACTTGCAAAAAAACCCACATGAATTTCCCAAAATCTTCTCATGAGCTTACAAAACTCCAGAAATATCCCACAAAATCTCCACAAATTTCCACACAATCTAAGAAAAATCCCACACAATTCTTCAAGGCTCCTCAATATCCTACAAAATTCAAGAAAATTACCACAACTTTACAAGAAAATTCCAGAAAATTCTCTTAAACTTCTGAAAACCCCACCAAATTCCAGAAACACCCTACAAAATCTCCACTAATTTCCACACAATCTAAGAAAAAGGCTTTCAAAATTCTTCAACTCTCCTCAGAATCCTACAAAATTCCAGAAAAAAATCCACAAAACCCCCAATATCTTCTCATAAGCCCACCAAATTCCAGAAATATCCCACAAAATCACCTCAAATTTCCACACAATCTAAGAAAAATCCCACACAATTCTTCAAGGCTCCTCAAAATCCCACAAAATTCCAGAAAATTACCACAACATTCCAAAACAATCCCACCAAATTCCAGAAACATCTCACA
This sequence comes from Cyanistes caeruleus, assembly GCF_971803275.1. Taxonomy (NCBI): domain Eukaryota; kingdom Metazoa; phylum Chordata; class Aves; order Passeriformes; family Paridae; genus Cyanistes; species Cyanistes caeruleus. The sequence goes on along the minus strand of NW_028255931.1, from coordinate 233,560 downwards.
AACTTACAAAAAAAACCCCCACGAAGTCCCCAAAATCTTCTCATAAGCCCACCAACTTCAGATACAACCCACACAATCTTTACAAATTTCCACTAAACCTAAGAAAGATCCCTCAAAGTTCTTCAAGTCTCCTCAATATCCCACAAAATTCCACAGAAACTCCACAACATTCAAAAAAAATCCTAAAAACTCCAGAAACATCCCACAAATTCCTTCAAGTCTCCTCAAAATCCCACAAAATTCCAGACAATTCCTCAACATTCCAAAGAAATCCCACCAAATTCCAGAAACATCTCACAAAATTCCAGAAAAAATAAGCAAAATTACCCAGATCTTCTCATAAGCCTACCAAATTCCAGAAATATCCCACAAAATCTCCACAAGTTTCCACACATTCTAACAAAAATCCCACACAATTCTTCAAGGCTCCTCAAAATCCCACAAAATCCAAGAAAACTGCCACAACATTCCAAAAAAATCCAACAAAATTCCCTAAATCTTCTGAAAACCCCACCAAATTCCAGAAAATCTCCACAAATTTCCACAAAATTGAAGAAAAATCCCACACAATTCTTCAAGGCTCCTCAAAATCCCACAAAATTCCAGAAAATTACCACAACATTTCAGAAAAATCCCACCAAATTCCAAAAATCTTCTCATAACCCTACCAAATTCCAGAAACATCCCACATAATCTCCACTAATTTCCACACAATCTAAGAAAAATGTACTCAAAGTTCTTCAAGTCTCCTCAGAATCCCACAAAATTCCAGACAATTACCACAACATTCCAAAAAAATCCCACCAAATTCCAGAAACACCACACAAAATTCCAGAAAAAAATCCACAAAATTCCCAAAATCTTCTCATAAGCCAACCAAATTCCAGAAAATCACCACAAAATCTCCACAAATTTCCGCACAAAGAAAAATCCCACACAATTCTTCAAGGCTCCTCAAAATCCCGCAAAATTCCAGAAACACCCCACAAACTTGCAAAAAAACCCACATGAATTTCCCAAAATCTTCTCATGAGCTTACAAAACTCCAGAAATATCCCACAAAATCTCCACAAATTTCCACACAATCTAAGAAAAATCCCACACAATTCTTCAAGGCTCCTCAATATCCTACAAAATTCAAGAAAATTACCACAACTTTACAAGAAAATTCCAGAAAATTCTCTTAAGCTTCTGAAAACCCCACCAAATTCCAGAAACACCCTACAAAATCTCCACTAATTTCCACGCAATCTAAGAAAAAGGCCCTCAAAATTCTTCAACTCTCCTCAGAATCCCACAAAATTCCAGACAATTCCAAAACTTTCCAAAGAAATCCCACCAAATTCCAGAAACATCCCACAAAATTCCAGAAAAAAATCCACAATACCCCCAATATCTTCTCATAAGCCCAACAAATTCCAGAAATATCCCACAAAATCGCCTCAAATTTCCACACAATCTAAGAAAAATCCCACACAATTCTTCAAGGCTCCTCAAAATCCCACAAAATTCCAGAAAATTACCACAACATTCCAAAACAATCCCACCAAATCCCAGAAACATCTCACAAACTTACAAAAAAAACCCCCACGAAGTCCCCAAAATCTTCTCATAAGCCCACCAACTTCAGATACAACCCACACAATCTTTACAAATTTCCACTAAACCTAAGAAAGATCCCTCAAATTCTTCAAGTCTCCTCAATATCCCACAAAATTCCACAGAAACTCCACAACATTCAAAAAAAATCCTAAAAACTCCAGAAACATCCCACAAATTCCTTCAAGTCTCCTCAAAATCCCACAAAATTCCAGACAATTCCTCAACATTCCAAAGAAATCCCACCAAATTCCAGAAACATCTCACAAAATTCCAGAAAAATTAAGCAAAATTACCCAGATCTTCTCATAAGCCTACCAAATTCCAGAAATATCCCACAAAATCTCCACAAGTTTCCACACATTCTAACAAAAATCCCACACAATTCTTCAAGGCTCCTCAAAATCCCACAAAATCCAAGAAAACTGCCACAACATTCCAAAAAAATCCAACAAAATTCCCTAAATCTTCTGAAAACCCCACCAAATTCCAGAAAATCTCCACAAATTTCCACAAAATTGAAGAAAAATCCCACACAATTCTTCAAGGCTCCTCAAAATCCCACAAAATTCCAGAAAATTACCACAACATTTCAGAAAAATCCCACCAAATTCCAAAAATCTTCTCATAACCCTACCAAATTCCAGAAACATCCCACATAATCTCCACTAATTTCCACACAATCTAAGAAAAATGTACTCAAAGTTCTTCAAGTCTCCTCAGAATCCCACAAAATTCCAGACAATTCCACAACATTCCAAAGAAATCCCACCAAATTCCAGAAACACCTCACAAAATTCCAGAAAAAATAAGCAAAATTACCCAGATCTTCTCATAAGCCTACCAAATTCCAGAAATATCCCACAAAACCTCCACAAGTTTCCACGCAATCTAAGAAAAATCCCACACAATTCATTAAGGCTCCTCAGAATCCCACAAAATCCAAGAAAATTACCACAACATTCCAAAAAATCCCCACGAAATTCCCAAAACCTTCTCATAAGCTTACAAAACTCCAGAAATATCCCACAAAAATATCCACAAGTTTCCACGCAATCTAAGAAAAATCCCTCAAAATTCTTCAACTCTCCTCAAAATTTAGAAAAATTCCAGAAACACCTCACAAAATTCCTGAAAAAACCCACAAAATTCCCTAAATCTTCTCAAAACGCTACCAAATTCCAGAAACATCCCACATAATCTTCACAAATTTCCACAAAACCTAAGAAAAATCCCAAAAAATTCTTTAGGTCTCCTCAAAATTCCAAAAAAATCCAGAAAATTACCACAACATTCCAAAAAAATCCCACCAAATTCCAGAAACACCTCACAAAATTCCAGAAAAAAATCCACAAAATTCCCAAAATCTTCTCATAAGCCTACCAAATTCCAGAAATATCCCACAAAAATCTCCACAAATTTCCGCACAAGGAAAAATCCCACACAATTCTTCAAGGCTCCTCAAAATTCCACAAAATTCCAGAAACACCCCACAAACATTCAAAAAAACCCACACGAATTTCCCAATATCTTCTCATAAGCCCACCAAATTCCAGAAACATCCCACAAAATCTCCACTAATTTCCACACAATCTAAGAAAAATCCCACACAATTCTTCAAGGCTCCTCAAAATCCCACAAAATTCCAGAAAATTACCACAACATTCCAAAACAATCCCACCAAATTCCAGAAACATCTCACAAACTTCCAAAAAAAACCCCCACGAATTCCTCAAAATCTTCTCATAAGCCCACCAACTTCCAGATACATCCCACACAATCTTTACAAATTTCCACTAAACCTAAGAAAGATCCCTCAAAGTTCTTCAAGTCTCCTCAATATCCCACAAAATTCCACAGAAACTCCACAACATTCAAAAAAAATCCTAAAAATTCCAGAAACATCCCACAAATTCCTTCAAGTCTCCTCAAAATCCCACAAAATTCCAGACAATTCCTCAACATTCCAAAGAAATCCCACCAAATTCCAGAAACATCTCACAAAATTCCAGAAAAAATAAGCAAAATTACCCAGATCTTCTCATAAGCCTACCAAATTCCAGAAATATCCCACAAAATCTCCACAGGTTTCCACACATTCTAACAAAAATCCCACACAATTCTCCAAGGCTCCGCAAAATCCCACAAAATCCAAGAAAACTGCCACAACATTCCAAAAAAATCCAAAAAAAATCCCTAAATCTTCTGAAAACCCCACCAAATTCCAGAAAATCTCCAAAAAAATCACCACAAATTTCCACAAAATTGAAGAAAAATCCCACACAATTCTTCAAGGCTCCTCATAATCCCACAAAATTCAAGAAAATTATCACAACATTCTAAAAAAATCCCACCAAATTCCAAAAATCTTCTCATAACCCTACCAAATTCCAGAAACATCCCACAAAATCTCCACTAATTTCCACACAATCTAAGAAAAATGTACTCAAAGTTCTTCAATTCTCCTAAGAATCCCACAAATTTTCAGAAAATTCCACAACATTCCAAAAAAATCCCACCAAATTCCAGAAACACCACACAAAATTCCAGAAAAAAATCCACAAAATTCCCAAAATCTTCTCATAAACCTACCAAATTCCAGAAATATCCCAGAAAATCTCCACAAATTTACACGCAATCTAAGAAAAACCCCACACAATTCTCCAAGTCTCCTCAAAATCCCACAGAATTCCTGAAACATTCCACAAAATTCCAGAAAAAACCCACAAAATTCCCTAAATCTTCTCAAAACCCTACCAAATTCCAGAAATATCCCACATAATCTTCACAAATTTCCACAAAACCTAAGAAAAATCCCACAAAATTCTTCAGGTCTCCTCAAAATCCCACAAAATTCCAGACAATTACCACAACATTCCAAAAAAATCCCACCAAATTCCAGAAACACCTCACAAAATTCCAGAAAAAAATCCACAAAATTCCCTAAATCTTCTCATAAGCCCACCAAATTCCAGAAATACCCCACAAAAATCTCCACAAATTTCCGCACAAAGAAAAATCCCACACAATTCTTCAAGGCTCCTCAAAATCCCACAAAATTCAAGAAAATTACCACAACTTTACAAGAAAATTCCAGAAAATACCATTAAACTTCTGAAAACCCCACCAAATTCCAGAAACACCCTACAAAATCTCCACTAATTTCCACGCAATCTAAGAAAAAGGCCCTCAAAATTCTTCAACTCTCCTCAGAATCCCACAAAATTCCAGACAATTCCTCAACATTCCAAAGAAATCCCACCTAATTCCAAAAACATCCCACAAAATTCCAGAAAAAAATCCACAAAACACCCAATATCTTCTCATAAGCCCACCAAATTCCAGAAATATCCCACAAAAATCTCCACAAATTTCCACGTAATCTAAGAAAAACCCCACAAAATTCTTCTAGTCTCTTCAAAATCCAAAAATATTCCAGAAACATTCCACAAAATTCCAGAAAAAACCCACAAAATTCCCTAAATCTTCTCAAAACCCTGCCAAATTCCAGAAATATCCCACAAAATCTTCACAAATTTCCACAAAACCTAATAAAAATCCCACACAATTCTTCAGGTCTCCTCAAAATCCCACAAAATTCCAGAAAATTACCACAACATTCCAAAAAAATCCCACCAAATTCCAGAAACACCTCACAAAATTCCAGAAAAAAATCCACAAAATACCCTAAATCTTCTCAGAAGCCTACCAAATTCCAGAAATATCCCACAAAAATCTCCACAAATTTCCGCACAAAGAAAAATCCCACACAATCCTTCAAGGCTCCTCAAAATCCCACAAAATTCCAGAAACACCCCAGAAACATTCAAAAAAACCCACACGAATTTCCCAAAATCTTCTCATAAGCACACCAAATTCCAGAAACATCCCACAAAATCTCCACAAATTTCCACACAATCTAAGAAAAATCCCACACAATTCTTCAAGGCTCCTCAAAATCCCACAAAACTCAAGAAAATTCCCACAACTTTACAAGAAAATTCCAGAAAATTCCCTTAAACTTCTGAAAACCCCACCAAATTCCAGAAACACCCTACAAAATCTCCACAAATTTCCACACAATCTAAGAAAAAGGCCCTCAAAATTCTTCAACTCTCCTCAGAATCCCACAATATTCCAGACAATTCCTCAACATTCCAAAGAAATCCCATCAAATTCCAGAAACATCCCACAAAATCTCCACTAATTTCCACACAATCTAAGGAAAATCCCACACAATTCTTCAAGGCTTCTCAAAATCCCACAAAATCCAAGAAAACTGCCACAACATTCCAAAAAAATCCCACCAAATTCCAGAAACATCTCACAAAATTCCAGAAAAAATAAGTAAAATTACCTAAATCTTCTCAAAACCCTTCCAAATTCCAGAAATATCCCAATACGCATGTGTTTCCTCGCCCCAGGGACTAGATCAAACGGACCCAGGATTTTTTGGGTCTCTGGGTCTCTGGGTCCCGAACCAGCACTGGAGGGCGGTGCTGTAGCTGTTAGTTGCTGGTGGAGGCAAGTGCTGGGTCACCGGAGGGCTGGGATTACTATCACTGCAGTTTAGAAAATTGATGGTGAACAGTGCCTTTGATAGTCTGTCCTGAGGGGCACAACCTTTCATGGAATCCCACTGGCGTTTGAGGACGCGCTTGAGCGATTGGTGGGCTCGCTCCACGATCGCTTGGCCGGTGGGGGAGTGTGGGATGCCTCTCTTATGTGTCACTCCCCAACTCTGCAGGAATTCCTCCAGTTTCCTGGAGGCATATGCTGGGCCATTATCCGTTTTTAACTCCTTGGGGACCCCCAACACAGAGAAAGCTTGCATGAGGTGTTTACAGACATGCTCGGCTTTCTCCCCCGCGTGGGCAGAAGCAAAGACTGCTCCCGAGAAAGTGTCTAGCGAAACGTGCACGAACTTTAACCTGCCGAATTCAGAAATATGGGTCACGTCCATTTGCCACACCTCACAACTCCCCAGACCTCGAGGGTTCACCCCTGACCCCAGAGAGGGCATTGCGATAGTCTGGCAATGTGGGCATGTGGCCACAATGGCTCTGGCCTGATCTCACCGCAGGTGGAATTGGCGGACCAGACCAGGCACATTTTGATGGAACATCTGGTGGCTCAGCTTAGCTTGTTGGAACAGATCTGGGAGCTGAGCCATGGAAACAGGGGCAGCGAGGGAATCAGCTACCTGGTTTCCCTCGGCTACCGGGCCAGGGAGATCCGTATGTGACCTTACATGCATTACAAAAAATGGTTGCTTTCTGTGGGAAACAGCATGTATTAGCTTAGAAAGCAACTCAAACAATTTCGGGTTTGAGACCTCCTTCAGAGCAGCGTGCTCTGCTCTGGCAACTACCCCTGCAACATAGGCCGAATCAGTGATTAAATTGAAAGGTTCAGGAAACTTCTCAAAGGCTCTGACGACTGCATCCAACTCAGCAACTTGTGGAGACCCTTCCACATATTGAATATCTGCTTCCCACTGCTGAGTTTTGGGATCTCGCCAAGTCACTACAGACTTGTGAGATGCCCCGGATGCGTCTGTGAACACAGTCAAAGCTTTGAGGGGCTTTCTGCTCCGCATTTCTTTTGGAATCGGTTCAAATTTAGAATTGAAAAATTTGTGGACAGGGGCATGGACCGAAACTTGGCCTTCAAAACTATCTAAAGCAATCTGGAGTGTCTCATTCTCCCAAAGTAGTTGATTAAACATTTCTTTTGTCAGCCTATCTGGAGACGCTTTGTCCCAAGACAAGCTGACTGGTACTCGAACGCATGCAAAATCACATCCAGCCATCTCCCGAAGCCGAGCTCGAGCTCTCCCGATGAGCTGAGCCATCAGCTCCTGTGGCCGGGTGATACTTTTGGACCTTTGATGGCTCAAGAAAACCCACTCTATGATTAAGAGGGGATCCTTAGAGCCCTGGTCCCACTGAAAAATCAGCCCACTGAGGTGTGGCATTCTCCCGAGTATGATGAATTCAAAAGGCAGGGTCGGTTCGTACCGATGTGCTTGCCTTTCGACAAGCGCATCCTCCACTTTCTCTAGGGCTTTCCTCGCCTCTGGGGTCAGAGTCCTGGGAGAACTCAGCTCTTTCTCCCCCTTCAAAAGTGTGAAGAGGGGGGCTAGGTCTTCCGTGGAAAGGCCCAGCCAAGGCCTGACCCAGTTTAAGGTCCCACACAGCGAGTGAAGGTCCGCTGAGGTTTTCGGATTGCTGTTTATTGCCAATTTTTGAGGCACAACAGTCCTCTCAGCAATCCGCAGACCCAGATACTTCCAGGGTGGCATCCGTTGAACTTTATCCTCCTGGAGTTGAAAGCCTGCAGATGTTAAAACCTTAACCACTTGGTCAAGTGATCGGGTAAGTAGATCGTCATGGGGGGCGCACACTAGGACATCATCCATATAGTGATGGATGATGACCTCCCCCATCTCTTTGCGCACAGGAGACAGCAACGAGGAGACGTACCACTGGCAGATGGTGGGTGAATTCTTCATGCCTTGTGGCAAAACCCGCCAGTGGAACCTCCTCATTGGGGCTTCTCGGTTGAGGGTTGGCACCGAGAAGGCAAACCGTGGGGCGTCGTCAGGATGTAGGGGAATTTGAAAGAAACAGTCCTTGATGTCGATTATGGCCAGATTCCAATTTCGGGGGAGCATAGTCGGGGCAGGCATCCCTGGTTGAAGGGGCCCCATGTCAACAATGATTTTGTTGATGGCACGAAGGTCGTGGAGGAGTCGCCACTTGTCTTTCCCCGGCTTTCGGATAACAAACACCGGGGAATTCCAAGGGCTGGTAGTTTCTACTATGTTACCCTTATACAACTGCTCCTCCACGAGCTCGTTGAGCGCCCTTAATTTGTCTTTTCGAAGCGGCCACTGATCAATCCAGATTGCTTCATCAGTGGTCCAATCGAGCTTCTGGAAGGGGCGGTCTACAGTGGCCGCTATTAAAAATCCCGAGGGGTTTTCGGGATTTCAATCTTTACCCCCCATTGTGACATAAGGTCCCTCCCCCACAAGGGAACCTGAAAATCCGCAACAAATGGGCGTAAATTTGCCAATTGCCCATCCGGTCCCTTAATTTGTACTACGCTCTTAGATACCTGCGCAATTGAGTACCCCCTATACCCTGAACCTTCCCCGCCACGGGTTGCAACTCCCAATGTGACGGCCATCTCCTTTGGGGGATGATTGTCACATCTGCCCCTGTATCAAGCAGACCCCTCAAGTTGACAGATTCCGCACCCTGCTTGATGCTGCAGTCGATGATGGGTTTATTTTCACCCACCACCTCTGCCCAGTAGACGCCTGGTGCGTGGTCGTCTACCGGGACTCCCTCTGGGACAGGAATGTACTGAGCTATGATTTGCCCTTTTGGGAGAAAATATGGTGGGTGAATGCAGCGCACTAAGAGGATGAGATCTTCTGGACCACCCGGGAAGGTGATCGGGGAGATCTCAATCTCTGGGGGTGTGTGTCTTGTGTCCCCAATGGCGATAAACTTACAGTCGTGTCCATTCCCTGGCTGGTTCTCCTCCAGTGGGTCCACAGCTACCACCGTCCAGTGCTGGGACCAGAAGAGGATGCCTTTGACGGTGATAAGGTGTCGCGTCCGGTAAATTTGCCACGTCCGATGTTTCTTTCCCCCGACCTCCGCGATACCTGCCCCATTTTTTGCATCGCGCGGGGCAGGTTCGCGCCGCGCTCTCAGTTTTTTTGTTTTTTATTAGCTGTTCCCTCCAGTACTCTCTCCCCAGCTCCATTTCCCACGAGCCCCTGGTGTGGGTGGGCGGTGGGACAGTCCCTCGCCATGTGACCCAGTTGTCCACATCGGTAATACTGAGTAGTTCTTGCTGGTGAAAGGATGAACTGGCCTGACGGGTGTTGGGTCACTGCCACTGTTGGTGTTCTCCTGGCCGCCTGTGGTGGTGGTGGTACCCTGGACGCCCCCACTAACGGAACTTTCTTCTCACATGCATCAATGAGGACGTCCAAGGTTGGCGGTGGATACATGGGCAAACTAAATATAACCTGTTTGCAGATGTCATTACAGTTTGCCTTAGCCATTTCTAAGACAAGCTGCTCTTGTAGCTCAGGTTTATCAACTTGTCTTTCTATTTGCTCCTGTAAACGGTTAATAAACACGGTAAATGGCTCATTGGGGAACTGCTTAATATTTGAGAAGTTGGTCAGGGGTTCCCCCCCTGGCAGGATGTTAAATACCTTCTCTGCGGCCTCCGTGATCTTAATTAAGACAGGCCGGGGTAAAACCCTTTCCTGTTCTGGCTTCCCCCAATTCCCTTCACCGCACAAGTGATCTATCGAGAGGGGGTTTTCGTCCGTGTCAACCGCGGACTCCTTGCTGCGCAACAGCTCAGGAAGGATGGCCTCTAACGACTTCTTCCACCTCTGTTTCCACAGCCTATAATCAGCTGGGGAAAGGAGGCAGGCAAACAACTCTTTTAAGTCGTGGGGGACCATCTCGTTCGCGGAGAAGGTGGCTTTTAATAAACCCTTAAAGTATTCACTTCTCCTGCCGAACTCTTTCTGGGCTTTGCACAGCTCCCTCTTTGTCTGGAAGGAGAAGGGTTCCCATTCTCGGTACCTCCCTCCCTTTCCTCTAAAACTGACCGGTGCGGCAAAGGGAATCACTACCTGTTCCGGGTTCTGGTCTTCAGGCCTGTCACTTCCTGTCCCCGAAGCGTGGGAACCGGATGGGACAGTGTGGGAGCTGGGAGGAGGGACATGGGAACCAGGAGGAGGGGCGTGGGAACCGGAAAGAGGGGCGTGGGAACCGGGAGGAGGGGCGTGGGAACCAGAAGCCAGAAGAGGCGGGGCTGGAGGACCGACTGAGGAGGAGGGCTGAAGGGAGGAGCAGCGGCCGGAAGGGGTGGGGTTTTGGGAGGTCACACTTTGGAGACACGCCCCCGAGGAGGAGGAACCACCCAAGGGGAAGTGGGAGGAGTCAGGGTAGGATGGAAGGGAGGGGCTAGGGAGGAAGGGGTTGTTCATTGAGGGAAGAAAGGGGTTCTTGGAAGAAGGAGCACAAGGGGGGGGTTCCGACCATGCGGTCCCCGCCATCTTGTGCCCCTTGGAGGCCATTTTGAGGGTTAGGAGAGGGGTCAGAGAATATAGGGGAGCATTGGAAACTGGGGGAAACTGAGGCACGGGGGTTAGAAGAGGAATCGGGGAACATGGAGGAGCCTTGGAGACTGGGGGAAACTGAGGCATGGGGGTCTGAGGGTAAAAACTGGGGACTTGTAACCTGGGAAACGTTTAACTGAGGGCTGATAACTGGGGAAACTGAGGAATGGGAAGACACCCTGGCAGCTTGGCCAGGGCTGCCAGGGCAAGGGTTCTGGGAGAGACGTGGGGAGCCAGGGATCCTGTTACCCTTGGGGGATCCCTGAACAGGACAACTTGCCCTGCAGGTCGGTCTGCAGGTCTCCCTCAACTCGGGATCTGGGGGAGAGGTACATGGGGATAGGGAAACTGGGGAAACTGGTGAATTGTGTGGCGGCTGCTTCTGCATTTTCTTTTCCTCTATTACAGTAGACCGAATTAAAATAAATAATGTTACAAATTTTTCAACTGAATTATCACCTCCATTAACTATTTCCGTTAATTTGGACCCAACCACATTCCAGAATTCTACAGAATTTGCTTTGTTTGGGGTTACATTTGGGAAATGCAGGAACAGCCATCTCACAAACTTCTTTACCCTCCCACGAGAAAACTTCTTATTCCCCCCCTCAAGGGTACCCACAACTTGGTAAAAAACTCTCTTTTGCTGTGCCGAAAGACGTGCTCCCATCTTGTCAACCCTAGCACAGCAATCCCACGGCCCCCTGCAACCAAACAACAAATCAACTAAAATAAAAATACGGGTCCAGACTGGGCTACACACACATTCCCCCCGAGGGAGTTTTCACACACTGGGCGCCCCCTTTTCCCACACACAGGGACCACACACCCAAGTCCGGACAGTTGTTGCAGGTGACGTCCACACCTCCCGAGGCGACCGTCTGCACGTCTGACGGCTGCCGCCTCGACCTCTGGGAGCGCAACTCGGCAAAAACGAGTCTGCTACTACCAGAGCAGCTGCCGCTCATGGTCTTTGTGAAACAGGTCCACCAACCTCTCCGCGGGTCTCTACGCCTCGCGAGAGGCCCCACGTTGGGCGCCAGCTGTCGCTGCCCGCTCGGCCCTTCACGCCCCGGCTAGCTTGTGCCAAGCGTCAGCGGCAGGAGTGGGGAACCAGGTGAGCACTGTGTGGCTCGACCTGGAACCTCTAGAGCTCCTTTGGGCTCGGGCTCTATAGTGTGCAGGGCGACACGAGGTGCAGTAAAGGGAGAGAGAGTGCTCGGAGTTCTCCAATTTCCCAGGAACAAGTTTATTCCAGCAGGTGCAGGGACAAGGCGATGAGGGACGGGGCTGGGATCTCGAGGAGAAAGTCCGAGCCGAGACCCTGGGCGCCTCTGTGCGCCAGGTTTTAAAGCCCGTGGGCGGCTCATACAGCAACCAATAATATGGCAGCAGGGGAGGTGTTGTGGGAAGGGGTTACAATACACAAATCCAATGGTAGGGACTTGGGGGAGGGAGGATAGCCATACAACCAACAGGGCATTGAGTAAGGGATGATGAGCAGGGAAGGAACCAGAACAAAAGGTGTGGGGTACATAGATTGATAGGGCTTGGGGGTAGGACCAAAGTGATGGATGGGGAACAATCTGGAAAGAGGGGAGAGGTTCACAATGACAGGCAACTGGGAACAACTATATTGGGATAGTGGGGAGTAACTGGGACAAACCAACTCTAAACTCAAAAAAGGTGAACAAACATACTTAATGAAAGTAAACTAACAGGCGGCAACAAATCTCCTCCAATATCCACACAATTTCAGAAATATCCTTCCAAATTCTTCACGTCGCATCAATATCCCACAACATTCCGAAAAAATCCCACAAAATTGCAGAAAAATGCCACAAAATGGCAGAAAACTCCCACAAAATTCCCTAAAACTTCTCAAAACTCTACCAAATTCCAGAAACATCCCACAAAAATCTCCTCCAATTTCCACACAATTCCAGAAATATCCTTCAAAATTCTTCAAGTCTCATCAATATCCCACAACATTCCAGAAAAATCCCACAACATTCAGAAAAAATCCCACAAAATTGCAGCCAAATCCCACAAAATTGCAGAAAAGTCACAAAAAAATCCTTAAATCTTCTCAAAACCATATCAAATATTTGAAATATCCCACAAAACCTTTACCAAGTTCCACAGAATCTAAGATAATTGACTCAAAATTCTTCTTGTCTCCTCAATATCCCTCAAAATTCCACAAAACACTCACGTAATTCCAGAAACAGCCCACAAAATTTAAAGAACAATCCCACAAAATGGCAGAAAACTCCCACCAAATTCCCTACACCTTCTCAAAACCCTACCAGATTCCAGAAACATCCCACAAAATCTCCACAAATTTCCACACAATCTAAGAAAATTCCACAAAATTCTTCAAGTCTCCTCAGAATCCCACAAAATTCCACAAAAATTCCACAAAATTCTTAAAAATGTCACCAAATTCCAGAAACATCCCATAAAATCTCCACCAATTTCCACACAATTCCAGAAATGTCCTTCAAAATTCTTCACGTCTCATCAATATCCCTCAAAATTCCACAAAACCCCCATGTAATTCCAGAAATATCCCACAAAATTTAAGGAACAGTCCAACAATTGGCAATAAACTTCCACAAAATTCCCTAAATCGTCTCTATACACGAACAAATTCAAGAAACATTCCACAAAATCTCCACAAATTTCCACACAATCTAAGAAAATTCCATAAAATTCTTGAAGTCTCCTCATAATTCCACAAAATTCCACAAAAATTCCACAAAATTCTTAAACTTGTCACCAAATTCCAGAAACATCCCACAAAATCTCCTCCAATTTCCACACAATTCCAGAAATATCCTTCAAAATTCTTCAAGTCTCATCAATATCCCACAACATTCCAGAAAAATCCCACAACATTCAGAAAAAATCCCACAAAATTGCAGCCAAATCCCACAAAATTGCAGAAATGTCACAAAAAAAATCCTTAAATCTTCTCAAAACCATATCAAATATTTGAAATATCCCACAAAATCTTTACCAAGTTCCACAGAATCTAAGATAATTGACTCAAAATTCTTCTTGTCTCCTCAATATCCCTCAAAATTCCACAAAACCCCCACGTAATTCCAGAAACAGCCCACAAAATTTAAGGAACAATCCCACAAAATGGCAGAAAACTCCCACCAAATTCCCTAAAACTTCTCAAAACCCTACCAAATTCCAGAAACATCCCACAAAATCTCCACAAATTTCCACACAATCTGAGAAAATTCCCACAAAATTCTTCAAGTCTCCTCAGAATCTTACAAAATTCCACAAAAATTCCACAAAATTCTTAAAAATGTCACCAAATTCCAGAAACATCCCATAAAATCTCCTCCAATTTCCACACAATTCCAGAAATATCCTTCAACATTTTTCAATTCTTATCAATATCCCACAACATTCCAGAAAAATCCCAGAAAATGGCAGAAAACTCCCACCAAATTCCCTACATCTTCTCAAAACCCTACCAGATTCCAGAAACATCCCACAAAATCTCCACAAATTTCCACACAATCTAAGAAAATTCAACAAAATTCTTCAAGTCTCCTCAATACCCCACAAAATTCCATAAAAATTCCTCAAAATTCTTAAAAATGTTACCAAATTCCAGAAACATCCCATAAAATCTCCAACAATTTCCACACAATTCCAGAAATGTCCTTCAAAATTCTTCAAGTCTCATCAATATCCTACAACACTCCAGAAAAATCCCATAAAATGGCAGAAAACTCCAACAAAATTCCCTACATCTTCTCAAAACCCTACCAGATTCCAGAAACATCCCACAAAATCTCCACAAATTTCCACACAATCTAAGAAAATTCCACAAAATTCTTCGTCTCCTCAGAATCCCACAGAATTCCAAAAAAATTCCACAAAATTCTTAATAATGTCCACAAATTCTAGAAACATCCCACAAAATCTCCTCAATATCCCACAAAATTAAAAGAAAACCCCATAAAATGGCAGAAAACTCCCAACACATTCCCTAATTATCTCTAAACTCGACCAAATTCCAGAAACATCCCACAAAATCTCCACTAATTTCCACACAATCTAAGAAAAATCCCACAAAATTCTTCAAGTCTCCTCAATACCCCACAAAATTCCATAAAAATTCCTCAAAATTCTTAAAAATGTTACCAAATTCCAGAAACATCCCACAAAAATCACCTCCAATTCCCACAAAATTCCAGAAATATCCTTCAAAATTCTTCAAGTCTCCTCAATATCCCTCAAAATTCCACAAAACCCACACGTAATTCCAGAAACAGCCCACAAAATAGATGCAAAAATCCCATAAAATAGCAGAAAACTCCCACAAAATTCCCTAAAACTTCTCAAAACTCTACCAAATTCCTGAAACATCCCACAAAATCTCCACAAATTTCCACACAATTGGAGAAGATCCCACAAAATTCTTCAAGTCTCCTCAGAATCTTACAAAATTCCACAAAAATTCCACTAAATTCTTATAAAATGTCACCAAATTCCTGAAACATCCCACAAAATCTCCTCAATATCCCACAAAATTAAAGGAAAACCCCATAAAATGGCAGAAAACTCCCACCAAATTCCATACACCTTCTCAAATCCTACCAGATTCCAGAAACATCCCACAAAATCTCCACAAATTTCCACACAATCTAAGAAAAATCCCACAAAATTCTTCAACTCTCCTCAATACCCCACAAAATTCCACAAAAATTCCACAAAATTCTTAAAAATGTCACCAAATTCCAGAAACATCCCACAAAATCTCCTCCAATTTCCACAAAATTCCAGAAATATCCTTCAAAATTCTTCAAGTCTCATCAATATCCCACAACATTCCAGAAAAATCCCACAACATTCAGAAAAAATCCCACAAAATTGCAGCCAAATCCCACAAAATTGCAGAAAAGTCACCAAAAAATCCTTAAATCTTCTCAAAACCATATCAAATATTTGAAATATCCCACAAAATCTTTACCAAGTTCCACAGAATCTAAGATAATTGACTCAAAATTCTTCTTGTCTCCTCAATATCCCTCAAAATTCCACAAAACCCCCACGTAATTCCAGAAACAGCCCACAAAATTTAAGGAACAATCCCACAAAATGGCAGAAAACTCCCACCAAATTCCCTAAAACTTCTCAAAACTCTACCAAATTCCTGAAACAGCCCACAAAATCTCCACAATATTACACACAATCTAAGAAAAAACCCACAAAATCCTTCTTGCCTCCTCCATATCCCTCAAAATCCCACAAAACCCCCACGCAATTCCAGATACATCCCGCTAAATTTAAGGAAAAATCCCATAAAATGGCAAAAATCTCACACCAAATTCCCTAAAACTTCTCAAAACTCTACCAAATTCCAGAAATATCCCACAGAATCTCCTCCAATTTCCACACAATTCCAGAAATATGCTTCAAAATGCTTCAAGTCTCATCAATATCCCACAACACTCCAGAAAATATCCCACAAAATTGCAGACAAATGCCACAAAATTTCAGAAAACTCCCACAAAATTTCAGAAAACTTCTCAAAACCCTACCAAATTCCTGAAACAGCCCACAAAATCTCCACAAATTTCCACACAATCTAAGAAAAATCCCACAAAATTCTTCAAGTCTCCTCCATATCCCTCAAAATCCCACAAAACCCCCACGTAATTCCAGAAACATCCCGCTAAATTTAAAGAAAAATCCCATAAAATGGCAGAAATCTACAGCCAAACTCCCTAAAACTTCCCAAAACTCTACCAAAGTCCAGAAACATCCCACAAAATCTCATCAAGTTTCCATAACATTCCAAACCAATCCCTCAAAATTCCAGAAACATACCAAAAAACCTCCTCAATATCCCAAAAAATTTAAGGAAAAATTCTACAACATTCCGAAAAAACACCCACCAAATTCCCTAAAACTTCTCAAAACTCAACCAAATTCCAGAAACATCCCGCAAAATCTCCTCCAATTTCCACAAAATTCCAAAAATATCCTTCCAAATTCTTCAAGTCTCACCAATATCCCACAAAATTGCAGAAAACTCCCACCAAATTCCCTAAATCTTCTCAAAACCCTACCAAATTTCTCAAACCTCCCACAAAATCTCCTCCAATTTCCACACAATTCCAGAAATATCCTTCCAAATGCTTCAAGTCTCATCAATATCCCACAACATTCCAGAAGAATCCAACAACATGCCGAAAATATCCCACAAAATTGCAGACGAATGCCACAAAATTGCAGAAAACTCCCACAAAATTCCCTAAATCTTGTCAAAACCCTACCAAATTCCTGAAACAGCCCACAAAATCTCCACAAATTTCCACACAATATAAGAAAAATCCCACAAAATTCTTCAAGTCCCCTCCATATCCCTCAAAATTCCACAAAACCCCCACGTAATTCCAAATACATTCGCAAAATTTAAGGAAAAATCCCATAAAATGGCAGAAAACACCCACCAAATTCCGTAAAATGTCTAAAACTCTACCAAATTCCAGAAACACCCCACAAAATCTCCTCCAATTTCTAAAACATTCCAAACCAATCCCTCAAAATTCAAGAAACATACAAAAAAACCTCCTGAATATCCCAAAAAATTTAAGGAAAAATTCTACTACATTCCGAAAAAATCCTACAAAATTCCCTACATCTTCTCAAAACTCTACCAAATTCCTGAAACAGCACACAAAATCTCCACAAATTTCCACACAATCTAAGAAAAATCCCACAAAATTCTTCAAGTCTCCTCAGAATCCCACAAAATTCCATAAAAATTACACAAAATTATTAATAATGACAGAAAAATTCCCGAAAACTTCTCAAAACCCTACCAAGTTCCTGAAACATCCCACAAAATCTCCACACATTTCCACACAATCTAAGAAAAATCCCACAAAATTCTTCAAGTCTCCTCCATATCCCTCAAAATTCCACAAACCCCCCACGTAATTCCAGATACATCCCGCAAAATTTAAGGAAAAATCCCATAAAATGGCAGAAATCTCCCACAAAATTCTCTAAATCTTCTCAAAACCCAGACAAATTTCCAGAAACAGCCGACAAAGTCTCCACAAATTTACACACAATTTAAGAAAAATCCCACAAAAGTCTTCAAGTCTCCTCTGAATTCCACAAAATTCTTAAAAATCTCACCAAATTCCAGAAATATCCCAGAAAATCTCCTCCAATTTCCATAACATTCCAAACCAATCCCTCAAAATTCCAGAAACGTACAAAAAAACCTCCTCAATATCCCAAAAAATTTAAGGAAAAATTCTACAACATTCCGAAAAAATCCTTCAAAATTGCAGAAAAATGCCACAAAATTCCCTAAAACTTCTCAAAACCCTACCAAATTTCAGAAACATCCCAGAAAATCTCCTCCAATTTCCACACAATTCCAGAAATATCCTTCAAAATTCTTCAAGTCTCATCAATATCCACAACATTCCAGAAGAATCCCACAACATGCCCAAAAAATCCCACAAAATTGCAGAAAAATGCCACAAAATTGCAGAAAACTCCCACAAAATTCCCTAAATCTTCTCAAAATCCCACAAAATTCTTCTTGTGTCCTCCATATCCCTCAAAATTTTACAAAACCCCCACTTAATTCCACAAAAGCCCCACGTAATTCCAGAAACATCCCGCAAAATTTAAGGAAAAATGCCACAAAAGGGCAGAAAACTCCCACAAAATTCACTAAATCTTCCCAAAAGACTTTCAAATTTAAGAAACATCCCACAAAAGCTCCTTCAATTTCCACACAATCTAAGGAAAATCCCACAAAATCCTTCGTGTCTCCTCAGAATCCCACAAAATTTCAGAAAAATTACACAAATATTGCACAAAATTCTTAAAAATGTCACCAAATTCCAGAAGCATCCCATAAAATCTCCTCAAAATCCCAGAATAATTTTAAATAAATCCCTCAAAATTCCAGAAAAATCCCCAAACATTCCCGAAATCTTCTCAAAACCCTACCAAATTCCTGAAACATCCCACAAAATCACCACCAAGTTGCACAAAATTCCAGAAAAATCCACAGAATTCCAGAAAAATTCCCACAAAATTCCCTAAATCTCCTCAATATCCCACAAAATTTTACAGAAAATCCCACAAAATTCCAGTAAAATCTGATGAAATTGTTAGTGTTCAGGAACACAGACAATCACGGAATGATTATATGAAGGTGCTTTAATGTAGAGCTCTGGGTGTCAGGGGTACACATACCCAAATCTGACCTCTGCGTTTTGACTTGAACATGTTTTTATCCACTATCCTTATTTAACTTACATATTAATTGTTAAATTTACATTGTTCTCTTGTATACATTGATGTTACCCAAGCATGGATTTCTCGTGATCCCCCCCCAGCCCCCCTAACATTGTTCCTCATGTTCTTTAAACAATAATTATATCTAATTACATCTAACAATTGTATCATTTATCATCTACTGACTACACAGGTGCAGTTTCACCTGATCTTTAGCAAGGACAAGGCCTAACATTTCCCAGGGCCTACTTTTCCCAGGCTTGCCACACCTAACTTTCTTTCTAAGTCCCCAAATTTTCTAAGATTTTAAGACCTTTTACTATCATTCCCCCCTTTGAAAGCATTTTTACTTCACTAGAAGTGCAAATGTTTTCACTTGATACAGTCCTTTGTTTCTGAGTTTATACTTGATGTTCTTCGAATCCTTGATTGATGTAAGCGTTGTCCGGGATGTTGTCACGAACTGGAGAACCAGAAGATGGTGGGGGTGGATCTCACATCAGTGCCTTTATTATTTTCTGGTTCCAGGACATTTTTTTCCGTATTTCTCCCTTGAAGATGCTGTCAACTAACCAAATTGCTAAGAATACAGTTAATAAGATGATCACACTCTCAATGATAGATTTAATCCATGAACTCACATTCCACCCTAAGCCTTTGAAGATTTTGCCTAACCAACTTGTAGACAAATCCTTTTGCTCTTCCTGTGCTCCGTGCTCTATTTGTTGCAATTGATTGATGTCATATTCTACATGTGCAGTCACATTTGGGGTGTGGATGCAGCAATGATCAATCCGTCCCTTTAAAAAACTCACACACTCCATGCTCTTTCAGGAGTAGTAAATTGTAATTGTATGTTTAGTTCCTTAAATCTTTCTCAGGTCACTCTTGCTAATTTATCTACCCGACCTGTAAGTTTGTACAACATTTCTTTATTCTGATAGTTTGCTATAGGACCGAGCAAAGACTCTAGGGCCCACCCAAATTTCACTCTACTAGAGGCTTCTTGCCAAGTGTCATCCTGATTCTGTTCCTATCCTAATCTTCCCTAGCTATGCCTGTGTCTAGTCACTGAGTTGTTTTTTAAGCAGATTTCACATTTTGACATTACTGATTTTGTCATTGTTAGCATCCATACCGAGATTAATTTTTGTTTCATCAATTTCACCAATGCCTCTGCACCCCAATGACATTTGTTATGTTTCATTTGTAGAACTTTATTGGAGGACCGCCAGCAACCCACCGCTCTTCACAGAAGTAAACGTGAACACCGTTTATTTCTATCTTTAGCACACCTTTTATAGGGTTCTACAGGGCCTGCCGGCAGAGCAAGTTACTATTGGCTAATACACACAGGTTTACATTTTTTCTCCTGTACACAAGGATATTGTTTTGCTTTACTCTCTCTTCTGCAGGAGGGTTTCAAAGACTTCAGCCTTTAATATCATGACTTATTTCAAAGACTGGTTTGTGCAGACAGGCCTTTACTATTATATAAAATATAGTAACAATTCCCCCTTTCTCTTTTTGCACAAACCAGGCTTTGGATGTGACTCATTCTATAGTTTCATGAAGCCAAGATAACACACAACTTAGACTTTCATCCCAATTAACATTATAAGTAAAGTCTGTCCTCCTTCTAGCACAAGAGACCTCAACCATCCAGTGATGCCCCAGCTGGAGAACCAACTTCCAATGGGGTCACTATCTTCTTTCAGGGCATGTAACCCATCCTGTAGCTGCTGCAGTTGCCCATGGATGGAAACTGAATGATCAGTAAGATTCAGACAGCACATGCCTTCAAACTCCCCACAACCATGTCCTTGTGCTAAGAGCAAAAAGTCAATTGTGGCTCGATTTTGTAATACTGCATGACATACACTACTCACATCGGCTGAAAGCTCACTTAACATTGTGGATGTTAAGTTTAATCCTTCTTAGTTTAACAAGCGAGGCTTTTTAGAGTTGCTAAGCTTTAATTCATTCAGGCTTCACTTTGACTGTTTGATGTTTTCCATTTTATCAGCTACATTCAGCAATTGGTGTAAGCTTGGATGGAAACAAAGTAAGTTTCCCAAAATAACAGGGTTTTCTATGTGGATTAGCAGGAATCTCATTCCATGCTCTATCTCCACAAATTAGGAATATGGAACTAGGTAATCACTTTGGTAATTGTTCTGTGAGATTGCACCACTAATAAAGGCTTTACTCTGTGTAGTAACGAGATCAGCTATAGGGTTGTCTGCAGCCCAGTGCTGCATTACTTTGTTAGAATGACGTTTTGTTGGGGGTTCAAACATTATCCATCCACCTGAGGTATTGGTGGAACCTAACAAATCTAATTCTTCTGAGGGCTGCATGGTAACATTGAGAACTTTGGTAATTTTTGCTTGCCTGCAGGCTTCAAGTTGTCTTAATGTGAAGCCAACAGTGCAATTGCACTCTTGCAACATTGCCAATTGATTCAGTCGAGTCTCATTACTAATTAAACCTTTAAATGCTTGAGGATCCCATTCAGGGACTCCTACGAGACAGGTGTGAAAAGGATCTCCAGGTGTGGCTAGGCTCAGACACATTGACCTTTGGCCAGTTCAGTGTGCCAGAGTGACCCATGTGTTCTGTCACTTTTGGATGTTAGTTAGCAGACAGTTGATCAGGACTATACACAACACAATTACCATAAGCACTTTGTTCCTTGTAAATGACACCATACTTGCAAACTCACAGCTAAACTTTAACGTTAAATGAACTTTCAAAGCTCATTTCATTTCACTAGCTCTTGAAGGGGGAAATGCTTATACTTTATACTAACATAACAATTCCTATATAGGCTAAACTCTTTATCTTAAACTATTATCTAACTACTTTTATCACATGTGCTCTGGTATATATGTAGTCTAAGCGTGAAAGCAATTTGCTGAAAGGGTAAACACACAACTACAATTTGCTTTATATACAGTTAGATGGAGTCTCTACACTTTTCTTAGATCTTCTACAGAATTTCCTTCACAAACAGACTATGATTTAACACGATTCAGTCTTGGAACGTTCACTGCTCCCGTGATGTCAGCTGGCAGCTGATCGGTGACTGAGGGCTTTGATGTTCAGGTTGTTCTACACATCCTTCTAAATCTTAAAACAAAAGAAAACTGAAAAATTGGTAGAGACACAACATCATAATAACAACATAAAATTTCTGTTGGTAAACTGTCTGTGTAGTGCTCAGACACAACTGTGTCCTGACAGCTCCACTTCTGATCCATGTCTGGAGTACCAAGGCTGTGTGGTGACCTCTCTGCTCACTGGATCTTGTGTGTTCAGAGACAGACAGTCTGGTCAGATGGACAGGTGACCTTTTTGAACCTGCCAACAAAACACAGACACTTCTCCCCTTGAAGTTAATGAATTACACTAATCAAATGCTTTTAGGGCATCAATTTCCCCCGTTTTTTTTTTTAAAAAATAAAAACAAGATGTACTTCTGTTATACACATCAACATTAACACAAAACCATATACAATTAGTAAGAACCTATAGCAGTTAAAAATCAATTAAATCATAAACATTATTAATAACATATGTAATATAAAACTACTATTAATTACTAAAACACTGCACCAGCATCCCTTAGTTAGCAAACAAACAGAAACGAAAAATCATCAGTGAAGGATTGGATAACCACCTCCGGAAATGATTCTCCAAGCTCACTTCAAAATTGATCCAGCTGCCATATTAATAGGGTCAAATTGCTGAGTCAAAAAGTGACTCAAATACTGATTTGGTACAGAAAACATCTGGATCTGTTGGCAAACATTCTGTCCAGGTAAAGTCAAGGCTTGGCCAGGGCCTGGCTTTAAACTGGAAAGATGCCTCTTAACTCATTTCTAAAACAAGGTTCTCAATAGTAGCAGCTAGGAGATGCTTACAGCACAGCAAACTGTTAAAATGCATTTGTACAAAGCAAATGATCAGAAGCCTCAGGTACCAGACCAATTAAACCATGCAGCAGTTGGTTTAATCTGAAGCCTCTCCCATGGCAGCTGATCCTCAGCAATGGTACATCTTCTTAAAATTCTGGAAACACTGAAAAATAAGAAAGCAATAAGAAACAAAAACTGCAGAGATTGTAACAACCAATAGAACTCCTGATGAAGTCAAGGGTGTCACCGACTGCATTCCCTTCTATCCACAAGCAGGTGTTCATCAGTGTTCTGTCACAGCTGTTTCAGTTGTAGCTGTCTTCATCTCTCTAGGAAAATAACTATACTTTGCAGTTTAGACAAGTGTCTCCAATAAAACATAAACAATTTAAATTAAACAATATTTAAACCTAACAATAATGATTTATGACAAAAGGAAGTAACAAACTTAACCTTAAAAGAATATCTAAGTTATAAAATTTAACTTAAAAACATTCAAGCCTAAACATAATAAAACTTGACTTTTCTTAATTCTATTAACACTTAATCTATATTAAATAAAAACATAACTTATTGTGTTACTACAAAGAGGCAACTAAAAGTTTGATATATACCTTTTAAACACAATATCACAGTAACATGGATTCACTATAAAGATTATAAAAATGTAACAAGTACATCACAATTCTATGTCATCTAGCTTTGAGAATAACTGCAAATGGTACTAAAAATACTCATGCATAACAGGAATTTGCCTAGTATATGTTCAAATTGGTTAGGATTTTAAAGTGCAGTTTTTCTAGAGAAAAACCACAACAACACAGAATTTGGCAAATTGCCATTCAGCTTTTGTAGCACTTTTCAGAAACATTAAGTCTAATTCTTAAACTAAAATCTAAAATCCAAATTGGTATATATGCAGTTATATGTGTTTTATATAACAAAAGGACTCACATTGAAATTACCTTATTAAAATTGTAGGAAAAACAAGCAAATGGATAATATATACTTTAACTTAACTTTGTCTTGTACAGTAAAGTTCTCTTAACTAATTAATTTTTTTAAACCATAAATATCTTTTGTAGATAACATCAATTGGCAGGTTTTCTTAGTAGCTGTAAATTATACCATATTTTAACCTTAGGTTTTAAGGCTAATTATTGCAAGGTAACTTCTGTTAATATTCACCTTAAACACCTTTTTTTTTGAAAAGGGGCCTTTTTAAACGTTCAAAGAATCACAATAATTTCTCCAGTAAAACCGCCGTGGGAACGTTGTATCCAAGCACATCCTCCAGCACTGCACTTTCCTCCTGTGAATTCCCTGTGCAGGGAATGTGTCTGTGCTTTTCCCTGCTCTGTTCACTGACAAACAAACCTGAGCCCGTGGGACTGTCAGAGCTCCTTCATGCAATGAAATCAGGTTGTGTTTCTCATGGCATGTTCTGGAGGAGCTTTTCTTGGTGTGTCTTGTGCTGCTGGAAATGACACAAGAGCCAGGAGGGAACAGAAGCTGCTGCTGCCCGCTGGCTCAGGGCCAGGGAACCAAGTTGTGCTCCCGGGCAGTTGGGCCCTGCTGGAAGCAGAGCCGCGTTTCCCTTGAGCAGCTCAAGCTTGTGACAGCTCCAAACAGGAAAACTCAGCAGAAAACTCTTCCTCCAAACTCAGCTGCTTTCCCTCCTGCAGCTGTTTGGGAAAGAGCCTCAAAGCACAGCCTCTGCTGGGAGCCATTGGTGCATTTCCTCCCTCCCGGCAGCAGCAGCTCCTGAGCCCTTCACGGGCTCCTGGCCCTTCCCAAACCCTTCAGCTCCCTTTGAACTCTCAGCAGTCACTAACATATGCATTTCTTTCATATTTAAACTGCATTTAAACTTCTCTTTTTCTCTCCTCTCTATCTTTTTAATCTCCTCTTCATCTCCTTTAATCCCGTCAACACCAGTAGGATGGGGATGGAGTCTTGGGGTGGGTGTGGGATGAACTGAGGATCCAGCAGAGAAGGGCAAGGCAGAGGGGAGAGGACTCAGCCAACCCTTCTCCTGCTCTCTCCTCCCCCAGGCTCCAGCTAAAGCAAGTCAGGCTGGAAAGGATCCCACAAATGCTGTGTTCTCCTCCCTCTGAGCTTGGCTGGGGATCCTTGGCTGGCTTCAGCCTGGTGCAGTGGCTGAGATTCGCTAATTTGAGATTTTTGGCTAATGCACTAAATAATGTGGTGGGTTTAGCGCTGGCTGAAATCTCCAGGGCACTTACTCATTTCTCACTGTGAGATATGGATTAGGAGAAGGGCAAAATAGGCTTAAAACTTAGAAGGAATAAAGGAACTTTATTAACAGGACTACAAGAATGAGAAACTCTAATAAAACTTTCAGAACGCCTTTCCTCTCCTTTTTTTTTTTCCTGACACTGTAGAGATAGAACTTGGTATGTTAAAA
The DNA here is from genome assembly GCF_971803275.1 of Cyanistes caeruleus. NCBI lineage: Eukaryota > Metazoa > Chordata > Aves > Passeriformes > Paridae > Cyanistes > Cyanistes caeruleus. The sequence goes on along the minus strand of NW_028255931.1, from coordinate 208,146 downwards.
CAGTATTAATTACACAATAGTTTTGTATTAGTTTTTGTAGGGAGAGAAGTTTTTTCCTGTTATGTCATGGAGGCTTTTTTACAAGGAATGGATTTTTTTGTGCTTTTTCATTTTTACAAATAGCAGCCGCCTGGGAAGAAATTTTTCTGTCGTGACATTTTCCTGATTTTTACAGCCCTCCTAGAGGTGTGTCAATGGATTATGAATTCATGGGGTTTTATTTTAAGGATGAGTTGTTTGAAGGCAAAGGTTCTCTTCATTTGTTTTTGTGATCATCATTGGAAACAGAAGTTTTCTTCTCTCCCTGGGGGCAAAGGGCATTTTATTGTTTTTATTTGTTTTTCTGTTCAAACTTTTATGGGATAACAGTTACTTTAACATGTGTTTGGTTTCTTTAATGGATGCTTTTGTTTAGATTTACAGTTTTAATATATTTTTATACTTTTTTCATTAATTAAAGGAGTTATTTTGTATATCATTGTTTATTTCTATGGCTTTACTATAAGAATATTTTTGTTTCAATTACCATTTTTTCATTACTTTTCTATCTAATGTTTGACTTCTTTTTTTTACTGACTTTGATGTTTTTTTGTTGTTTTTTTTGTGTGTTATTACTCTGTCCTTTTCTGTCCCTGGAGAGATGAACAAGGTTTGTAGGTCTCATCCGTGTATTGAAAGGGTTAATATCTTGCCCAGGCTCATAATCTTCCTAGTGTTCCAAATAAATAGGTACTGTGAGGGATACATATCACAGGTGAGCACCCACTGCACAATCTGCTTTGGATTAAATCCCATCTCCGTCTTCATCAGCTCACAGTCACTGTGACACTATTCCTGCATGGAAGAAACAGGCTGGGATGCCCCTTTCTGCTTTTAATCTTTTTATTGGCAAATGAAATATTCTATTTGAAAACCTTCAAACCCTGGAGTTTCTTTGTATTTTCACCTGAAAATGCTGCCAGCCGAGGTTCCCAAGTGTGTGGTACGTGTTTGTGTGCACAGAGCAAAGGTGTCAGCCTGTGTGCGTGGCCCGGGTGTCTGTCAATGTCCATTGAAGCAGACGGCTGGAAGGGGGCTCTGCCCGCCCTGCGCTGCTCCGGGGCTGGGGCTGGGCTGGCAGAGGCTGCAGAGCGCTCTGAGAGGCACAGCCTCAGCCCCGGCCGCCATCTTGTGCACGGTGGCACAGCCTCAGCCCCGGCCGCCATCTTGTGCACGGTGGCACAGCCTCAGCCCCGGCCGCCATCTTGTGCACGGTGGCACAGCCTCAGCCCCGGCCGCCATCTTGTGCACGGTGGCACAGCCTCAGCCCCGGCCGCCATCTTGTGCACGGTGGCAGCTCTGAGGGCTGTGCGAGGGACGCTCTTCCCCAGCGCTGTTGCACGTCCTTTCCTTTCTCAGGATGGCATTTGGAAATGTTTCTTCGGCCCTATCAATACACAACTCACTGTCTTACTCACTTTATGCCTGGAAGGTTCTAAGAAGACAGTGAAAAGCATAGTGTGATTATGATGCACAAATAGTAGTCAAGAAAACAGTACTCCATCGTGTAGGGCCTGCAGAGCAGGGATTCGTTTATTCAACACCAGGAGTGAGGGGGAAGCTCCACCACAAACTCACTTGTCCATTCTTTGCACAGGACAAGCTTTTAAACTTTTTAAACTTAATGGGCACATTCTACTTTCCTAAGCTTCATATTTTCTAATTCCATGATTGTGGAAGCCCTTGCAGCAGGGCTCTACATGAGGTAGTTGTCAGCCTCCTGGTGGTTGTTTTTGATGAAGGCTCAGGAGCTACCTGAATTCAAAAGGCCTTTTTGTTACACTTCAACACTTCCCTTTTCTGGGAATTCAACACAAACTTATGGTCAGTAAGTTCTGCAAGTTCTCTTGCTGTGTGAGGCCACATTGCGTCTTTCATTCAGCAATTCATGAAGAAAACACCAATTGCCTACTGAGACCCTTCTGCTCCCTCCCAAATCACTACTCAAGAACAAGCCTCAGGCACATGCCCATAGTCCCTCTCTGCCAGCAGCTTCGAGCTGCATTGCACAGTGCTTGCTGTGCCCCAGAGAGCACCAAGCAGGCTGGCCTGGTGCCCCTGAATATTTCTGCAAAACCCTCTGCATTTCACACCTTTGCTGTGGCTCAGTGCAGAGCTCCAGGATTGCAGGCGCTTGGTCCCAGAGCTGTGTGAGGCAGTGGCTCGTGCAGATGTGCCCTGACTTACTGTCAGTGCCTCACGCTGGCCTGGGTTCCCCTGGCAGAAATGCCGTGCCTGAAGGACACTGCCCTGTGCTGGAGCCTGCGGAGCAGCCCGGCTCCCTCCCCCTGTGCCCAGAGTGCTGCACACACTGCTGACCATTGCCAGGAGTTCCAGGGCAGGCGGCAGAAGAGCAGCAGTGGTCAGGCAGGGCAGCAGCCCTGGGCTGCTCTTTGCCTTTCCCTCCTCCTGTGCAGACTCCAGACAGCCCATGGCACCAGTGTGTGCTGTGCCCAGCACGGCGCCGCTTCCCCTCAGGAGCAGCCAGCTGCCAGCTTGGCTCTGAGAGCGGAGGATTTGCCTGGTGCCAGCAAGAGGCAGCCAGGGCCAGGCTGCTGCCTCTTGCAGCTCCAAGGGCCTCCTTCCAGCCTGCCTGTGCCGAGGCTCAGGCTTCTCTGGGCTCTGTCAGGGCTCTGCTGGGGCTCCAGCCTGGCCAAGGCCGGGCCCGCTCTCACCTCACAGGCGCTGACAGCTCTGCACCACAGGAGATCTTGCACAGCACCCTCACTGCTCTTTCTGCTTTCTCTCTTCAGCCAGACTCTCCTCCAGCCAAAGAGATTGCTCTTAGGGATACAAATCCAAGTGGCAGGAACCCAAATACTCTCGAGTCACATCTGCACAGCCTGCATTTGCACAGGATGTTTGTGTTGCACTGCTCCTCCTTTGGTTTTTCCTGCAAATGCCATTGCTGTTTCTGCCTCAGATAGAAATGCCAGAGCTGGGCAAAACTTGTCCAGTTGGCCATATTCCAAAGGCAGTGTGGTCTGGAGAGGATGAATGAAGAGGAGCCTTCCCCCCTTACAAACTGTACCAAAGAAGCCATCAATGTCCCTTTCCACCTCTAAGAAAAAACTGACAATTCAGAAGGAAATGTTGAGCTTTCTCACAGGGTCAGAAGGAGAGAAATGTTCCAAAGGAGTTGAGATTTTAGAAATTTTATTTAAAATCCTACTCTACAATCCTACACTACAAACCTACACTACCATCCTGCTCTACAATCCTACTCTATAATCCTACTCTAAGTTGGTCATGGAGAAGACAGTTCTAAATTAATTGTTGCATTCCTGCCTCCTCCTTCCACTTCTTTACTGCAACGATGAGAGGTGCCAGGCTGGACCCAGGCATGGCCGATGTTATAAATTGATGCTGCAGAAAGGAAAAGAAAACAACAAGAAAGCATGATTTTCCAAGCTAAGAGCTTCAAAGGCAGGGGAATACTTTTTAAATGAAATGGGGATTAAGTCAGAGTAGGTCAGGAGCATGGGGCAAGAGTGGCACAGGTTGCCCCAAGAGCTGGTAGGAGGCCCATCCCTGGAAATATCTGAGGTGTGAGTATCCTGATCTCTTGAAAGATGTCCCTGCTCATTGCAGGACACAGACTAGATGACCTTTCCATGTCCTTGTGTGTTAGTTTGAGGTGAATTGACATTTAGGGAAAGAAGTAAGAAACCCCGCACGGAAGTGATTTCTTTGAGAGAAGCTGCTGGGAGCTTCCTCTGTGCCTGAGACAGGCCAATGGCTGGCTAGTTCTGAGAACTGACAACATTTTGCACCATTTAGAAATGAGATGTGCCTCTGTGATGATGCACATTTTGAAAACCACCAGCCCTAGCACTGGCCCTCTTTGCTTCCGGAGCCCGAAGGTAACGGAGCTCTGGTGAGGCCGGCCCTGCTCGCCCACGGCCTGTGCTCCTGGGGGAGGCCGGGCCAGAGCCCAGCGGCTCCCGGGCGGGGGATGGAGGCTGCGGGACCCCGGCCCCAGGCTGGGCCAGGCCACGGCTGCTGACATCTTGCCCACACTAAACCCTCTCCCCGGCGTGCAGCGACGGCTCCAGGCCGAGCCTCCCCTCCCAGCGGCTCCCGGGCAGAGAGAGGGGCCCAGGACAGCCTGAAATCCAACACCGTGACTGCCATGACCTGGGTGAGATTGAACCCTTTCATTGCACAGGTGAGACCTTTCTTATTCTTGTGGGCCTGCTAATAAAATTTGTTATTCCTTTGAAGTTTGAAGCCTGTTTTGCCCTTCTCCTGATCCATAGCTCCCAGCAAGAAATGAGTAAGTGCCCTGGTGATTTTAGCCAGCGCTAAAACCCAGCACTCCCTGCCAGCCCAGCCCAGTCTAGGATTGCTCCCCACTGTCAGCTGAACAGCACCAAGGTTGGAAGGGAGGAGGATGGGGGCTCATCTGATGCCTTGGATTTCAGTGGAGGAGGAGCCCATCCCTGGGACACTGTTTCACCTGCAGCCCTTTTGGCATTTTACCTGCAGCAGCTCCTTGGCAGACCAGCGCTGCGCCTCGCATTTCTGCAGGCAGCAGCTCAGGAAGTCACGCAGCAAAGGCGAGAATTGCTCGGGCTGCCGCAGCTGTGGGGTCCCTTCTGTGGCTATGTGGAATTTAGCCTGGAGAAAAAGGAAACACAAGGCTCCACCTGCTTCTTTCCCAACTGGAACTGCTCTCCCAGAGCCCATTGTTTCAGCTCCACTCTGCAGTGGCAGTTTTTGCCCTGGCAGAGAGGCAGACATGACTTTCCTGTAGCATTTGGATGACGACTTTCCTGTATCATGAAAAAACCCAAGCCCCAAAGCCACAGCTTTGCCAACATCCAGCAGATCTTGCCTTGGCAGCTGATTCCATTGCCTGCTCTAGTTAGTGGCAACTACATCAGTAAATACGTGTTTCCTTCTTGGAAAATTCCCAGCAGCTTGGCAGACTTTTTGGAAGAGGGATTTTACTATTCTAACTAACTCTACTATTTCCAAGGATTCTTACATGAAAAGAATCTCTGCAGTGCTTGTTGGTCCCTTAAGCACAGCTGCCATAAAACAAAACTCATCAGGCTTTTTGTCCTGTCCTTGAAAATGATGGTAATTGGAAGAAAAGAAAGGAAATGCAGCAGGTGTTCCTCAGGGAAGGAAACAAACCTTTGGAATCTCATTTTCAACACAGACACATTAAGATGCCTCCACAAATGTATTGGGTTGAAAATGCCTGTTTGGGCACACAGGAGCCACCTGCAGCTCTGTCTCTCAGCACTCTGAAAATTTCAGGTTCCCTTACGTGGCAAAAGGAAAATATTCATGGTGAAATCAGAAGTGTCATCCCTGTGGTAAGCCTGTGCTGGTTGGATTCTCAAGTCAATGCATTAACGCTGTGCCCATCCCAGAAAGTGCCAGGAAACAAACAGGAGGTTTTGGCAGGCTCTCCCCGTCACCAGGCTCCAGCTTGGTGATGTGGAGAAAGTGGCTTGGGTTAGGAAAGAAGGTGGTCACTGAGTGTCTCAGCAGCACTGCACAAGAAGCAGAAGAGACTCTGGCTTTACAGCCTCATCTCTGGGTTTCAGACAAGTTTCCCTGTGAGAAGAATGGGGCTGCACTTCTTCTCTCAAAAGCACTGTTATAGAAACTTGGTTTGCTTTGAGTTTCTTTGCTTTATTTCTGGAAAGATAACACCAGCTCTGAGATGGTTGTTTCCTATTCTTGGGGCCATCTACACAGCCAAAAGAGCTGGAACGACTTCTAAGGCAAAGCAAAATGCTGCCTGAGAATGGAGATGGTTTGGGCGAGGTAAGGCTTGAGTTCCCCCAGTGCTGCAACCAAAGCTCCAGCAGATGCTGATGTGCTGCAGGGCCATTTGTAGAAGGGGCCTTGGTGGAAGTACTTCCAGCAGATGGCCATGGGATTTTGTGCAGTGAGCAGAGAACACGGGACAGGTGAGAAAGACAGCGGGATCAGAGAGTATTTGCTCCTTACCGATCGAGCAGTGAAACTGTCATAAGGAGTTTTTTGTTCGGCCATTTCAATTGCCACAATTCCAAAAGACCACACGTCCACTTTGGGGCCATATGGTTGACGCTTCACCACTTCAGGTGCCATCCACCAAGGAGTCCCGGTCACCGAGCACCGCTGATTTTGCTCAGGGGTGAGCTGAGCAGAAAGGCCAAAATCAGCTGAGGAGAAAGCAAAATACTCTTTTCATTTTAATACTCTCAATTAGGAAACCAAGCCAGAGAATTCCCCAGTGGAAGGTTAAGAATGTGCAGTTGAATTTCCTGGACAACACTCCCTGCTCTGTTTCCTTAGGGTTTTAGCCAAGGCAATATGAATTGGCTACTTCAAACATCCCCCCATTTCTTACACTTCCTCCAGCAGTGCCTTTTGTTCCCCTGAAGGTTTAGATTGCAGCTCCCTCCCTCTGGAAGGAACACACACAGACACACACAGAGCAATAGCACTCTGGGCTGCTCGTGGCTCCTTGTCATAGCTGTGTGCACCCTGCAACTGTGCCTTCAGCCCACAGCAGGGGGGACCCCTGCACTGCCAGCAGCAGCATTTTTGGGGAGCTGGCAGTCACTGAAAGCAGCCCCACACCCCCCATTCCTGGAAGGCTGAAGCTGAGCAAGAATACACTGACCCAGCTTGACAGAGCCGTCGGTTCTGAGAAGGATGTTGTTGCTCTTGACATCTCGATGGATCACGTGGTTGGAGTGAAGAAAATCCAGTCCTTGCAGGCACTGAGAGAGAAAAGAGAACCAGGGGGGCAAAAAGTAGTGCTGTGAGTTCATCGCACAAGCAAGGAAACAGCTGTGGAAGGTTCCCTTTGCAGGGGAATGGGGAGGAATGGCAGAACACAGCGCCATTGAGAGCAAGAGCCTGCTGCTCCCACAGGAGCAGAGCAGCACCTTTCTCAGTGGAGAACTGCAAATGCCAATGCAAGAGACAGAGATAGAATACAAGAGCAGGGGATAAGAGGACAGGAAATGAGTCCAGTGAGTGTAGGGGCACTGGCAGACAGTTCCCTTGAGATGCTCTTGCTTGCCCATAGCCGAGCAGCAGCACAGAAACCAAGCCCGGCCCATGAAATCCCTCCTGTTCTGAGCCCCTGTTTCCCAGACAATGCAGCTCAAGGCCTTGGAAGCACAGATGGGATCCCTGACCTCCCGACTGACAGCTGCAATCTCTCCTTCAGACATTTGAATCTCGTCGATGAGATCTCTCAGAGTGCCTCCGTCCATGTACTCCATCACCAGCCAGAGTTCCTCATGCACAAGGTAGCTGAAAAAAGGAAACAAGGCCATGCAGGTGAACATGCACGCCTAGGTTGGTTTTTTGCTTGAGTCTTGTTTCTGGGTCCCTTGGAGACAAGGGCAGAAGAAAAGGCATAGACATTGCCTCTAGGCTGTGCAGTGTTTGCAGTCTGTGCTGTCTCAAGGAGAAAGGCAGTTTAGGAAGAGCCCAGATAAAAAACCTGTCACGCATGGCATTTCTGGAAATAAGCACCTAGTCTTCCTGGCATGCACAGCAATGGAAAAGAGGGGCAACAATGCAAGGGCAATCCTCTCTTGGATGGTTCATCAGCATTTAAGAAACTTGAAAAACTCAAGCCCAAAGAACTGTGGAGGCAATGAACTTAGAAGGTATTGAATTCTTAAGATAGGGCTGATGCAGGGTTTTGAACCATTTTCAGTCTGCATTTGCCAGGGTGGATTTATGCAGACAAAATGCAGTCTCTTCCCATCCATTGGAGATAAGTAGAGAAATAATCATTAACGACTCTGTTTCCTGCCACTGACCAAAGTGGGTTTTTAAGCTCTCATGCTTGTAGTATGTAAACAAACATTCAAGGGATAGGACTGTGACCACTCACCTGGCTAAGTAATTCACGATCCTGGGACTCCTATTGCTCTCCATGATCCTGATTTCATTCATGGTTAGTATCTTCCTGCTCACTCCTTGCACATTTATTTTCTTTATGGCCACCTCAAATGACATTGAAAAGGAGTAATTTGAGAAAATTGGTAGCATGAGACCACAACACACATGGAGCAAGTGATTTTGGAATGGCACAGCCAAGCTGTGCCAAAGTGCCTTGTGATTAGACCTCATCACTGGAGTAATTAGGGAGTGACATTGCAACAGCCCATTTCTCTGCTCCCTTGGGGGTCAGTTACAGGACATGTGGCCACTGGCGATTTGCCTTGTCCACAAAGCCTGTTCCAAGTGCAATTTGCAGGCTGGCTCCAGTCTGTGCTTCTTGTGCCTTTTCAGCACAGCTCTCCTCAAAGCTCCAGCCACAGCTGTCAGCAGTGGGGAAAGGCCTGGAGAGCAGCAGAGGCTGCAGGGGCTGTTGACATTTACCTCTCCTCCTGTTGCAATGTCAAGTGCTCTGGAAACCTCTCCAAAACCCCTAGAAACAAAACAGCAGCCAAGAAAGGAGAAGCCATTTAGATCTTGCAGTGGAAGCCAGTCCAGACAGGAGAGCTCTGCTGTAAATGCCTAAAAGCTGCAGGTTGCAGGAGGGGTCTGCCAGAAGGCAGATGATGCATTTTCCCCTCAAGTGCCTGGGCACTGGGCCTGTTCCTGAAGCCTTGGGCTTTACTGCCTCAGCTCCAAAAGGCAGCTTATTCCTTCATCTCGGCTATCAGCTTCTAAACTGTGCAATTCTAATCCTGAGCATGGAGTATTTCCTTTAGCAAACTCTTGGAGAGAAATGTTCCTGAGAACTGTTATCTGACAGCTCTCATTGGGGGTAGGTTGTGCTTTCAGGCAAGCAAGATTCTTCTCCTTTCATTAGTGTGGCCAGATGATTTGGAGACATCCAAAAATGCGAAGGAAATGAATCCTGAGCTGTCCCACACTTGAGAGACAGGCAGATTTACCAGGTTCTGTTCCTTGCTGCAGGCAAGACCTTGGCAGCATGGAGATGTCTTTGACAATGCCTTCTGAGCACACTTGACAAATTCTGGCCAGTACTGAGAGATGGGGCAGACTAAGCCCGCTGTCTAAACATGTGGACAACTTGTCTGACTTCCCACTTGATGGATATTCCCCCAGGGAAACACCTGGCCCGTGGCTGTGTAGAAGTGACTGTGGTTGGACTCACCCGCTGCCAAGACTTTCCAGTTCAATGTATTTTGTGATGGGATTTTCCTTGTTCACCATTCTCCCTGAGGGAAACAAAATGCAAGATGCTGACTTTCAGGCAGAGATCCCAACTTGCAGGAGATGCCAAAGGCAGCCCCGCTGTCTGGGGCTCTGAACCCTCTGTGGTCAGCTGGGCAGCAAGCACAGCAGCAACAAGACAGGCAGTTGTGCAGCACAAATGGGCAGCAGAGAGACTGATTTTGTCCAGTCCTTGGAAGGAAATGAAGCGCAGAGAGCACAGCAGGGCACAGCACAAGGCTGGCAAAGGCCAAGCATGAGCACTGACAAGCAATGGCAAGAAGACACAGCCAGCCTGAGCCCCTGACAAGCTTGTAGCAAGTATCTGTTTCTTCATTGTGGGCCCAATGAAAACATCTCTTGCTCTCTGTTTCTGCTGTCACCTGATGTTCTTTCAAAGGAGTCCTCACTGACAAAAATACAGCATTCTCATAAAAACCTTGTAGATATAGTAGAGGCAATAAAAACAGTCCTAAAAATGACACCAGTAAGACACATGGGTCAGAACAGCTCTTTCAGGGTGGAGAAAAAACAATCTCTTTCAAAAAACCCCAAATCAGAAACCAAAAAAGGATAAAAACTGAGAACTAAAAACGGAACCACAACAAAAAGACAAAACCCCAAAACTAATCAATATCTCTGAAGTCTTTTGGTTCTGATGACTGGTGGGAAGTCTGGAGTCTAAGGAGAATTTAGGAATCAAATATTCTGTTCAGTTTGGCCACTGGCACACAGGACTTGCATAGATCATTTCCTAGGCCACAGCCTTCTGCTGATCCAAGAACAATTCCTGCTTCTGCCTTTAGTGGCAAGGGAATGCCAGGCAAAGCCGAGCCAGTCCAAGCTGCCCTCAGAGGCAGCAGGAACAGCCAGAGCGCTCTCTCGCTGCCTCAGAGCACAGCAGTTCCTGTGGGGAGTCCTAAATGTCTCTGGGACACCAGAGTGAGGAGGATCATTTGCTACAGCTCTGCTGGCACGTGCACACAATACACTGTCCCTCAGACAAGAAATACACCAGACGTACTCAGTTGCTCCACAAAGTCTCCCTGGCTCTCCTGGAGCTGAGCAGCAGATGTGTCACTGCTGGAAATGGACAAACTGCCCCGGCTCCACTGCTCAGCTTGGGCAACAAAGGCTCCTTTAGATGCTGCTGCTGCTGCTGCTGCTGCAGCAGATTGAATGGAAGAGCCTGTGTAGATCTGAGAGAAGAAAGGAGTTTGTGTCAGAAAGCTGGCTGGCAGAGATTACCCCGAGTTCCCTTTTCAAATGCAAGCCCTTAGGAAGTTGCTGTTAGCCACATGCAAAGCTCATCAACTGGATTTTTTGGATGCCCACTTCTGGAACCAAATGGTCAAAACCCAAGGTTGGTTTTAATCAAGTTGATGGCCAGTTTCATATTCCATTTTCCTGGATTTTCTGAAGGATGACTGCAACAACGACCATTGCACTTCCTCCCAAGGATCCCTTTCCCCCTCCAAGGGCTGCAGACACATTTGCAGCTCCTTGTTCTAATGTTGGAGCTCCTCCCCCTCAGTCCTCTTTTCCTGCACCATCTTCAGAAGGTGCTCAGCCTGCAGCACTTGTGCTTGGGACAGTACCTGTGCCTCCCGCCGACCTTGGGGCTCTTCATCAGCCGGCATTTGCTGGAAGCCTTCGCAGGCTGCCAGGTGAGATATCAACACGTCCACCTCAAGTCAAAGAGAACAAAGCAGTCAGAGACCACAGCTTGTCCCTGTGTGCCAAGGCTCATTGACTGTGAGCAAAGGGAAAGAGCAGGACAGCAGCAGATTCACCAAGGCATACAGACAGCTTGCAGCTTGTATTCCAAATCTGTCTGGGGGACTGTGTTCACTTGCAAAAAGCCCTGAAGAAACAAGGAGAGCAGGAGCAGGCCAGCAGGAATCCCTTGAGATGAGTGCTGGCAAAAGGGGCAAATGACTGGTGCCACTGTCCAGGGCAGCAGCTGAGATTGAGCACAGCAGGAAATGTCCTTCCAAGCAGCTGGGATAGACACTACAGCAGGATGGCACTGAGAGGCATCAGCCCAGCCCCCTGCTGCTCTGCAGAGGAAAGGCAAGAAGGGCAGAAAGCACCAGACTGCAGTGACTGCTGTGCCTATCGCTCTTTCACTCACTCGATTTTCTAGAGCCTCTTGCTGCTGAGCGAGGAGATGGAATTTCTCTTCGATTATTCTTCTTTCTTCCTCCAGCCTCTCCTCCCTTGCCCTGATCCTAGCCTCAGTTTCCTGCAGCTCTGCCAGAAGCTCCTCATTAGAGGCCTGTGAAGAATGACAGAGAGGAATTTCCATGAGTGGAGTGTCTGCCACACTTTCACTCACCTGGTTTTCTTGATTTCCTCTCTGCCAGGGGAGATTCATCTCCTCTTCGATGCTTCTGTCTTCCTCAGGCCTCCTCTTCACTGCCATGATGGCCCTCGGAGCTTCGGGCAGCTCTGCTTGGGGCTCTGCCTCGATGTTCTGTACACACAAATGGAGAGCAAGTGCCTGGGAGCTGCCATCAGGCTCAGCTTCTTCCTCAGTTTCAGCCTCAAAATCACACTCATTCAGTCACTTCTTTCTGCTTCCCTACCCACCTCTGCTTCCACTGTAACCTCCTGTCCCGCTGCTGATCTCTGCAGAGGCTCTTTGCTTTCAGGGCCTCTGGCACTCGTGGCCTGCTCAGTCCCAAGAGCTGCGTTTTATGCCCCTCTTCCTGCCCTTCACTCTGTCCCCTGCTGAGTCAGCCTTACCTGGCCATTCTCCAGTGGCTCTTCCACCTGCTGCCCCAGCTGCTCTTCCTGCTCTTGGGCTGGGAACAGCTCTCCCTCAGGCTGGCACGGCCGTCCTGATAAAACAATCTGCTCCTGCTCTTTCTCTGGATGGACCTGCAGAGAAAGCAAGAGAAGATGGGCTTCAACTTCTCATCCAACATTTGTGGGCCAAGACTCAAAGGCTGATGGGCTCCCACGTTCCCAAAGCTCTGTGCTGCTGCTCTCCTGCCTTGTTCTCTGCCCGTGGGGAAGCACAGATTCCAAAGTGACCCTGGCGGTGCAATCAGGGCCCATCTGGCACTGAATCTCCAACAGACTCTTGGGCAGCTGACAGGAAATGTGGGGCATTTCTCAAGGGCCTCCCTCCCCTTCTGCTGTGTCCTGCTTGTCTCTCCCTAGTGACTGACAGCCAGCCCTGTCCCACAGCTCCATCCTGGCTCTGCAGGGGCTTCCTGGCTGAGCTCAGCCCTTGGGAGAGACACTGCTGGAGTTCATGTTCTTTTCAGGCCTGCACTGCCACTCCTGCCCTTCTGACATCTACACTCTTGTTAGAAATCCTGCTCATTCAGGAGACAAGGATGTGTGCAATTGGATCCTCTGCTGCAGGTCAGAGAGCCTCTATGGCCACCTCAGGATATGGAAGAGGACCAAGGTGTTTCTCCTCCCTCTTTTGTCAGCTGAGAATTCTGAGTGGCACTGACAGAGATCCTCAAAAGGCCCCACCAACAAATTAATTGACACACCCCTAGGGATGCCAGTGAAGGAAGCCATGGGTCATGTAATGCATGTATGACCAAAGTCACCAAAAACCACCTAAACCATGGAATTGTCCCACCTCAGTAGGACAGGCAGAAATTTATAGGTTAAACAGGGAGTGTCAGGACAGAAGAGGCAGGAGGAGGAAAACAGTTCTGAGGAGAAAAAACAACCATCTCTAAAGGGGTTCTTAGCAACACAAGACAGCACTCAAGGACTTGCAGCTTTGCCCCCACACTAGGTTCCAATGCAGTTTCCAAAGCTGCAGACTTCACCACAAAACGTATCAAGAGAAACTTGCCACTTGTGGATTTTGCCTCAGAAGAAGGGTTCAGAACTACACAGTTTGTTTCTTTGGCCACACAGGACAAGAATGGCCGGCCACAGCTTCATGGACAACACAATCATCTCCTTGCAGCTTATCAAAAGCCAAAAGACAGGTGGCCTAAAAGACTCTGCAGAAGTGAAGAATTACTCCAGAAAACTGCAGAACAGTTCTCCAGGTCATCCAGAGGTTTCCAAAAAGGGAAAGCAAACAAAGCAAGCCCTGTGAGCCCCAGCAATGCCGTGTGAGCCCTTGGCCATGGCTTGGCAGAAGCCAAGAGACAGAGCTTCCCTGAGCCAAGCAGCCAGCTGCTCACCCGCAGGCAGCAGCGCTTTGGGGCCTCAGCACGACGGCTCAAAGCCCAATTTCCAGCTGCCACGGGATGGGGGAATGGCTGGGTGCTGGCAGGACTCCAGCACTCAGCATCCTCAGCCAGCAACAGCAAGTGCTGGCTGCTCAGAAACTTGCAGCTCTGCCTTGCACTAAAGACAGCAGCACCCAGCACTGGCACTTACTGTCTGGGCATGGTCAGGCTGGGCTGTGACCACAGCTGGGGGCTCGTGCTCCTTTTGCTCATTTTGCTCCTCTTTGGCCTCTTCTCCAGGAGCAGAGGGAGCCACAGCAGAGTCTGCTCTTGCTTCTGGGCTCTGTGGACAGATGGTGGAGTTAGGGACAGGCAGCTCCCTATCATTTAGAACCTTATTTCTCTTCAGCTCGATTTCTACAACCAGCTCTACCAAGCACAAATCATCAGCTTTGATAGCAATGGGATTCTAAGTCTCTCCAACTAAATTAAAATGGGTTAATTCAGCCAGGCTGCAAAGAGCTCTGAATTAGAGAGTTCACCCTGGCTACTATCAGCAAGCAACGTTCTCTCTGCAAAGCTGAGCTTTGAGTTCTTTTAAAGCTCTGCAATGGAAAATTAGGAAATAGCCAACAATGCCTTTGCTATTGCTGTTGTAAACATGGAAATGGATCTTCTTTCAGCCCACCCAGCTGGCCCTCTGCACTCTACTGCCACAGGCCAAGCTCACAGTTCCCTGCACAATTCTGAAACACCAGGAGCATCAAATGTTCCTTTCTGACTCACCTCAGGATCGGCACCTCTGAACACACGGCTCAGATGACCTGCAGTGGGCAAGGAAAATAAACCAAATTCTTTGAGAAAACTGGAGAGAACCGTGGCCTATTTAGAGCAGCATCTGAGAAGATCTCCCAGTCTGCATTTTCAAAGGTGTCCTGCTTGACTGGTGTGGTTTAAAGCAGCAACTAAAAAATCACTAGAAAACTTACTTATTTCTTGCAGTGAGATATGGATTAGAACAACAGCAAAACAGGCTTAAAACTTAAATGGAATAAAGTTTATTAACAAAAACTACAAGAATAAGAAACCAGAATAAAACTTCCAGAACAACCCTTTTCTCCCCCACTACCCAACCATTCCCTTGTTTACATGACAACATAGAGACAAAAATACTTTGGAACTTTGATGTTTACAACAGTCCCAATTCCTGCTAGAGTCTTTTCATCAGTCTTTGTAGAGAAACAGAAGTCTTCTTCTGCTATCTATGGAGTTTTTCACAAGAAAACTATTTTTCTTCATAGCTTTCTATTTCTCTGATGCCAGCTGCCCGGAAATCTGCCATCAGTTGTCTCCTCCCATTTCCCATCACTCTGAGGTGTGTTATGGGTCATGAGTCTAGGGATGTAATTTTTATGAATGAGTTATTCAAAGGCAAAAGTTCTCTTCATCTGTCTCTGTGAGCTTCTCTGGAAACAGAAGTTTTCTCTTTTTGCTTCTTAAAAGCCACAAATCTTCAACTTCTCCCCCTCTGTTCCAGCATCTCACAGTGTCACAACTACTTCATCATTTGCTCAAAATCCACACTTGGAAACACTCCATTCCTCCCAATATACTCTGTCATGAATTAAAGGAGGTTTTTTCAGAACACTACTGTCCATGCCCATAGCTTTAACAGAAAAATATTTCAGCTTAATAAAGCATCTCCTTATTTCTCTTCCCCCTCTCGATTTAATTTTTTTCTTCACTCTCTTTGATGGGTTGATGGTTGATCACTCCCTCTCTCTCTCTCTGGAAAAAAAGGATTAATCTGCAAGTCTCATGCAGGCAGTAAAAGAGTTAAAATCTTGCTAAAGCTGCAGATGTTGATGGTGTCAGGTTTCAGTTCAGTGGCAGAAACTGCAAACCAAGTCAGGCTGGCCGGCTCCGTTTCTCCCCCACCCCGCCCTCTGCAGCCTTGTCCGGCCTGGAGGGGGGGAGGAGGCCGAGACAGAGCCCTGTGACCTCGTCAGAAGCCAGAAACCAAAGAGAGCAAGAAATTCCCGGCCTCACATCTTCAGGTGGTGTTCACAGGTTGATCTCACTTCTCAATAGTTAAAACCGCTGCCAATTCTCACCCATGGCCAGGAATTAGTCAGGAGAAAAAACTCCCATCAGCCTCCAGCAGTTTCAACTTCCCGAGCTCTCAGAGATATCTTAAAAGTAAAGTCACCCCAAGAGATTGAGCCAGCAAAGTGAGGAAATGACAGACTCTGCTGCCACAGGCTCTCCCGTGGAGGGAACAGAAGCCCTGCAAATGCTGCCCGCAGCCCCCTGGCTACAGACACCCCGTGTTTTGCTGAAGGTGTTGACAGGAGCTTTACCAAACCAGGGGCATCCTCATGGTCTTTGTGTTTCAATAGCAACCCAGTCACTAAGAAAGAGCAGGGAGACCTACAAAAGCCAGCTCAGGTTCCAGCCAGGGAAAACCTCTACTTACGTGCCAGGTTGGTCAGGTAATATCCGGAATATCCGATGACATAGATGGTGCAAATCGCAGCAGCGAGCTGCTCCATCATTTTTGCCAGTTTGCACACTCTGCTCCACCACAAGAACAAACAAGGCTCCTGTCAGTGTGCAGCTGCCCACTGACAAACGCCTCAAGCAGGAGGATGCTCCTGCACTGAGCAAGCCCAAGAGCTGCTCTGACCCTGAGACCTTCCGTGCACCAAGGCAACCTTGGGATGTCACCACGACAAGGTGGCATCCATGCCCTGACATCACAAAGCCAATGCTCTGCGCTGCTCTGGGAATTGATGCAGAGCAACCCAACCTTCCCTACAGCAAACACAGAATTGCCTGGGAGCTTCTCCTCTGTCACAAAGGGTCACAAATCCTTTGGTGGGCTGTGGGAAATGGAAAGACAGAAACTTCCACAGATACTGAAGGGTTTCATTTACAGCCTTGGAAGGAGCTTGGGTTCATGCAATGCTAAAGGTTCACAGATGTTGAGTCGAGAATTCATAAGCTTATGTTCCTATAGCTGCAAGTAAGAATATGCCATAAGTAAAGAAAAAACTGTATTGAGTGAGATGGTGGAGAGTTTTCATCTGTGATTGTGTGATTTTATAGAGCAAGCTATGAATCTAAATATTATCATAAGAAGCACATGTGTGTAGGTGAGCTAGCAGTGTATTGGGAGAAAAGCAGACACAGTGCAGCAGAACTTGGCAAAGCTGAAAGGTGATTAAGTAATAATAAACCTCTTCAATTTAGTGCATTAGCCAAAAATCTCAAATTAGCGAATCTAAGCCATCACTGCACCAGGCTGAAGCTGAGGATCCCCAGCCAAGCTCAGAGGGAGGAGAACACAGCATTTGTGGGATCCTTTCCAGTCTGACTTGCTTTAGCTGGAGCCTGGGGGAGGAGAGAGCAGGAGAAGGGTTGGCTGAGTCCTCTCCCCTCTGCCTGGCCCTTCTCTGCTGGATCCTCAGTTCATCCCACACCCACCCCAAGACTCCATCCCCATCCTACTGGTGCTGACAGGATTAAAGGAGATAAAGAGGAGATTAAAAAGATAGAGAGGAGAGAAAAAGAGAAGTTTAAATGCAGTTTAAATATTAACGAAATGCACATGTTAGTGACTGCTGAGAGTTCCAAGGGAGCTGAAGGGCTTGCGAAGGGCCAGGAGCCCATGAAGGGCTCAGGAGCTGCTGCTGCCGGGAGGGAGGAAATGCACCAATGGCTCCCAGCAGAGGCTGTGCTTTGAGGCTCTTTCCCAAACAGCTGCAGGAGGGAAAGCAGCTGAGTTTGGAGGAAGAGTTTTCTGCTGAGGTTTCCTGTTTGGAGCTGTCACAAGCTTGAGCTGCTCAAGGGAAACGCGGCTCTGCTTCCAGCAGGGCCCAACTGCCCGGGAGCACAACTTGGTTCCCTGGCCCTGAGCCAACGGGCAGCAGCAGCTTCTGTTCCCTCCTGGCTCTTGTGTCATTTCCAGCAGCACAAGACACACCAAGAAAAGCTCCTCCAGAACATGCCATGAGAAACACAACCTGATTTCATGGCATGAAGCAGCTCTGACAGTCCCACGGGCTCAGGTTTGTTGGTCAGTGAACAGAGCAGGGAAAAGCACAGACACATTCCCTGCACAGGGAATTCACAGGAGGAAAGTGCAGCGCTGGAGGATGTGCTTGGATACAACGTTCCCACGGCAGTTTTGGGGATAAAATTGTCAGCAGAGAGAAAAGAAAAAGTGCTACCAAGGGTGGGCTGGGGAGGGCTGGTGCTTCCCGGGAGGCTTTTGAAGCTCAAAAGGACAAAGCCCAGACCTTGTCCAAGCTGCGAGCTGGGTCTGAGCCAGAAACCAGGGGGTGGCAGAGACATTGCTGCTGAAGGGCTTCAGATTGCCAAAGCTAAAGTGTCCAGGATCAAGGAACAACTTGAGGTTACAGAAGTCCCAGTGCCCACGTTCCATCCCCTCATTTCAAGCTGAAAGCAGAGCTCCATCTGTGACTCTGCTTTTTAATAAAGAATGTCAAACTTCAACAAAATTCCCTTAGAAAGACCCCATGAAGGTTCACACTGTGAGAGCTCACTCGAGGCAGCCCCAACTCCTGCCCTGGTTCAGTCCCTCTCAAGCCCACTGTGCTTTCCAGCTGCTTTGCTCCAGCTCCCCCAAATCACCAGGAATTCCACTGAACTGAAACAAATCCAAATCCTCGTGGGTCGGGACAAGGGCAGGGAGAGGTCACTCAGGGATCACCATCAGGGCCGCAACAGCCCGACATGGGGAAATGAACTGAACTTAGGATTGAGCAAATCAGACCAGGAGAATGAGGATTAAAATCAATCTTGAGAAACACCTCCTCCTGCTCCTGAACTTTTCTGTCCGGGCCGCTGCTCGCGGGGCACAGAGAGGGGCCCGGCCGTGTCCCTCCAAACCTCCCTGGGAATCACCCCAGAGCCTTCAGGCTTCCTTGTGCCCATCCCCGGGGTCCCTTGTCCCTCCCAATGGCTCCCGTGGCTCTCCCAGTCCATCCCAGCCTCTCCCAGTCCATCCCAGTCACTCCCAGTGACCCCGCCTGTCCATCTCTTCCATCCGTGCATCTCTCGCCCCTCAGCCAATCAGAGCGCGTCTCTCTGATGACTCATCAGTTGCCGGGCAGATCCACAGAGCCGAGAGCCCCGCGCTGGACTCGGCCGCCCAGCGCCGCGCACTTCATTCCCAGTCCCGCCCAGTGCCCCAACAGTCCCTCCCAGTGCCACCACAGTCCCGCCCAGTGCCACCACAGTCCCACCCAGTGCCACCACAGTCCCTCCCAGTGCCACCACAGTCCCGCCCTGAGGACCCAGAGTCCCTTGCACTCCTTTTTAGCCATTTCCCAGTCTACTCCGAGTTCATTCCTACTTCACTCCCAGACCTCCACACTTACTTCCAGTGTCCCAGTATCCACTCTCATCTCTTTCAGTGCCACCCCAGTCCCTCCCTGTCCATTCCCAGTCCCTCCCAATGCCACACCACTCCTCTCCACTCTCTCCCAGTGCCCATCCCAGCGTGTCCATCTCGCTGGTGCCCTCCAGCTCCCAGCCCGGCCCCGGCCGCCTGCTCTGCTCCCTGATGGATTTCTCCCCTGCCCACATCCAGCTGAGCTGCTCCCAGGGCCAGCAGCAGCTCTCGGGCCGCGTGCTGGCCACTGCCGTGCTCCCCAGCGGGGACTGGAGCCAGCAGCTCCTGGTGCTGCTGGAAACCGCCCCCGGCAATGCGGGCTCAGCTCCAGCTGCCAGGTGGAGCACGGCAGCCTGGAGCACCCCCTGAGCCGGCACTGGGGCACGGCCCGGCCCCCA
This sequence comes from Cyanistes caeruleus, assembly GCF_971803275.1. Classification (NCBI taxonomy): domain Eukaryota; kingdom Metazoa; phylum Chordata; class Aves; order Passeriformes; family Paridae; genus Cyanistes; species Cyanistes caeruleus. The sequence continues at coordinate 188,977 of NW_028255931.1, read as the reverse complement.
CAGCGCCAGGGGCAGCGGGGGAGGCACTGGGGGGGCCCAGAGGGGGATTGGGGTGTGCTGGGAGGAACTGGGAGGGAGTTTGAGATAGACTGGTTTAAACTGGGGAAGGGATTGAGGTGCTTAGGATGGCTGGGAAGGGGTTTGAAGGATGCTGGGAAGGGTGGGATGGGGTTCTGGGGGTCTTGCTGGACCCTGGGAGGGAGTTTGGGGGTGCTGGGTGTCACAGGGAGGGATTTGAGTGAGCCTGGAGGAGCTGGAAGGAGATTGGGGATTGGAAAGCAGGGATTGGGATGAGGTTGGTTGTGCTGGGAAGAGACTGGGAGGAGTCTTGATGAGTCCTGGTGGGGCTGGGAAGGGACTGGGAGAGGGTTTGGGGGTCCAGGGGCAGTGGGGGGAAATTGGGAGGGGGCTGTGGGATCCTGAGAGGAACAGGAGGGGTTCTGGTGGGTCCTGGGGAGGCTGGGAAGAGACTGGCAGTGATTTAGCAAAATAGCAATATTGATCCAGTATCAACATCAATCTGTTAATGGACAAAAAACCTCTCCAACAGTTTAAAGTTACAAAGTGGATGTTTAATCACAGCACTGGGCGAGGGCGGGAGTCACCCCTTAATACGCACTGCAAGTTGACAAAATATTCCAGTGTGAATTTATTTACAAAAGTCTTAAAATATCCAAAATACTAATACATATTAATACTAATGCATATGCATAATGCTAGCACCTCCCATGTTCCTCTTCGGATTAGAATTCATGGTAATGATTTTAATGTCATTATGCCTGCATGGTTGGCTCCCTAATTTGAGGAGGGGGTCGTTTTGGTGAGGAGGGTTCATCAGGAGATGAAGGAAAACCGCTCTTCTTCACTCCCACCTTTCTACCTTTACAATGGTTGACATTACAAATGACATTTGGTACAACTCCAGTTTCCTCCCTTGTGACTTGGAAATGGGTTTCCAGATGTAAGGTCTGTGATCTTCCTGAACCCATTTATCAGTTTCTCTTTTCTCATTATAAGCACAGCTAAACAAACATACAATGAAAAGTAATTTTTTATCTAAGTCCGAGATTCATTATCTCAAATCCTGCTTTTCCCTTCATCATTAACTCTAACTAGTTCCAGCAAGGCCTATCTCTAGCCAAGACCCCTAATTTTTCTAAAATTCTTAATTGTTTAAAATTAGTGACTCCAAAGGAGGTTTCAGAGGGTCTTGGGTAGGCTGGGAGAGACTGGGAGGGTCCTTGGAGGGGCTTGGCGTGTCTGACAGAGGTTTTGGGGGTCCTGACCTTTGCAGATGCCCCAGGGATGCCATGAAACACCACACACAGCAAGATGCTGACGGGGATTGGAATCTCCGTGTTGGGCTTCGTCTTCTTGGCACTGGGGCTCGGCTTCTGCCTGCGCAGGAAGGTGAGGGAGGGTTCTGGGGTCGTGTCTCCCTCACCCAGAGCGTTTGTGCTCCCCTCTGGGCCCCCAAGCCCGGTGTCACCCCCTTTTCTCTGCCCACACAGCTCCTGAGGCAAAAGCTTCTCGAGGATTGAAAGTCAACAATTCCCACTGTCATTCTGTATCCTGTTGAATTTTCATTCCCCTGCTTTCATCCAGGTGCCCACAGGGAGCCAGGAAGATGTGGAGCCTCCCAGCCAGGTGTCTTCCCAACATGGATCACCAGGACCACGGATTACCAGGGCTCTGCCCAACGGGGGTCACTGGGGATCATCCAACGCCCATCCTCCCATGGGGGATGGAGCTGGAGCAGCGCACGAAGCTCTTCCCGCACTCGGGGCACTCGCAGGGCTTCCCTTACTGGTGACTCCGTTGGTGTCGGGTCAAGGTTGAGCTGGTGGAGAAGCTCTTCCCACACTGGGGACACTCGTAGGGCCTCTCCCCACTGTGGATGCGCCGGTGGACGGTGAGGGTGGAGTTGCGGTTGAAGCCCTTCCCGCAGTCGGGGCAGCAGAAGGGCCTCTCGTCTGTGTGAATCCGCTCATGTACGAGGACACTGGAGCTGGTCTGAAACCTCTTCCCACACTGGGGACACTCGTAGGGCCTCTCCCCAGTGTGGATGCGCTGGTGTGCCCTCAGACTGGAGCTCCACCCAAAGCTCTTCCCACATTCCAAGCAGGTGTAGGGCCGTTCCCCCGTGTGCATCACCTGGTGTGTCATCAGCTCAGAGACATCTCTGAAGCTCTTCCCACATTTCCCACACTCAAAGGGCCGTTCCCCCATGTGGATCCTCTGGTGTTTCCTCAGGCTGTAGCTCTGGCTGAAGCTCTTCCCACATTCCCCACACCCGTAGGGCTTTCCCCCAGTGTGGATCACCTGGTGCTGGATCAGCTGGGAGCTCTTTCTGAAGCCCTTCCCACATTCCAAGCACTTGTGGGGCTTCTCCCCCAGCTCTGAGCTCCGGCTGGATCTCTGGCCGTGTTCCTGGCACTGGGGGCATCTTTCCTCCTCGCAGCTCCCTGGACTGGGTTTGCAGCCCCTCCTAGTGCGGCATCTCCAGGGCTTTTCCTCCTCCTCTTCCATCTGGAAAAAATTTGGGAATGAAAATTCCTGGTTAGGAGGAAAAAAAGAGAGGAGAGTGCCTTGGGCTGGGGGTGCCTCTGTTGGGAAGGCAGAATTAGAAAGAAATTATAAATATGTCTCTTTAGCCAGAAAAGCTAAGGAAGAAATACAAATGAAAGCACAGTTTGAATAATTCAAAGAAACCAAGCTGACGTGCCAGAACACGTTCTTTTCCCCAGTAAAACTAAGCTGAGACCCCTCTTCCCAGCCTTCTAAGGAAATGTCTGAAGAACCCCGAGATAACTAAAAATATGCAAAACCAGCGATTTCTATAGGTGGAACACAAATGTTACTGTATTAGGATACTTAGAAAGATTGGTTAGTAAAGGAATAGAATATTCAATGTATAGGTTATATATGTAATTGTAAAAGAGAGTTCTCTTGGTTCTCTTAGTCTCTCTTAACTCTTGGCTCTCTTGCTACTCTCTCTTGGCTCTCTCTTAGCTCTCTTGTTTCTCTTAGCCTTCTTGCCTCATACTTTCGACACTCTTGCTGCTCTCTTTTTCCTGCTCTTTCCTGCTCTTCTTTATCCTCTTTTTCCTGGCTCTCTCACTTCTGTTCTGTTATTCTCTTCCTTAGCAATCTTAAAGTCTTGAACTCATGTATTCATATTTTACCCCCTTTTGTATTGTTCTCTCTGAGCCTGCTTTGCGCTCTATCTGTCGGCTCATGGCAGGCTCTCCCTCTCTCTCTCTCCCACGCCCTGAAATAAACAACTAACATCTAACTCGACTATAGAGGTCTCTGCCGAGTCTCAGACCGTCCACCCCCGATGTGTCTCCTACATGCCTCCTTGCCCAGGTTCGTCTCAGAAAGACATTGGGCATCTTGTGTCTGTAAGAACCTCAAAAACAACAAGATTCAGCCCAAACAACAAAACACAGATCACAAACTAACCAAACAACAAGATTCAGCCAAAACCCCCTGCACAATAGAAAGGTTCAGCCCCTGCAAGAAACTAAAGCACCAACGTTTACCACAGTAAGGCTCAGAAACACCAAGATTCAGCCCCATAAAAATCGTGGATCGCCCACTGTGGTCACCCGCTGCACGTGGGGAGGCAACACTCCTGGGGCTGGGGGAGCTGCAGATACAGGGATGAACTTCGTGCTGCTTCCTCTCCCTGCTCCTCCTCCTCCTCCTGTGGCCCTACTCTTCCTCACACTCCTCCTCCTCCTTCTGCACAACCCCAGGTACATATATTTTAACCGTTTTTTTCCTCAACCCCGCTTCTCCTTCCCTTCCCCTCCTGCCCCCAGGCCCAGCACCCACTGCCGCCTCCCTCTTCCCCCCCAGTCCCACAGCATCCCACCGCAGGGGCACGGATGCAGCTGGGCCAGCTCGGCCTGGGGCAGCGCTGGGCTCTCGGCCGCTTCCGCCCGCACTCGCTCCCCACTGCAGCCGCTCCCGCCACCACAGCGCGGGGGGGCCCGGCCTTGGCGCTCCCCCCTCCCACCTCCCCAAATTCCCCTCCAGGGGGGCGCCAAGGCCCGGGGGGGAGGGGCGCAGCTGGGCTCCAGCTGGGGAACGCTGGCAGCTGCGGCTCTGCCTGGACACTGATGAGTCATCAGCGCCGCGCGCTCTGATTGGCTCAGCCCTGCCTGAGCCCTGCGCCTGCACCAAGGGGGGACACCCTGCTCCAGGGGGGATGGCCCCAAAACGGGGCAACCCCAGCAAAGGAACAACAACAAAGCCTCTTTACAAACTGATCCCCTCAACCTCATTGCACATAGGGCCAGGGACGTGGACATAAGGAAGTGACAGGAGGAGCCAGCAGCTGCAGAAAATGTTATTAATTGATGACACAGACTGCTGCTCAGCCAAGGTCCTGCTAAATTCATCAACTTCCAGAAGAACAACAAAGACTTAAAACAGACATCAACATCGTTAGCTATACAAAAGTGGGGTGCATATTAAGGGGGTATGTAGGAGGTGCATTGGGAAGTCTGTACCTCTCCAGGGCTTCAGCCAATGGGGAAAGGGAGAGGGAGATGTGACCAAGAAAATTAGGATGAAAAGGAGGCTGTGTATGCCAAAAACAGGAGAGACACCATGGGAAATGTCCCATGGGCACACCCTTTTTTATGAATACAATTACTTTTACAGGACTCCTCTGTCTTCCTTGTGGACAGAAACCTCTGGGGATGTCAATTTTTCCACACACCTTGGGGCTCCTCCGCAATTCCTTCCACCGTCCGGGCCGGCGGGCAGTGAGTGCAGCTGAAGGGGCCTCACCCAGTTTGGGGGATCGGCTCCCTCGGCTGGCGGCGGCACCGGGCATTGATTGGGTACCCGAGAGTGAGCAGGAGACAGACGAGGGACGGATCAGGGCGGCTCTCAAGAGTCGGCAGGGAGAGAGCACTGAAAATCTCAGCAGTGACTACAGTGGCATCTTCGGGGAGTGAACATGGCAGGGCACCCAGGGAGGGGACAAAAGGGAAAGCCACAATGGGGTCCCCGCCAAAGGGATGAGGATCCCAAAATATCTCTCAAGGGTCCCTTGGGAGCATGTGAGGTCGTTTGCACATTCTCCCAGAGGGAATTAAGGACATGGACACCCAGGGGGGAGGCAAGAAGGGAAGTCCAGAAGGGATTTAGACAACAGGGGATGGATGGTGTTTGTGTGCTGGGAAGGGATTGGCTGAAGGGGAGTGTGCAGGAATGTGCTTAAGGCAAGAAGCAGCAGGAGAAATCCATGGGATAAGAAAAAGGATAATGGAAAAGAGGAAGAGAAAAATACTGAGGATTGGGATGTGTTTCAGAAGGGTCTCATCCTCCAAATTTGCTTGCTTACTCAGATCCTTTGTATCCCAGTTTTGGAGGACAGGAAAACAAGGAGGTGAGGATTTCAGGGGGTTTCTCTGAGCTGGGAGCGGCAGGAGCGGGCGCAGAGCTGCGGCACCGGGAGCACGGGCTGGGGGCCTGTGGGGAGCTGTGGGGCCGGGCCGGGGCTGTGGGGCAGCCGGGGCTCAGCGCCGGGCGCTGCCTGAGCCCAGCACCCCCCGGGCAGGGCCGGCAGTGGCCCCCGGCCCCCAGGAGGCTGCGGGACGCCCCGGCCGCTGCCCGGCCCCGTGGAGCTGCCGGCCCTGCCCGCCGGGGGGGCCGCCTTTGGACACTGCGGCAGGACAGGGACCGGCTCTGGGATACGGGCTGGGGAGGGGAGCCTCAGCACAGCCAGCACGAGGAAGGAACAGCTCACAAATGGCGATTAGACCTGCAAGGATCCACATGATCTTTTAAGCATTTCCTGCTGGGTCCCTGGAGAAAGGAAGGATTTTGCAGAAAGCTCAGCAGCTGCCACACGATGAGCACCCACAGGCACTGAGGGGGGCTGCAGCAGCGACAGAAGAAGCCCCTGCAGCACTTGCTCACAAAGGCTCAGCAGCTGAATGCAGCAAGGGATGAGCAAAAGGCCAAGCTGAAGGCAAAGGCCATGGCACAGTTCCTACAGCCCCTGAGGGATCAAGCCCAGGGCCCAAGGGGGCCCCAGCACCCAGGGACACCCTCGGCCACAAGCACCTGGCACAGGCATTGCCCTCCTGGCCAGGGCACAGCCCACCCAAACAGCCCCTGGCAAGGAATCAGCCTTCCAGCTGCAGGGCACAAGGACACTGCAAGCACAGACAGCAGCACCCTCAGCACCAGCAAGTCCAGCCCTTGATGGACACGCATTCTTAGCGGTGGCACAGCTCCCATTCCACCAGGGACCCACCACACTGCAGCCCTTGGGAACATTCAGGATGGCTCTGGATCCAGAGGAGACCTTTCCTGATGGACACAGGGGCCTCTCCATCCACTCGGAATCTTACACCTAAGGGGGAAAATTCTTAAGGTATATTTTAATTATTAAGGCACAAAGTGAGAAAGATGAGTGGGTGTGTTTTATTCAGCCACTATTAGCAGATGTGGAGGATGGGTTTAAAATGCAGGAATTTTTATTTGCTCACAGTTGTGATTGTAATTTATTGGGAAGGGATTTGATGGCTAAATGGGGAATGCAGATTAATGTTGCAAAAGGTGATACAGAGGCTGGTTCTGTTGTACCTCTGTGTCAAATGTGTGGCAGAGCCATGGCTGAAGTGAACCCAGAAGTTTGGGCAGCCCCAGGGAAATTGGCAAAATTAGATATGGAGACTCTCCAAATTTCCCTGAAGCAACCAGGACAAGAGGTGTCCAAAAGCAATCCCCTGTTCCAAGGGAGGGAAGGAAGGGCTCACAGCCTGTCTGGGAGTCCTGCTCAAGGCACGGCTTGGGCAGCCAGGGATGGCTCCCTAGAATGCTCCTATCCTGCCAAACAAGAAATCCAATGGAATCCACAGAATGCTGCAGGACCCAAGAAGAAGAAATGAGATGATGAAACCGAGGCACCCCACACTCTCAGATCCTTACACCAGCCTCAACCAGGTGCCCTCCTCACACTGCTGCCATTCACAACTTGATGCAAAAGATGCTTTCTGGGGATCTGCCCACTTCCAGAGGATGCAAACACAATTCTGCCTTGGGCTGGCAACAAGAGCTAGAAGGGAAAATGCTCAAGACATGGACGGTCCTTCTGCAGGGATGCACGGAAGCACCGGCCTGATTGGGGCAAGCCTTGCAGGAAATATCAAAGGAATTGACCTCACCCCCAGGGACTGGCTTAATGCAGGATGTGGATGACTTGATCCAGTCAGAAAAACAAGGAGAAGAGGTAGAGGAAGCCTCTGTGAAATGGCTTCATTTTCAGGCTAAAAAGCAGCTTTGAGTAGCTGAAAAAAAACAAAGGGCAAATGGTAGAGAAAATGGTTAAATATTTGGGACCTATATTGACAGAAGCTTTGTCTTGTATTGACCCTGAGTGGGTCCAGGAAATCTCAGAAATAATGTTTCCCTGGACTAAAAAGGAGCTGGTACAATTCTTACAATTAACAGGGAATTGCAGGAGCTGGATTGAGGATTCTCTCTTCTAGACAGAACATTGTATGAACTTTTAATCCCCAGAGAGCCTCAATGTTATGGGGTGGACATAAGAAAGAGAACAAAACTTAACGAAACGAAAAAAATAAAATGATTGATGCCCCAGCCATGGCTCTTCCAGACTCAGAAATCTGAACTGGAAGGGAATATTAAACAGGCCACCCCTGAGCCTGCACTGAAGGCAACGCAGCAGCAGCCAGGGCTCCCCAGCGGGGGAAGCTCCTGGGCCTGCCCACAGATCCTCTGCTCAAATCCTCGGCCTGGGCACCCTCCTTTGCCATCTCCAGCCACTGCGGGACAATCCTTGCTCTCACTCTTGCATCTTCAGGCCTTTCTGTGCCTGCCCTCGCCACAGCTGCTTGGGAAGGCACCGGGACAATTCCACTCTGCCTCTCAATTCCACTCACACTCTGCCCTGCCTGGGATTAGCTGCTGGCAAAATAGACCAACTTGAAAATGGCTTCAAATCTTATTTCTCTAAAGGAACTTGGTTTGCATTTGCCTTGGGGAAAGGAATTTTAATATTTCTTTTCCACCACTCAGCAGAAATGTGTTTAACATCTCAACAGACTGGGAATAGCCCAAAAGATTCCCAGCAAGATAACGACCATCAAAAAAACATCAACAGCCAGCAACAAACATCAACCAACATCTACCCTGTAATGTAATGTAATTCCCATCACAGACACAGAAATCCGGGTGCAACAGGAAACCAAATCCTAACAACTCCACACCTTCAAACCAATTGAGAGGAATGAAGGGTTTGTCTTTACAAACAAGCTGTGGGTCTGCTGATAAGATGCAGCTATCAGTGAGAGACAACAGAAACAATGGGATGGATTCCACTAAAAGATCAAAGAGGCACTGAAAGAGTATCATGAATTCCACAAAAGTTAAGAATTAAGAAGAGATTATGCGTGGGGGGGGAAAAGGTACCCCAGGTATCAGGCGTTCCAGGAAGCCTGTACCTCTCAAGTACCTCAGCCTATGGGGAAAGGGAGAAGGGACAAGCGGCCGGGAATTAGGATAAAAAGGAGGCTGCGCCCTCCAAAAATTTTAGAGACCCCAGGGGAATGCCCCATGGCCTCTCCCTTTATTCGAATAAAGTAAAAGGACTCCTCTGTCTCCTTTTTGGACATAAACCTCTGGTGTTCGTGGATTAATTTTCCTGACACAATGAACAATAAACCAATGGATTTCTATGGTGTCAAGAGTGTATAAATTTAGGAAAATCAAGACAAACTCATGTGTCATGGAATGATTTTCTCTGCACACCCAGCCTAAGTGTGCATGAAATTATTCCTGTTGCACATTCTGGCCAGAATCAAGTAATGCCTTATTTTTCTAAAGACATTGTTGAAGAGTTTTTGCTTTCCTCAGTTTCAATGAAAGGATTACACCGTTAGAGTAATTTTTTGTAATAATTTTACTTCTATATTGCCGGTTCTGTTTGGGCCAGTGGTGTGAGAATCAGTTTTTAGTCCTAGGAGAATGAAAACACTTGATTGCTTTCTCATTTTTGTTTTATATTTGTACTTGACTCTTAGTGATGACAAAATGATGGTATGAGTTTTTTGATGTTCCCCTTTAAGCTGCACTTTGAAAACTAGAAGAGCTTTAAAGTTGGTGCTTTAACACATAAACAGTTACTAGAATATTGTTTTAAAAAAATAAATAGCAGATCTGTGGGGGGCCACGTGTGAGTCACGGGATGTCTGCCCTGGAAGAGAAGCTTTGTTCCAGGCAGCCAGGAGAGGAGCTTTAGAAATGCAAATTAACACTGATGGCCCAAAGCCTGCACAATGGACCAGGGGCTTCCTGCCTGCAGGAGGAATTGGGCTGATTCCAGGAAGGAAAAACAGAGGCAATGAGTGAATCTGCTTGGAGATAGGGCCAGGGACTTGTACATAAGGCAACAAAGGGAGAAACCATCAGTTTCAGAGAATGTTACTAATTGACAAGGACTGCTGCTCAGACCAACTCCCGCTACATTCCTGAACTTCCAAAAGAACAAACACTTCACAGAGCCAGGAATATCGGGTGTTATACAAAAAGGACATGCAGCAGGCGGATCGGGAAGGCTGAACCTTCCAAGCACCTCGGCCAGTGTTGGGCAAAGGGACAGGGACATGCGGCCGGGAAAATCAGGACTAAAACGAGGCCGCGTCCTCCAACAACTGGAGAGAGCGCACGGCAAATGCCCCATGGCCTCTCCCTTTGGGCAGCAATAAAGTCACTTGCACACCGCTCCTCTGGCTCCTTGGGCCACACAAACCTCTGGCGCCGGGAATTTTCCCGCCCGGCCCCGGGCCCAGCGCAGCCACCTCCGGCCTCCCGACACGAAGCGGGACGAGCCAGCGCTGCTCCGCCACCGCCTCCTGCCGAGGCCCCAGCGGCAAGGAGACCGCGGGCAGCCGCTCCCGCAGCGCCCTCAGCCCAGGGCCAACACGGGCCGGCCACGGCACAAGCCACCCGCCACAGCCCCCTGCCGCCCCCTCCCGGGCCCGCAGCGAGCCCCGAGCCCCCGCAGAACCGAGCGCGGCTCCCACCTGCGATGGCCGGGGCCGCCTCCGAGCTCCGCCGCCGCCTCACCGGGCTCCGGCCGCTGCTGCCGCCGCTGCCGGGCCCGCACAGACGCTCCGGCAATGGCGGCTCTCCTGCCCCACGGCCGCCCTGGGAGCGCCAGCGGGGCCGGGCTTGTGCCCTCTCTGCCCAATCAGCGCGCGCCAGTGCCACGAGTGACGGCAGCAGCAGCCAATGGCAGCCAGCGGCGGGCTCTGCACACGGCACAGCCCTGCCCCGCGCTCTCAGGGCCCGCCCCGGGCTGCGTGAGGGGAAAGGCGGGGATGAGGAACAGCCCTGGAACGGGCCCGGCCGGAGCCGCCATTGAGCTCCCAACACAAACAAAGTTCTCCGCAGCTCCCGGCTCACCTTGCCCAGCCCTGGCTGCTGGGTGCCTCCGGCTCAGCGGGAAACTCTGGAGCCTCATGCACGTCTAATTAGGAGCATCAGTGCATCGCTTTGATTTCCCCCAAAAAAGGGAACCCGCCGTCCAAACCCCTTCAGCTGTGTGGAGGAGAGATTTCTTGCAGAAAACTCCCAAAAATACCAAAACCAAAGCGAAGTGAGCCAGGACCCCCCAGCAGCGCCTCTCTGCCGTCCCAGCTGAAGCCCTCGCTGGCTGCTCCAGGCTGGAGCGGCACACTGGGAGCACTGGGAAGGGGCCCCGGCTCGGGGCGCAGCCCCCGGGGCAGCCCCACGGCCCCCACGGCAGCTCCAAGGCTCCGCCAGCCGGGATGGAACGTGGGACGGGGAGCAGGGGAAGGGACGGGGCTACCGGCGCCGAGGAAACACGAGGGACACCGGGGGCACTTCACGAGCATTTAACGCAAAAGATAAAATCATAAGGGAGACAAAAGCAACAGCACCTGTAGCACCATAGCACAGGGCCACACAAGGACATGTCCCACTGCTGTGGGGTGATGCTAGCCCGAGTCCAGGCACCCACCACAGCTGCTCTCTCACTGCCCTCCACAGCCACACAGGGAGAGAAAATTTAACCAAGGGTTCATGAGTTAAGGACCCGGGAGCATTTCCTCATCAAATGAAGTCACAGATAAAACAGGAGATTTGACTTGAATTTATTGCCAATAAGCTCAGAGCAGGAGAATAAGAAGACCCTTAAAAGCACCTTCCTTCCACCCCTCCCTCCTTCCAGCTCTGCATCCTAACCTGGCAGTGCAAGGATACAGGGAATGGAGCCATGGTCAGTTCATCTCCTGGGGCTTTTCCTGCTGTTCAAGGACAGGAGTCGTTCCCCTGCTGCACTCTGGGATCTCTCCCACCAGAGAGGTCTCCAGGAACTTCTCCAACCTGAGTCCATTCCATGGGGAGCAGCCCCCTCACAGTGCTGCAGCGTGGGTCATTCTGCCACGGGGTCAGTCCTTCCAGGACAGGCGGCTCCAGCAGGGACCCCTCTGTCCACAGGTGTCCCCTGGGGTCACAGCCTCATCTCAGGCATTCCCCTGCTCTGGCATGGGCTTCTCCAGGGGCTTTGGGTGTATCTCTGCATCCCAGTGAATCTCCAGGGGCAGTCAATCTGCAATTCCCATTGTTGGTCTGTGTTCTGATGGATATTCCTGCCTTTGTGTTTACCCAGGTGCCCACGGGGAGTCAGGAAGATCTGTTTGGTCAAGGTTGAGCTCTGTGAGAAGCTCTTCCCACACTGGGGACACTCGTAGGGCCTCACCCCAGTGCGGATGTGTCGGTGCCTGATGAGGGTGCAGTTTTGTGAAGCCCTTCCCACAGTCAGGGAAGCAGAAGGGCCTCTCCTCTGTGTGAATCCACTGATGTTTGATGAGACCTGAGCCCTTTGGAAATCTCTTCCCACACTCAGGATGCACTGGTGTGCCCCGAGGTTGGAGCTCCAGCTGAAGCTCTTCCCACATTCCAAGCATTTGTGGGGCTTCTCCCTGCCATGAGCTCTCTCCCCCAGCTCTGAGCTCCGGCAGGATCTCCAGATGCCTTCCTGGCACTGGGGGGATCTTTCCTCCTTGCAGCTCCCTGGGTTGGGTTTGCAGCCCCTCCTCATGCAGGATCTCTGGGGATTTTCCTCCTCCTCCATCTGGCCATGGCTTGGGAATGACAAATCCTGGTTTGGGGGAAACCAAAGTGGGAGTGCCTTGGAGTAGAGGCTCCTCCTACCCAAGTCCATGTCTAGAGCTCAGCAGGAGTCTTGTGGCCATGATAATATCCAAAATATCAAGATTCAGCCCCAAAAAAGTCTCCCAGGATTTCCCCATCTCTTGTCTTTCCTATTTGGTCTCCCAGAAGTTTCAGTTCCCTGGGATGATGGGGGTCCAAGGGCTCCAGGGGTTCCCCCTTCTCTGGGGTCCTCCTTAGCGATGATCCAGGGACTTTTGGGGGTCCATGGGCTCCCTTCTCCCCTGATGCTCTGCTTTGAGATCCCAGGGATCCCAGGAGTCTCTCCTCTCCAGGCTCCCACCTCTCCAAGCTGCCAGGGTCCCCCAGCTCTGGGATCGCCCCTCTCAGCTCTCCCCACTCTGGGGGTCCCAGGGGTTCCTCTCCTCTGCTCTCCCAGGGGTCCCCAGGACCAATGTCCTCCCCAGCCAATACTGGGCAATGGCCATGTGGACCCCAAAGATCCCCCAAGGGGCTCAGCTTTGGGGTCCTGCAAGATCCAAACCTACACACACAGAGAAAAAAAGTCTCCCAGGGACGCCAGACAATATTTAGGGCTCAATTCCGCAATCTGCAAGTTCCAAACACACCCTAATAAAAGGACCCTCTCAGGGACCCCTCTGACAGATTTGGGACCAGCTCCCCCTCCCTGCTCACCTGCAGGATAAGGTGGGGGCGATGGGCCCGTGGCCGGGGGTGCTGCGGACACAGGGGGCACTGGAACCTCCAGCTTCTCCTTCTATTCCTGTTCCTGCTCCTCCTTTTCCTTTCTCCCTCCTCCTGCTCCTCCTCCTTCTTAATCCCACCTCCTCCCCAGTTCCTGCTTTCTGTATATTTACATTGAAGAATCTTGCTTGTTTTTAGAACTAGAACAAAGATTCCAGATGGAACAAGCCTTGCTGGTTTTATTCAGCAGTATCAGTGACTACAGGTCGTGTTTGCTTTGGTTTGGTGCTGTCCTCGTTCCTCCTCAGTGCTCAGGCTGGGCTATGGGGTGTCCTTGTTTGCTGCATTTTCAGAGTTCCTCTTGGATCCTTTGGGCAATAGGCCGTGCCCTGGGAGGATTCTTTGTGCTCCTTTGTGACACAGGAGAAGCTTCCAGGCGGTTTTTGGGTGAGCGGCTGCTGTGGTGTCACAGGAGCGTTGCCACGTCCCCGTGGTGTTCCCGTTGCTGTGGGACACGGAGGCCTCAGTGTCCAGAGCGGCTCTGGGCGCCTGCTCGTTGTCAGAGGATCCTCCTGCCCGAGGCATTCTCAGCAGCCAGCCCAGCCCCTGACGGGTGTCCTTCGGTGCTTGCAGGGGTACAGTCTGCAGACGTGTGCAGCGCAGCCAAAATGATGCAGCAAGTGGTTGCTGCAGTTGGCACTCTGTTCTCTGTGGCTTATTCGGGGTATTTTTTAACCCACTTGGCACGTAAGTTGAGGTTTTCCCTCGGTGCAGCCTCTGTGGCTTTGGGCTTGCTGTGTGCTTTCTGTTCTTCCACTGGAACAGAGTTGACTCTGTAACCAAATTGCCCTGAGGACAGGGTTGGTTTGGGAGAGCTCCTGCCAGCAGCTGCAGCTGAAAAAGGGGGTGTCTGCAGCCAGCGGGGCGTGCACAGCATTTGCAATGAGGCCTGGGGGGGTTCTGTTCCCTCAAGCGGGGAGTCTGTGGCAGCAGAGCCTGGAACTCCCTCCGTTTGCTGCTCCAGCCAAGAGCTGACACAGCCCAGTATTTTGTGCTGCTCTCTTGCTTGCTGTGTGAAGGGCCTGTGGCTCCTGGAGGGATGCTGTGAAAGCAAAATGCTCTCTCGGGCTTGCCTTGCTCATTTCCCACCACAGGCAGTTTTTTCCTAACAACATCTGGTTCACGTTCCCTCTCCTGTTGCAGGGCACCTCACGCGTGGATCCCGAGCAGCTCCTCCTTCGGTGAGTGGCAAAGGAAGCTTTGGTGTTCAGAATTGTGCAGCAAGTTGTGAGCTCGGCGTGTGGCAGCCGAGTGCCAGCCTGGGAGGCTGAAGGAAAGTTCCTGTCAGTGTCTTTGCTGCAGCAGCAGCAGCAGCAGCAGCAGCAAAGAGATCCCTGGCAGTTTTCTCTGTTTTTTCTGAAGAGCTTTTGAAGAGCTGCAGGACTGGTTTTGCAAGCAGAAGATTGCTTGCTGGCTTTAGCCATGCTGGAATATGGAATTCCCAACAATAAGTGGCAATGTCGGCTTTAGCCCATTGTTAGTTTGAACAGCTCTGAACCCTATTTCTGCTTAGTGCAGCTGGATGTGTAGCTGAGGATAAAGAAGGTGATAACTGAGATAGAACTTCTCGTCCCTCACGCTCCCGTCTGTCCACAGGGCACCAAAGCAGCATCAGCACCTCCTCTGGCTCCCTCTGCTTGCAAAGAGGAGGCCAAAGAGGAGGAAGAGAGCAGTGAACTTCCCGCTGTTCTGGGAGACGAGGGCGAACACCCCGCGGTTTGGGAAAACAACGGCGAGGCTCCCGCGGTGTGGGACAAGGACAGTGGACATCTCCCGGTGTGGGACGAGGACGGTGGATGTCCCTTGGTGTGGGATGAGCATGGCCAAGCTCCCATGGCATGGGACGAGGATGACAGCAATCTCACAGTGTGGGATGAGGACAGAGAACGTCCTGTGGCTTGGGAAGAGGAGGGTGAACCAGCAGCATTTTGGGAAGAGGACGAGGAGCCTTCACTGCTTTGGGAAGAGGACGAGGAACCTCCCTCTGCTCCTGAAGAGGACACCGAAGCTCCCTGTGCTGCAGGATCCTGGGCTGAACATTCTGACAGCAGCACAGCCCTGCAGCCAGAGGGGAGCAGGGAGTGGAGCCTGATGCAGCTGAGTACGTCTGCTCTGTTCCTGTGTGCCAGAGCAGGGTGCTGTGTGTGTGTCTCAGCATCAGCTGCACCCAGGGTTGCTCTGCAGCTGAATGGCACAGGGTCATTTATTGTCCTTCCCCAGCTGAGAGCAAGGGGCTCCCGGCCCCAGGGAGTGGGGCTGCATTCTGGCTCTCATCTGAGAGGGAGCATCTTCCCCCTGGTTTCTTTCAGGGAACACCGTGAGCGTGGGGGAGCCTGCCGAGAAATACCTGGAACTGGAGCAGATTGGCCAAGGGTAAGTGCAAGGCAGTTACTTCTGCACAAGCAGGGCCCAGGTATTTTGCTGGTGCAGGATGCAGTGAGAAGTCAGGAGAGCTCCAAACCCCTTCAGACACTGGGGTACGATGCTTCTGCCTCTCAGGGCTGATCAGAATTGATAACTGTGGTCAGAAGGCACCTTGCATGGCAGAGGGCTGGTGGCTGCTGTGCTGTTGTTTGAAGGGAGGATGCACTCGGGTGTTTTGTGAACGCTGCAGGCAGCAGAGATCTCCTGTCTGGGCTGGCTTTCACTGCCAGGGCCTAAAGCGCTGCTTCTTTCTTCTCTGCTGTTTTGTCTCCAGGGCTTTTGGAACCGTTTCCAAAGGACTCGACAGGGCCACGGGAGGAGAGGTCAGTGTCAACACGCCCAGCACGTCTGGCAGCTCTCGAGGGCTTTCCCCTCTGCTGGGAGCTGTGGCTGGAGCTGTGGGGCCCAGCAGAGCTTTCCTGCACAGGCTGCTCCTCTGAAGGCAGAGCAGGGTCAGCCTGCAGAGCACAGCTGAGACAGACTTGGTCCTTCTCAAGTGCCCAAAGGAAGGCAAGGAGGGCAGTGGTGTCTGTCAGAGCAGGACACACTGGCCTGGTCTTCATGTCTAAAAGTGTGAATGCATCAGCTGGTGGAGACTGAGGCCCAATTTACCTTCATCCCAGCCTCAGACAGGAACACTGTTTAGCAGTTTTATCATCCTGAGTTTCATCAGGATACCTCAAGGCCTAATTAAGGAGAGATCCTGCTTGGGCTCAGTTTGGGGTTTTAGTCCTACTGCAGCTGTCCCCACAGAGACAGGAGAGAAATGAGAAGATGGATGTGCAGAGCAAAGCTCTCTCCTAAACCCTGCAGCTGTGTTTGGGTCTGGTGTCAGTGGCAGCTGGGACAGGGATTATCTGAGCAATGGATGTGCACGTTTGCTTTGTTGTGCTATCCCAAACAGGGCAGGGACATTTGAAATCCTGGCCAAATGCCATAGAATTGCTAAAGGGTTCCCGGCTGTTTTGCTCTGTGTGCACGGAAACAGAATTACCTCCTGCTTGCAAAATGTGTTGGAATAATAATCCTAAGAGTGCTGAGGCCATTTGAGAAGACTGTAGGTGCAGAGAATGTTGTTAGAGCTTGGAGGCTGACAGCTGAGGGAGCATTTCTGCAGAGCTTACAGAGCCAAATGTCTCTGGCCATGAGTCCTGTAACAGCCCCAGCGAGCAGAGCAATGGGCTGTGGGAATGGCACTTGCTGAGCTCTGGTGTCCCATCCCAAGGCAGTTTGGCACAGCCCGGCTCGCTCGCTCCAAAAAGACTCGCTCCGTGTTTGCTGTGGCCTCCTGCCACAGACTGCTCCAGTTAAAGGTCTGCAATGTCCCTTCAGGTGGCCATCAAGAAAATGAGTCTCAGAGGGCACAACAGGGAACGAGCTGTGAATGAGGTCGTGGTCCTGAAGGACAAGAAGAACCCCAACATTGTCAACTCTCTGGACAGGTGAGTGCTTCAGGTCTTCTCCCGTGCACGGGCCCTGCATTCATCTTTCCTGGCATCCCCAGTCTGTAGCCTGTTCTGAAAATGCCTGACCCGGCCATATCTTCCCAGAACAACAGCCTGGCACTTCACTCCTTCCATGTGCTTTTGTTGCTTTGCTTTGGCTTTTTCTTCAAGTTGACCCCATTTGCTGTGTTTTACAGCAAGTGCTAATAAAACCTGGTAGAAATTATTTTCCTTGGCTTCTTCTTCCCAGCCCTGTCCCATTGCTGCAGGTGACAGGAAGACCAGGTTCCTGTTTCCAGAAATGCCTGATTTTCCCATTTTTCAATGGCCTTGCCTATTTCTGAAGGGACTTTGTGCAAGGTTTTCCAAGCATTTGACTGCTTTTGCCCCAAGTGCTGCACGGCCTCCTCCCCTGGATAACTCTGGAAGTTGTGTTGCCTTGTTCCGGAGGGAATGGTGGAACTGATGAGTTCAGATGCTGAAGCAGCTGGGGACAAGTGTTGTGGTTCCACATTGAGCTGGGCTGTTGCTAAAGTGCATTTTTCACCTGCTTGCCATCTAAGGCCTCTCCTTTCTCCCGGGTGCCTCCTTCTCCTTTAGCCTGGGCAGATTCCAAGGCCTGTGCAGCCTGGCAGGAATGTCTCTCCATCTGATTCTGTCCTCACTGACAAGTGACCTGGGAACAAAACTCCACTCTGGGCTTTTCCCTGGGGGAATTGAGCAATGCACATTCATCTCTGTGCCATTGTTCTCCTCTTCCAGCTTCCTTGTTGATGGAGATCTCTGGCTGGTGATGGAATACATGGATGGAGGAACTTTGCAGGACGTTGTCAGACAGACACGCATGGCTGAAGGAGAGATGGCAGCTGTCAGTCAGGAGGTGAGGGATCCTGCTTGTGCTTCCCATGGCTGGGACACCATGGTCCTTCCAAAGAGGCTGTGAGAGCAGAGTGGCTCCATGCTCAGGCCTTTGTTTCTGTGTTGTTTTTATGAGCTGGAGAGGAAAGAGCCTCTGAAGTGAATGGCCAGCAAATATCACTGCATTTCTACTCTGTTCTTGTCTTCTTTCCTGCTGTTGTGGTACTCTCTGTCTTTTTTGGATCTGATTTCCTGTTCTCAGCTTTGCCTTGAACCTTTTGCCTGGAGCTTGTCTGCACTGCACTCCTGGGCTGTCACAGCAAAGTTGCTGCTGGCAGAATTCTAAACTGTCCTTTCTTGTATGATATATTCTGGCCTCTGATTTTTTCCCTCGTGTTTCTTGTTGTCTCTCAGTGTCTGCAGGGCCTGGATTTCCTCCATTCCAACCGGGTGATCCACAGAGATCTGAAGAGCTCCAACATCCTTCTGGGAATGGACGGCTCTGTCAAGCTGGGTGGGTGTTCCTGGCCAGGCACGGCGCTCCCGGGGTGCGGCTGTGGGGCTGCTTCCCAGTGAGGGCCAGAGCCCCACAAGTGCTGCTGGTGGCACTGCCCGGCCCCTGCTGCCAGCTGAGAGCGGCTGCCCCGTGCAGAGAGCTCAGGAGAGGAGCAGGCTGTCAGGAGTGCCTTTGCTCTGGGTATGGCCCTCCCAGAGGGGCAGGAGTTGCAATCTAAAGCTTCAAAGGAAATCAGTAAAGCCAAGCATGAAAGCTGAGGACTTCTTTCAGGGTCCAGTTCCATCTTTCCTTGGCTACAGCCCTGAGGACATTTCCAGCTGGATTCAGCACTGCATTCCCAGACTGAGAGTGGGGAATCTTTGTGCTTGGTTTCCTCATTGCAGCTGCCTTTGACAGTGCTTGTTTCTGTCCTCAGCTGATTTTGGCCTCTGCGCTCAGCTCAGCCCTGAGCAGGACCAGTGCAGCTCCATGGTGGGCACTGCTCACTGGATGGCCCCAGAAGTTGTGACCAGTTCTCCTTACGGCCCCAAGGTGGACATCTGGTCCTTTGGCATTGTGACCATCGAGATGGTGGAAGGAGAACCTCCTTACTTCCAGCAAACGGGGGCCATGGTAAGAGGCAAATTCTCCAGGCTTTGCAGAGGCCTGTGAGCACAGGGTGACCCTGCACTGGGAGGAGCAGCTGGAGGTTTCTGCACATCGCAAAGGGAATTCCCACAGCACCTGAGCCTGAACACAGACAAATATTCTGCAGTCTCCAGCAACAATTTGCTTTGGCATTTAAGTTGTTGCAGCTCTTGTGAGGATCACCCAAATACATGAAGCAAGTGCATCAGCTCTAATGTTGTCTTGCAGAAAACCCCAAACCAACCCCAACACCCACACCCAAACCCAACAAGATTTCTGGAGGAGTTTCTAAAAGAGGTTTTGTGAGATGAACTACCCCCTGGCTCTTCTCACTGGGAAACTTGTCTAAAACATGAAGATGATTGTTTAACATCCCCACAGTCTAACACATTTCTTTCCTAGTCCAAGCTACTTTCTCTGTGTCACCAAGCCTGAGCCTTCAGCCACACAAACCTGCTGTTCCTTGCCTGGCAGTTTCTGGCATGGGGCATCAGGAATACTTTTAACTTGAGTGTCAGTGGCACTGCAGAGATGCATTTGATGTAAGAATCCCTTGAAATAACACAGGCAGACCACACTGACTCTTGAAAATGGCCTGTAAAGCTGGCGTCTGTATTTGGAGAAGCAAAATGGGCTATTTCTGATGGAGGTTCCTACTGACAAAGTCAGCCAGTGCAATCGGCTCTGAAGGCAAGATCATTTGGATGTTGCAATGGCTGTGGCTGCACCAGGGTTTGGGTTTTTTGGCTGGCCCAGAAGAATGAGCTGTGAGCAGCAGCATCTGTGCCAGGGAGGAAAGTGCCCGGGGAGCTGGGGCAGAGAAAGCGGGCTGGATGTGAGCACCTGTGGGTGTGGAGGAAGCTGTCAGAGCGCTGTGTTTGCTTTTCCTGCAGGCCCGCGCTCTGATCCGGCAGAACGGGAGCCCGCAGCTGCAGGAGCCCAGGCGCCTGTCGGCTCTGCTGCGGGACTTCCTCGAGTGCAGCCTGGAGCCGGACGAGGAGCGGCGCTTCTCTGCCCAGGAGCTGCTGCAGGTGAATGCCAAGCGGCTGCGGGGGAAACGGCAGCGCCAGGGAGGGCTTTTCTTGTGGAGCCCCCTCCCATCATCTCCAGTCCCGCTGCTTTTCACACGCAAAGCCAGCAGAATCCTCGCCTGCTTTGGCTTGGCAGGCTCCTGTCGAGCTCATCTGGAGCTGGTGCCCCGCCACGAGCGGGGACATCTTCAAGCACATCAGGTGGCTCAGAGCCCTGCCTGACCTGAGCCTGGATGTTTCCAGGGAGGAGCCACCTCCCACATCTCTGGGCTCCCTCTCTCAGTGCTTCCCCACTCTCCTGCTACAGCAATTCTTCTTTACATCTAATCTGAGCCTGCTTCCCTCTCTTGACTTTCAAACCATTCCCCTTTGTCCTGTTGCAACAGAGCCTGTGAGGAACTTGAGTCTGGAAAGTAACAGTTCATTTCTTTCTTTTTTATCCCTTGGGCAGCACCCATTTTTGTCATCAGCCAAGCCTCTCTCCAGCCTGACCCCTCTGATCACTGCAGCAAAGCAACTGAGGGAGCAGCGCAGGAGGAGATGAAGCACAGGAGGCCAATTTTCATTACAGTAGTTAGAACAAGTAGTTAGTTAGGGTAGTTAGGACTGCTAGTTAGTTAGAATAGTTAGGACAGCCTGCTTGTTATGGCAGTTATTTGAATAAAATCTCTGTTAAACCTCAATCCCTTGAGGTGTCCTGTCCTTCTCCCGCTGTGACTCAGCTGCCCGGAGCACTGCGAGGGGAGAGCGGGCCCAGCCTCGCCCAGAGCTGAGCCCCAGCAGAGCCTGGCAGAGCCCAGAGCAGCCTCGGCATCTGCAGAGTCAGCCTGGAAGGAGGCGCTTGGAGCCTTCTGGGCTGCAGCCGGCTCTTGCTTACAAACTGTGTGCGCTGGAAAATGCCTCTGGTTCTGCGGGAGGGCAGAAGGGGCCCGGGGAAGGCCCAAGTGCTCCATGCAAGGGAAAAACCTGCCCTGTGTTTGTGATAAAGAACTATGTTGTTGTTGCCCTTTGCTATTATGTGCTGGCTTTTGCAAATTATTATAATCACAAGGATTTTGATATAGCACAGTTTGTAATCACTTTGAACTGCTTTTGATATAGTAGTGTTATAAATGACTTTCAAATTTCCAAACAATCAAATTTAATTAATTGATAACATAGCTTAATAAATTGGATACAAAATAATAAAAGAATAGAATTTAGTAAAAGAATAGAATTTAGTAAAAAAGAGATACAATTTAGTAGATATATTCAGATACATATTTATATATATATATATATATATATATATATATATATATATATGTGAATATAATTGGCCAGTGGTTACAAATGCTTAAGGCATAAGTAAAACTGACGGGGTGTAGGGGGGACGCTTCTCACCTCACCTCACGTACGAAACAAAGCACTTCAAGCTAAACTTATATACTGTATGCTTATACATATTCATTAATGTTTCCCATAAGTTTCCTCCTTTTTCTGATTTTACTGACCATTTATTTTCTAAACTACATCCTGTTCCTTAATTTTGACATGTAACATCTGCAAAGGGGTACATCTGCTTTATAACACTGATTCTTGATTGTTTCTAATAATAACTTTAATAACAGTTACAATTTAGTTACCACAAATCAATTCCATTTATTACACTGGGAATGGGGAACCCCTGCGCTTCCATTTCTGGGCGAACCCCCCTTCCTGGGCACAGAGACTCCCTTGAACGTTCAGTTTGGAGCACCAGGACCCCCTGGTACCCCCTTCCCAGCTCCAAAAACCCCTGCACCCCCTTATCTGGAACCTGGAATCCCCTGAACCCCCATTCTCAGGAATGGAAACCTCCCAGAACCCCCATTTCTGGGCACCAGAACCCCCCTGAACCTCAATTTTCAGGCACTCGGACCCCTTGAACCCCAGAACATAGGAAGGGATCCCCCTGAACTCCCATTCCGCTGCAGCAGGACCCCCGTGCACCCATGTATCCAGGACTGGAACCCTCCCAAACCCCCCATCCTCACACCCTGGGACCCCCCTGCAGCCGAGCCAGGCTGTTACCCCCCTGCTTTGTTGGTTTAACCCAAAGTTATCTCCTCCCCTGCCATGCCCATCATTGTATCCCAACCCCTTTTTCCAGCACCTTCCCTATCAATCTTGTCCACCCTGCCCCTTGTTCCCCAATGTTCCCTGTCAATCCTGCCTTATGCCAACCCCCTGCTTGGACGTCCCCTTTGGAAATCCCCTAATCCACAGCACCCCATTGGTCCATGTGTCCTATTCCCCTCCCCAGGATATCCCTCACTGGTTGAAGTTTTGTATCCACCCCTGGGCCCTCCCCATATATAAATTGCTGTACACTTGTATTCTGTGTCTTTTGTCCCTGGACCCTTGGGAGAGTAAACCTTTCTCTGAACCCCAATATGAAAGACCTTCCCCCCATTCTTGCCTCCACACTGTGTCTGACAGCTGTTAAGTGCTGTAGAGCATTGCTCTAAGCCACACCTCGGGTCATCCTGCTCCCGAGGTGTGTTCCACTCCCGGTGTGGAGCTGAGGAAGAGCTGACCGGCCTTGGCACCATTTCACACCCAGCTGATCCCAGTGTGCCCCCACTCTCTCCCAGTGCCCTCCAGCGTGTCCATCTCGCTGGTGCCCTTGAGCTGGAGCCAGCAGCTCCTGGTGCTGCTGGATACTCCCCCGGCAATGCGGGCTCAGCTCCAGCTGCCAGGTGGAGCACGGCAGCCTGGAGCACCCCCTGAGCCGGCACTGGGGCACGGCCCGGCCCCCACAGCGCCGGGGGCAGCGGGGGAGGCACTGGGGGGGCTGGGAGGGGGACTGGGGTGTGCTGGGAGTATGGATGTTAACTATGAGCAAAAGTAGGGAGCGCAGTGCCTGTGGAATAGCAGGCTGCATAACTTTCTCAGTCCCACCTGAGAAAGTGGCCTGGGAAATCATGGGGAGGAATTAAAACAATCCTCAGAGACAGAAGACAGCCTTGCAGGTGCTGTTTGTCAGTTTCGTGTTTTCTTGCAAGAGAAGGTCGAGGGATGGTGTACCCCACTGAACAATGATGGTGATGTGTTAGTTCACTGACCAATAAGAGTTTTAACTTTCTATACTTTCATGTATCGGTCTATAAAAAAAGATCTGAGGTAATAAACCTTAAGAGCTCTCCTGTTCAACTCACAAGAGAGTCTGTGTTGTTCTTCTCACCGTTCCCAATAGAGCGACACTGGGAGGAACTGAGAGGGAGTTTGAGATAGACTGATTTAAACTGGGAGAGGGGTTTGTGGGCCAAGAATGGCTGAGAAGGGGATTAAAGGTTATTGGGGAGGGTGGGATGGGGTTCTGGGGGTCCTGGTGGAAACTGGGAAGGAGTTTGGGGGTGCTGGGTGTAACTGGGAGGGATTTGAGTGAGCCTGGAGGGGCTGGATGGAGACTGAAGATTGGAAAGCAGAGATTGGGATATGGTTCATTGTGCTGGGAAGAGACTGAGAGGGTTCCTGATGAGTCCTGGTGGGGCTGGGAAGGAACTGGGAGAGGGTTTGGAGGTCCAGGGGCAGTGGGGGAAAATTGGGAGGGGGCTGTGGGATCCTGATAGGGACAGGAGGGGCTTTGGTGGATCCTGGGGAGGCTGGGAAGGGACTGGGAGGACGTTTCAGAGGTCCTGGTGGGGTGGGTGAGAGTGGAAGGGTGCTTGGAAGGGCTTGGGGTGTCTGTGAGAGGTTTTAGGGGGGATCCTGACCCCTGCAGACCCCCAGAGATGTTGCTGTACACTGCCCGCAGGAAGATGCTGATATGGATCGAGGGCTCCATGTTGGGCTTCGTCTTCCTGGCACTGGGGCTCAGCTTCTGCCTGCACAAGAAGGTGAGGGGGGGTCCTGGGGGCCATATTCTCCCTCTCCCGGAATGTGTGTGCTCCCCCAGGGCCCCCAGCCCAGTGTCACCCCCTTTTCTCTGCACACAGAGCTCCTGAGCCGCTGGCAGCCGCAGCCCCTCCCCATGGCTTCAGGCCCAGCCAGCATCCCCCGCTCCATCCCTGGGCTGATTTTGGAGGGGTCGTGTGCCCCCCCAGCCCTGCTGTGACTCTGCCCCCGGCCGGCTGCTCCCAGTGTTCCCAGTAAAGCTTCCCAGTTCACCCCTGTCCCATTTATGGGGGGCAGTGGGGAGGGACTTGGGGAGACCCCATGGGGGTACCCTGTCAGGGACAGATGCTGCCCCAGGATGGATCAGGACCCCCGTGTGTCCCCCCGATCTGTCACCCTGTTCTGGGGACTCCTTGGGAGACACCAAACTCCAGCATAGCACCCAGCAAACCCTAAAAAGGGCTGGGACCCCTGAAGCCACCAGGGAAATTTGGGGAGGGGGCACATGGGTGGTACCTGGACCATGCCAAGAGCCCAGCACTGCCCCAGCCCAATCTGCCCTGGCTCCATCCCGGCTCCTCCCATGGGATGCGAAGGAATTGGAAAAATGGGGATCCAAGGCTGGGCGCTGGGCTCAGGGGAGCAGAAGAGATGGAGGAGGAGGAGGAGGCAGGAGGAAGTAGCGGGAGAAGGGCTGGAGAGGAGAAGGAGGCGGGATGAAGAAGAAGGAGGAGTGCCACTCATCCAAACCCAATATGGAGCTCCCATGCGCCCCTTGTCCTCTGCACTTCCACCCCTGCCCCACTGCCACCCAATCCACCACCCCACCCCTCTGCTTGGTTTTGGGAGTTCCAGATCCCTCCTGTTCAATCTGAGCCTCAAATCCTGCCTTTCACTCAATTCTGGCAGCTCCTGGCAGCCTTTTCCTGGGAAGAATCCCAGAGTTTGGGAATTATGAGGTGCAGTTCTGGAGGAGTGCCGCGCCGGTGTCAATGGCAGGGGTGCCACGACTACCCTGAAGAAGCCGTCCTGAAAAGGACTGTCCAGGGGCACAGGCACGTCCTCTGCCCAGTGAGTGGTCTCAGCTCAGTGGCAGCGTGCAGGCGACAGGGAGAGAGGCTAGGGAGCTGTATGGCATTCCACTGAGAAATAGCCTTTATTATAGCAGGGCCCTCAGTGAAGGGAGCCAGTGACAGCAGCTCTCTGAACAGGGGAAAACTCGGGGTATTTATAGAGGAGAGGGGCGGGGGAAACTGGGATACGTGTATCAGGGTGGATTGATAGGGAGGAAAACCAATGGGGTGTAACAAATTAACATATTCAACTCAAAGGCCTCTGGGAGTGACACTTTTTCTCTCCATGAGAGAAAGTGTCTCACCTCGGGAGAAGCTCTCCAGGGGAGAGCCAAAATCTCTGAGCTGGCAGGTTCTTTGGGCTCCACAGAGGAAGACAGCGCTGTCTGCTGTGGCCTCTCAGCTGCCCCCCACACCCTGGGGGTGCTGGGATTTCCCTCCTGGGCACAAGGACGTTCATTCCCTTCCAGGAGCCCAATGCCCAGCTGGGGCTCCAGGCCAGGGGGTCCTTGAGCAGCTGCCCCAGAACCTCCGCCAGGGGCTCCCAGCGCAGCCGCAGCCGCTCGGCCTGGGCTCCCCAAAGCCCTCAGCAAGCCCCAAGTCCCTGCCAGGAACCCTCAACTCCCTCAAACCCAGCATCCCCCACAGCCCCTGCAAGTTCCCCCCATGGCAGCGGCCATGGCCATGGCCCCACATGTCACTGGCCATGGCTGTGTCCCCACCATGTTTCCACCCCTGGCATTGTCCCCCATGTGTCCATCTGTGCCCGTGTCCCCCCATGTCCCCATGAATGGCCATGTCCCTGTCCATGTGTCCCCACGTCACTCTCCATGTCCCACCATGTCTATGTCCCTCAATGTTCTCACCCATGTCTTAATTCAATGTCTTTATTTTTACCCCCAAATTAGATATTTTAAAGGAAAGAAGAGAAATTAAAAAAAATCAAGGCCAAAACAAAAGGATTTCTTTGTGCTGGCTGAGCATCCCTGTGACTGAGTGGAAGGAAAGAAGCATTTTTGGAGGGGTTTCCACCCCACTGTCTCCAAAACCTTGATCTTTGCCCCACTTCATCACCATTTGGCTGTGGAAGACACCCTTGGGCAATAAGAAATCAAAATTGTGCAATCAGTGAGTCCACCCTTACTGCTGGTTGGTGTTGGGTCCAGTTAGAGCTGGTGGAGAAGCTCTTCCCACACTGGGGACACTCGTAGGGCCTCTCCCCACTGTGGATGCGCCGGTGGACGGTGAGGTGGGCGTTGTCTTTGAAGCCCTTCCTGCAGTCAGCAGCAGAAGGGCCTCTCCTCCGTGTGTGTTTTCTGATGCCCGAGGAGATTTGACCTGGTCTGAAATCCTTTCCCACACTCGGGACACTCGTAGGGCCGTTCCTCACTCTGGTGGCTCTTCTGGTGGCTGATCAGGCTGGATTTCTGGCAGAAGCTCTTGCCACACCTGAAGCACTTGTAGGGCCGTTCCCCAGAGTGGATCTTCTGGTGCTGGACCAGGACAGAGCTCAGGCTGAAGCTCTTCCCACATTCCCCACACTCGTAAGGCCGTTCCCCTGTGTGCTGGCGCATGTGGGGGATGAGATGGGAGGTGCAGTTGAAGCTCTTCCCACATTCCAAGCACTTGTAGGGCCATTGCCCCGTGTGTACTTGGTGGTGGATGAAGAGGTGGGAGGTGTGGCTGAAGCTCTTCCCACATTCCAAGCACCTGTAGGGCTTCTCCCCGGCATGAAGCTGCTCATGGACCACCAGGTTGGATCTCTGGATGAAGCCAAGGGGGGGTCTTTTCTCCTCAGAGCAGCCTGGGATGGGTTTGGAGCCCCTCCCTGTGGGGGATCCCTTTGGCATTTCCTCCCCATTGGATTCCTGCCCCTTGGAGCTGCTCAAAACGGCCTCGTCCACGAGGTTCTGCTGCGGGGATTTGTCCTCCCTGGTCTCCCTCTGCAGCTCAGTGCCTGGGGGAGGAAGGACAAGGGGAGGAAGGGACAAGGAAAGGAAGGAGTGAGGAAGGAAGAAGGGAAGAACAAGGAGAAGAAGGAGGGTAGAGAAGGATGAAGGAGAGGAAGGGACAGTAAGAAAAAAGGGAAAAAGAAAGGGATCAAGAAGGAAGAGAAACAAGAAGAGGAAAGAACAAGGGGAGGGAGGGAGGGAGGGAGGGGAGGGGAGGGAGGGAGGGAGGGAGGGGAGGGAGGGGAGGGAGGGAGGGAGGGAGGGAGGGAGGGAGGGAGGGAGGGAGGGAGGGAGGGAGGGAGGGAGGATTTGTCTCCAAGCCACAGGGAAGGGGAAGGAGCTCTGCCCAGTCTGTCCCTGGCAGGACGGCATCTGCAGCAGGGCTGTCCTTCAGCCGGGGGCCATCCTGGGCTGGGAGATGGAGCAGAAGAGAGGGGGAAAGGGGCAGTGACTTCCTCCTCACCTGCCTGGGGGTCCCAGAGCATCTTCCTCTCTGCCTCCTCCTCCTCCATTCCTCTAATGCTTGGGCATGAGAAGTCTGGTTTGGGGGGAAAAAAAGGGGTGACCACCTAGGATTCAGGGTTCCTCCTGCCCAAGTCCATCTCTGGAAGTCATCAGCCATGAAAATCTCCAAAGCATCAGGACTGAGAGGAAAAAATCCCTCCCTGAGGTTTCCCTTCCCTGGGGTCCCCACTTTGGTGTCCCAGGGCTTCCCCCTCTGCAGGCTCATCCCTTCTCTGGGCTGCCCCTTCTCCAGGCTCCCCTCACTCCCGGCTCTCGGGGTCCCCCCTCTCCAGGCCCCCATTTCAGGCTCCGGCACTCCCGGGGCTCCCCCCTTTTCGCTGCTCCCCTCCCCCTGCCGGTACCGGGCATCTCAGCTCAGCTTTGGAGTCCTGCAAGATCCAGACATCGCTCTGCCCGGCCCGGCCCCAGAAAAAGGAACAGGGGTCCCCAAAGATACTTCGAGTGAGCTCCAAATATCCCTTCCCCTGTAAACAAATCCTGCCAGGACGGCCCAAGACCTTCGGGGCGAGGTTCCCGTCCCCGGTGAGCTGCGGGCTGCGGGGCCCGATGCTCCCGGCGCGAAGGGGCTGCAGATCCAGAGAGCGATGGACGCACGTGGGGCCTCCTCTGCTGCTCCTCTTGCAGTTCCTGCTCCTCCTCTACCCCTCCTCTTCCTCCCGCTCCTCCGCTTTCCCCTCCTTGCCCTCCTCCTCCTCCATCTCTCGGCTGCTGGCGAGGAGCTCTGGGGTGAGCGGAGCGGGGCCGGGAGCCGGTGGGAAAGGGCTGGGAGAGGGGGATGAGGGGAGCTGGGCCAGGGGGAGAGGGGTTCTCAAGGAGGGGCTGCCAGTTAAGGCCAGGAGCCCCAAATCCCCTCCGTGTCCTGCCAGCCCCTGCCCCCGGCGCTGTGGGGGCCGGGCCGTGCCCCAGTGCCGGCTCAGGGGGTGCTCCAGGCTGCCGTGCTCCACCTGGCAGCTGGAGCTGAGCCCGCATTGCCGGGGGCGGTTTCCAGCAGCACCAGGAGCTGCTGGCTCCAGTCCCCGCTGGGGAGCACGGCAGTGGCCAGCACGTGGCCCGAGAGCTGCTGCTGGCCCTGGGAGCAGCTCAGCTGGATGTGGGCAGGGGAGAAATCCATCAGGGAGCAGAGCAGGCAGCCGGGGCCGGGCTGGGAGCTGGAGGGCACCAGCGAGATGGACACGCTGGGATGGGCAGGGGGCTTGGGGACCCCCCAGTGCAGATCTTCCTCCCCACAAGCCACAGGGAATCGCTCCAGGGATCGAGTGCTGCGGGACAGGGAACCACGTTTCTTTCATCCCAGCCCCACCTTTCCCTCTCCTCTCTCCCCTTTCTCATCCTTTCCCCGATCCCCATCCATTCCCCCTGAATGCAATGTGGGTTTCCCAGCACCCTCCCCCATGCTTTGGGGGTCCCAGCCCTCTCTTTTTCCCACCCTTCCCAATCATCCCTCCAATCTCCAGCCTCCTCCCCCATGCTTGGATTTGGGGGTTCCAGGCCCCTCCTGCTCCGTCTGGGGGTCCCATCCCCCCTTTCACTCAATTCAGGAAGACCCTAGCAGATTTTTTTCTGGGAGGAATCCCTGAGTTACAGGATATTTGGGGTGTGGGTTTGAAGGGGGACAGCTCTGTCTGGCATTAGTTTAACCCATGGTCTGCCGGGGAAGCACAAAAACGTTTCCCATTCCCATCCTTTCCTCATTTGGTCTGGTTCATGAGCTGCTTTCTTGTTTCCTTTGGTATCTGTTCTCATCTATTTGTCAACAGCAGTTTGAGTCATTTACTTTTCCAGAAATTCTGTCTCCTTCTGCTAAAAGGTAATCTGATCCCATCCCATAGTGAAATGTTGTGTTCCTCATCTGAGTGGATTTGTTGGGGGGAAGGTCAGGAGCTGGAGCTGTCTGGTTGGGTGTTATTTCAATGGCATCCTGTAATCTAATTATGCCATTGAAATGAGAAATGGTTTCTCTGGTACCTGATGTGAATTCATCAGGGTTCCCAGGGTCTGGTCCATGGTGTTTCAGGATTTGTTCGGGTGGCTGTTCATCTTTTCCCCATTTCTGGGTGCTCCCTCCAGCCAGGGCTGCATCAATTGTCAGCTTTTCTCTCATTAAATCATCACATACTTGGATTCTCAACTGATTTCCCTGAACTTGTGGTAGCAAATAAACCCCAGTGGTCTGATACACCCTATATAACATAGACAGAGAAAGCACATGTTGGAGTGGGGACAGGGATGATTCTCCCCCACTTGTTTTAGTGAAGTTTTCACAACATTCTCCATTTTCTGTTTTCCTTTGCAGCTTAACCAATTTTTGCTGCAGAGTCAGATATCCTCACAATGGGCTCTGCCTTTAGCTGTGCAAATTCCATCTGTGCAAGCAGGCAGAGCTTGGGCTGAGGGGCAGAGGGAATCAGCCCAATTCCTCCTGCAGGCAGGAACCCCCTGGGCCATTGTGCAGGCTTTGGGTCATCAGTGTTAATTTGCATTTCTAAAGCTCCTCTCCTGGCTGCCTGGAACAAAGCTTCTCTTCCAGGGCAGACATCCCGTGACTCACATGTGGCCCCCACAGAATCTGTTATTTTTTTTTTTAAACAATATTTTATTAACTGTTTATGTGTTAAAGCGCCAACTTTTAAGCTCTTCTAGTTTTCAAAGTGCAGCTTAAAGGTGAACATTGAAAAACTCATACCATCATTTTGTTATCACTAAGAGTCACGTTCAAATATAAAACAAAAATGAGAAAGCAATCAAGTGTTTTCTTTTCCTTCTCCTAGGACTAAAAACTGATTCTCACAACATTGTCCCAAACAGAACCAACAATATAGAAGTAAAATAATTACAAAAAATTATTCTAACGGTGTAATCTTTTTTCTGAAACTGTAAAAGCAAAAACTCTTCAACAGTGTCTTTAGAGAAATAAGGTGTTACTTGATTCTGGCCAGAATGTGCAACAGGAATAATTTCATGCACACTTAGGCTGGGTGTGCAGAGAAAATCATTCCATGACACATGAGTTTGACTAGATTTTCCTAAATTCATACACTCTGACCCCATAGAAATCCCTTGGTTTAATGTTCATTGGTTTCAAGGTGTGGAGTTGTTAGGATTTGGTTTCCTGTTGCACCCGGATTTCTGTGCCTGTGATGGGAATAAGGTGGGCACTCCTGGATTTCCTGCTCAGCCTTTTCCAGACCAGGTGTCTCCAGCTGTGCCTTGGGCAGTGTCTGGGGCAGGTGTTGGTTGATGTTTGCTGATGGAATCTTTTGGGCTATTCCCAGTCTGTTGAGATGTAAATTTCATCTCTGATAAGTGGTGGAAAAGAAATATTAAAATTCCTTTAAAAGAAAGATTAAAATTCCTTTCCCCAAGGCAAAGGCAAACCAAGTCCCTTTAGAGAAATTAGATTTGAAGCCATTTTCAAGTTGGTCTGTTTTGCCAGCAGCTAATCCCAGGCAGGGCAGAGTGTGAGTGTAATTGAGAGGCAGAGTGGAATTGTCCCGGTGCCTTCCCCAGCAGCTGTGGCGAGGGCAGGCACAGAAAGGCCTGAAGGTGCAAGAGTGAGAGCAAGGATTGTCCCGCAGTGGCTGGAGATGGCAAAGGAGGGTGGCCAGGCCGAGGATTTGAGCAGAGGATCTGTGGGCAGGCGCAGGGGCTTCCCCCGCTGGGGAGCCCTGGCTGCTGCTGCGTTGCCTTCAGTGCAGGCTCAGGGGTGGCCTGTTTAATATTCCCTTGCAATTCAGATTTCTGAGTCTGGAAGAGCCATGGCTGGGGCATCAATCATTTTATTTTTTTTCATTTTGTTAAGTTTTGTTCTCTTTCTTATGTCCACCCCATAACATTGAGGCTCTCTGGGGATTAAAAGTTCATATAATGTTCTGGCTAGAAAATAGAATCCTCAATCCAGCTCCTGCAATTCCCTGTTAATTTTAGGAATTGTTCCTGCTCCATTTTAGTCCTGGGTCACATTATTTCTGAGATTCCCTGAACCCTCTCAGGGTCAATAAAAGACAAAACTTCCATCAACATAGGTCCCAAATATTTAACCATTTTCTCTACCATTTGCCCTTTCTTTTTTTTCAGCTACTCAAAGCTGCTTTTTAGCCTGAAAATGAAGCCATTTCAAAGAGGCTTCCTCTACCTCTTCTCCTTGTCCTCCTGACTGGATCAAGTCATCCACATCCTGCATTAAGCCAGTCCCTGGGGGTGAGGTCAATTCCTTTGATATTTCCTGCAAGGCTTGCCCCAATCAGGCCGGTGCTTCCGTGCATCCCTGCAGAAGGACCGTCCATGTCTTGAGCATTTTCCCTTCTAGCTCTTGTTGCCAGCCCAAGGCAGAATTCAGTTTGCATCCTCTGTGAGTGGGCAGATCCCCAGAAAGCATCTTTTGCATCAAGTTGTGAATGGCAGCAGTGTGAGGAGGGCACCTGGTTGAGGATGGTGTAAGGATCTGAGAGTGTGGGGTGCCTCGGTTTCATCATCTCATTTCTTCTTCTTGGGTCCTGCAGCATTCTGTGGATTCCATTGGATTTCTTGTTTGGCAGGACAGGAGCATTCTAGGGAGCCATCCCTGGCTGCCCAAGCCGTGCCTTGAGCAGGACTCCCAGACAGGCTGTGAGCCCTTCCTTCCCTCCCTTGCAACAGGGGATTGCTTTTGGACACCTCTTGTCCTGGTTGCTTCAGGGAAATTTGGAGAGGCTCCATATCTAATTTTGCCCATTTCCCTGGGGCTGCCCACACTTGTGGGTTCACTTCAGCCATGGCTCTGCCAGACATTTGACACAGAGGTACAACAGAACCAGCCTCTGTATCCCCTTTTGCAACATTAATTTGTATTCCCAATTTAGCCATCATATCCCTTTCTTGTAAATTAAAATCACAATTGTGAGCAAATAAAAATTCCTGCATTTTAAACCCATCCCCCACATCTGCTAATAGTGTCTCAATAAAACACACCCACTTATCTTTCCCACTTAGTGTCTTAATAATTAAAATATTCCCTAGCACCTTTAGGTGTAAGATTCTGAGTGGATGGAGAGGCCCCTGTGTCCATCAGGAAAGGTCTCCTCTGGATCCAGCCCCACCCTGGATGTTCCCAAGGGCTGCAGTGTGGTGGGTCCCTGGTGGAATGGGAGCTGTGCCACCGCTAAGAATGCGTGTCCATCAAGGGCTGGACTTGCTGGTGCTGAGGGTGCTGCTGTCTGTGCTTGCAGTGTCCTTGTGCCCTGCAGCTGGAAGGCTGATTCCTTGCCAGGGGCTGTTTGGGTGGGCTGTGCCCTGGCCAGGAGGGCAATGCCTGTGCCAGGTGCTTGTGGCCGAGGGTGTCCCCTGGGTGCTGGGGCCCCCTTGGGCCCTGGGCTTGATCCCTCAGGGGCTGTAGGAACTGTGCCATGGCCTTTGCCTTCAGCTTGGCCTTTTGCTCATCCCTTGCTGCATTCAGCTGCTGAGCCTTTGTGAGCAAGTGCTGCAGGGGCTTCTTCTGTCGCTGCTGCAGCCCCCTCAGTGCCTGTGGGTGCTCATCGTGTGGCAGCTGCTGAGCTTTCTGCAAAATCCTTCCTTTCTCCAGGGACCCAGCAGGAAATGCTTAAAAGATCATGTGGATCCTTGCAGGTCTAATCGCCATTTGTGAGCTGTTCCTTCCTCGTGCTGGCTGTGCTGAGGCTCCCCTCCCCAGCCCGTATCCTAGAGCCGGTCCCTGTCCTGCCGCAGTGTCCAAAGGCGGCCCCCCCGGCGGGCAGGGCCGGCAGCTCCACGGGGCCTGGCAGCGGCCGGGGCGTCCCGCAGCCTCCTGGGGGCCGGGGGCCACTGCCGGCCCTGCCCGGGGGGTGCTGGGCTCAGGCAGCGCCCGGCGCTGAGCCCCGGCTGCCCCACAGCCCCGGCCCGGCCCCACAGCTCCCCACAGGCCCCCAGCCCGTGCTCCCGGTGCCGCAGCTCTGCGCCCGCTCCTGCCGCTCCCAGCTCAGAGAAACCCCCTGAAATCCTCACCTCCTTGTTTTCCTGTCCTCCAAAACTGGGATACAACGGATCTGGGTTGCCTTCGAAAGGCACGGCGACCTGGTTCAGGGGCGACACGGTGACCAACCCCAGGTCACTCGGTCCATCTGCACACTGACACAAATGTGGTGGACAGCAAAATGGCGTTTATTGGTGAAGAATTTGACACTTTATAACCTAAGTTTCCAATGTCACTCCCATCTGCTTTCATCACAGCTAGGTTCCACTGGCTAATTACAGGTGTAATTACCATAAACTATTCGGGGGGGGGGGGAGGGCGGGGTTTTGATTCTGTCTTTCCGTACATCACGATGTCTTCCGACCGCTGACCCCTAATACCCCACATTTCCCCCCCTCCTTATGCTTAACTAAATTGTCTAGAATATACGGTGTATTAGTCTTGAAAGTTCTAACGTTATTTTGTCTTTATCTGTCTTTAAACATTTTATCTAGTTTACCTATATTATGAAAAGTTTTAAAAGTATATATCATAGACTTGAGTAAAAATATAAGGTGCGCTATACTTAACTAAAAAGGCTAAAAACTTATAAAATAGACACTGCAGCTTTTCATTAACAAACATAAGGCACACTGAGCAGGCAGTGACCAAGTGCATTCTTAGAGCATCTGCTGTCTTTCTACAAACAGGATGTTGACTCTCTCTAGTCAGCTCTTGACAAAAGACACAAGCTTATTTAAAACACATGGTCCAAAGATTAACACTAGTAAGATCATTACGATTGGCCTGATCAGGGTGGACACTGGGGTGGTCAGCCATGGAGGCTGGTTAAACAGCGATTCGAACCACCCTTATTGAACTTCTCTATCTCTCTTTCTCTGCGCTAGTCTTTCTTTCAGTTCAGCTATAGAATCTCTGACCACTCCGGTGTGATCAGCATAAAAGCAACACTCTTCCCTTAAGGCGGCACAGAGGCCTCCTTGCTGCATTAGCAGAAGATCTAGCCCACGTCTATTCTGCAGGACAACTTCAGAGAGTGAGGACAGTGAGTGTTCTAGAAAGGAGATGGATTTTTCAATTATCTGCAAGTCTTCATCAATTCTCATCTGCAGCTGAGACAGTCTCTGTTGTTGGGTCACGAGGGCAGAGACACCTGTGGCAGCACCAGTTGCTCCCAGGCTAAGCAGCATCCCTATGGTCACACCTGTCACCAGTTCTCTTTTCTGAAGTCAGGTGAGTCTGTCCGACTGCAGATTTAACTCCTCATCCGAGTGGTACAGGATCCTGGGAACAATCAACTTGCACACAAAAATCATTAGAAACACTGAAGTCACAAACAGATGGGCATGGGGTAATCATTGTCGGGTCTGTGCCCATTAGCTGCTGCAGACTGGAACCTTGCAATTTAGGGTTTATTGGTGAGTGGATCTTCTGTCCCCCATCTGTCACCTGGACTGGGAACGCCAGCGCAGCTGAAGGGACCCAGCTGGCACATGCAGCTTTTACTTCTCCCCAGTCTGTGAGAGGGCTATCTCCTCTCAGTTCTTTAGTAATGTGGAGGGGGATATTCTTGTTTATCTTGGTTGTCTCCTCCTCTAAGGAGTCGGTCACCGACCACTCATCCCTGCTGGTGTCTCAGTCGGAGTTGGAACTCGACTGGCTAACCATTTCTGGTTTCCCGTGCCTTTTTGTTGGGCTCCGGCCCCACCTACGTCCCTCGTGGGCAGGTCATTCCCTCCCTCCTGGTTCGCCCCTTTCTTTTGGTCTGTCCCTCTGCTTTTCTCCCCCTTTCAGCTCTCCCCCCCACCTTTCTCCTTCACGTTCTCCTGTTCTCGCTGTGCAGCACTCCCACTTCTTATCTCCTTCGCTTCACATTCTCGTTCCCTCCCACGTACTTTATCTTTCTTGTCCTCATTCTTTGCCCATCTACGTACGCTTGTCAATGCCAGCGTTTGTTCCCTGCTCCTACCAAGGACATTTTCACTTTGCTCTTTGTCTTTTTGCTTGGTGCCATCTTGGGGCACATAGGGCGGTGGTCCTTCCCAGGCTTTCCCCGCGGCACCCCTGGCTTCTTCTGTTAACTCCTTCCAGAAAGTTTCTGCTCTCTGCTGACCCTCGGTAAGCGGATCGGGATTTGGGAATTGAGGGGACGTATCGCCCTCTTGTGTCCCCTTTGGCTCAGCAGAGCCGCTCTCATCTGGGACCTGTAATGTCTGTGTAGCCGCCCTGACCCCCAGTTTCGGGGTGGCCAACAAACAGTTTTTTGCTCTCGTATAGCTTTTCGCAGAGCTTTAACAATCTTCCCCCATGACTTAAGATGTTTCCCGGTGCCTGAGGACATGGTTTCCTCGGCTAAAGCTTTGGTACATCTGTCCCACTCCTCAGGGTGGAGAATATCTACTGGCTGGTCTATGACCCCAATATGCAAAAGCCTTGCAAGTGCAAGAGTAAAATCCTTAGGTTTACAATCGATACCCCACTGCTTATGTAATTGCGATACAACCTTCACAAGGGCTTCCATCTCCTTGTTGGTCCAGGAGCATCCTCCCCTCCGGGCTGGTCCAGCGGCTCCGCCCGTCGCCCCCCGTCCAGGCGATTCCCGCTTTCTGGATTTGATTCCCGGGTTTCGGCACCACTTTGTCGCCTTTAAAGGCATGGCGACCTGGTTTAGGGACGGCACGGTGACCAATCCCAGGTCACTCTGTCCATCTGCACACACCACCAATGTGACGGATGGCAAAATGGCGTTTATTGGTGAAGAATTTGACACTTCATAACCTGTGTTCACAGTGTCACTCCCATCTGCTTTCATCACAGCTAGGTGCCATTGGCTAATTATGGGAGTAATTACCATAAACTGTTGAGGAGGGGAGTGATTCCATCTTTCTGTACATCCCAATATCTTCCAACCACCGGACCTTAGCTGCCCACAGAGGCCATGTGACATTTCCCATGGGGTCTCTCCAGTTGTTGACAGACACAGCCTCCTTTTCATCCTAATTTTCTTGGCCACATCTCCCTCTCCCTTTCCCCATTGGCTGAAGTACTGGACAGGTACAGACTGCCCAATACCACTTAATATGAACTCTTTTAGCCATAATTTTGTTTAGCTAACAATATTGATGGCTGTGTTAAGTCTTTGTTGTTCTTCTGGAAGTTCATGAATTTAGGAGAAACTTGGCTGAGCAGCAGTCTGTGTCATCAATTAATAACATTTTGTGCAACTGCTGGCTCCTCCTGTCACTTCCTTATGTCCACGTCCCTGGCCCTATGTGCAATGAGGTTGAGGCGATCAGTTTGTAAAGAGGCTTTGTTGTTGTTCCTTTGCTGGGGTTGCCCCGTTTTGGGGCCATCCCCCCTGGAGCAGGGTGTCTCCCCTTGGCGCAGGCGCAGGGCTCAGGCAGGGCTGAGCCAATCAGAGCGCGCGGCGCTGATGACTCATCAGTGTCCAGGCAGAGCCGCAGCTGCCAGCGTTCCCCAGCTGGAGCCCGGCTGCGCCCCTCCCCCCCGGGCCTTGGCGCCCCCCTGGAGGGGAATTTGGGGAGGTGGGAGGGGGGAGCGCCAAGGCCGGGCCCCCCCGCGCTGTGGTGGCGGGAGCGGCTGCAGTGGGGAGCGAGTGCGGGCGGAAGCGGCCGAGAGCCCAGCGCTGCCCCAGGCCGAGCTGGCCCAGCTGCATCCGTGCCCCTGCGGTGGGATGCTGTGGGACTGGGGGGGAAGAGGGAGGCGGCAGTGGGTGCTGGGCCTGGGGGCAGCAGGAGAAGGGAAGGAGAAGCAGGGTTGAAGAGCAAAATGGTGAAATTATGTACCTGGAGTTTTGCAGAAGGAGGAGTGTGAGGTAGAGCAGGGACTCAGGACGAGGAGGAGTAGGAAGAGGAAGCAGCACCAAGTTCATCCCTGAATCTTCAGCTCCCCCACCCCAGGAATGTTGCCTCCCCACGTGCAGCGGGTGACTGGGGAGGGGGATCCACGATTTTCTTGGGGCTGAATCTTGGTGTTTCTAAGCTTTATTGGGCTAAATGTTGGTGCTTTGATTTCTTGTGAGGGCTGAACCTTTCTGTTCTGGAGGGGGTTTTGGCTGAATCTCGTTGTTTGATTAGTTTTTGGAAAACACAATCAGTGTTTTCTTGTTTGGTCTGAATGTTGGTGTTTTAGAGATTCTTACAGACAAAAGATGACCAATGACTTTCTGAGATGAACTTGGGCAAGGAGGAAACCCCAGCCCAAGGCACTCTCTTGTTGTTTATTTCCCCCCAAACAGGAATTTTACGTGACCAAACCATGTCCAGATGGAGCAGGAAGAGGAAAAGCCCTGGAGATGCCGCACAAGGAGGGGCTGCAAACTCAGTCCAGGGAGCTGCAAGGAGGAAAGATCCCCCCAAGTGCCAGGAACACGGCCAGAGATCCAGCCGGAGTTCAGAGCTGGGGGTGAAACCTCATGGTGGGGAGAAGCCCCACAAGTGCTTGGAATGTGGGAAGAGCGTCAGCCAGAGCTCCGACCTGAAGAAACACCAGAGGATCCACACTGGGGAAAAGCCCTATGAGTGTGGGAAATGTGGGAAGAGCTTCAGAAGTACCTCTGACCTGATGAAACACCAGGTGATCCACACAGGGGAACGGCCCTACACCTGCTTGGAATGTGGGAAGAGCTTTGGGTGGAGCTCTGACTTGAGGAAACACCAGCGCATCCACACTGGGGAGAGGCCCTACGAGTGTCCCCAGTGTGGGAAGAGGTTTCAGACCAGCTCCAGTGTCCTCCTACATGAGCGGATTCACACAGATGAGAGGCCCTTCCGCTGCCCCGACTGCGGGATGAGCTTCAACCGCAACTCCACCCTTGTCAGTCACCAGCGCATCCACACTGGGGAGAGGCCCTACGAGTGTCCCCAGTGTGGGAAGAGCTTCTCCACCAGCTCTAACTTGACCCAACACCAACGGAGGCACCAGTAAGGGAAGCCCTGCGAGTGCCCCGAGTGCGGGAAGAGCTTCGTGCGCTGCTCCAGCTCCATCCCCCATGGGAGGATGGGCGTTGGATGATCCCCAGTGACCCCCGTTGGGCAGAGCCCTGGTGATCCGTGGTCCTGGTGATGCGTGTTGGGAAGACACCTGGCTGGGAGGCTCCACATCTTCCTGGCTCCCTGTGGGCACCTGCATGAACACCGGGACAGGAAGAACATTGGGACACAGACCAACAATGGGAATTCCTTGTGGGGGGCAGATTTGTTGACTTTCAATCCCAGAAAATCTTTTGCATTCAATCTTATCTTCTGGTGGCATCAAGGAATACTGGATGGTCTTGGAGGTCTTTTCCAACCTCAGTGATTGCACAGTTTTGATTTCCTATTGCCCAAGGGTGTCTTCCACAGCCAAATGGTTATGAAGTGGGGCAAAGATCAATGTTTTGGAGACAGTGGTGTGGAAACCCCTCCCCCCCTTCTTCCCTCCCACTCAATCACAAGGATGCTCAGCCAGCACAAAGAAATCCTTTTGTTTTGGCCTTGATTTTCTTTTCATTTCTCTTCTTTCCTTTAAAATATCTAATTTTGGGGTAAAAATAAAGACATTGAATTAAGACATGGGTGAGAACATTGAGGGACATAGACATGGTGGGACATGGAGAGTGACATAGACATGGACAGGGACATGACTATGGATGCTAACTCTGAAATAGAGAGCACGGTGCTTGTGGAAATTGCAGGCCACATAGTTTTCTCAGTCTTGCCTGGGAATTCATAAGGAGGAATTAAAACAATCCTCAGAGATAGAGAACAGCCTTGCAGGTGCTGTTTGTCTGTTCCTTGTTTTCTTGCAAGAGAAGGTCGAGGGGTGGTGTACCCCATTGACCAATGAAGGTGATGTGGTAGTTTACTAACCAGTAAGAGTTTCTTCTCTGT
The DNA here is from genome assembly GCF_971803275.1 of Cyanistes caeruleus. Taxonomy (NCBI): domain Eukaryota; kingdom Metazoa; phylum Chordata; class Aves; order Passeriformes; family Paridae; genus Cyanistes; species Cyanistes caeruleus. The sequence goes on along the minus strand of NW_028255931.1, from coordinate 149,881 downwards.
ACTTTTCACGTATCGGTCTATAAAAAAGACCTGAGTTAATAAACCAGAGAGAAATTCTCGTGATCGACTCCCAAGAGAGTCTGTGTCGTTCTTCTCGCCATTCCTAATAGAGCAACATCTGGTGACCCCAACGTGATGTGCATCTAGTGACCTCCCGAGGGTCAGTGCAGCCAGCGGTCGACGAGCCAGCTGCTTCCCCCACAGAGGGGTAAGTGAGAATCTCCCGGGCTCCCCTGGAGGGGGCTGGTTTTTTTAGACCAACGGGATAGTGGAGCCCTGCCAGTGAGCGGGCTTGGAACGGCTTATTTTGACGAAGCTAGAATTTAAAGTCCCTGGTTAAGCCACTGCATCTGCATCATTGCATTCGCGGGCTGTCAAGATAGACGGTTCTCACAATGGAGAACTGCAATTGAACTAATGATCAGCTTGTCTTCTCTGCGTGACAAGACACCTTGCCAGGCATGGGACTCCATATTTCTGAAGATGCTATGTGCACTTTGTTCCAGTGAGTAAAAGTGCAAAGTTTGACTGTGACTCTTGATAATGCCTTTAACCTCGAGATTTGGCTGTCAGTGGGAGACCGCCTATGGTCTGAGTTAGCTGCAGGAGATACCGGCGTGTGCAGCTTGGCAGCCACCTGGGGCGTGCTCTTTAAAGTGCTGGAGCGGTGCCGGTCTGAGGACAGTGATGCCGGGATAGAAGATTCGGAAGCCAGAGGTGCCTCTTTTGTACACCATGAGAGACTGGGGGGTGAGACCAAGAACCCGTCACCCGCGGAGTTGGGCGCGCAAGCCTCGCCAACAGAGAGGTGACACAGGAATGGAGACTGCCCGTCCCCGCCCACGCCTCCGTCTGCGGCGCCTTCACCAGCGCTGCGAGCGCTGCCGCGAGCAGCCGCGGGGGGCCCTTCATTGTCGATGGTGTTCTTCAGCCCCCCGCACCCTCTGCGTTCCTTTCTCCTGTGCTGCAAAGGACAGCACGGACGCCCCCGCTGCAGCCTGCTGGCGCGGCAGGGGGAGCAACACCCCCTGTGTCCATCCGAAGGGCCCGCTGGCACGGCGGGGGGAGATCAGCTTTCAGCCCCCCCACGTCCAGCCGCGAACCCGCGCATGTGTGAACCTCACCGGGACGCCCATCACAGCAGCCCTCATCAGGGGTGTCCCCTCCGGCCTCCGCACCGCCTCTGCACAACCCCCTGACGGCAGCGACACCGCCCACCACGGCAGAGGCAGGCGTGGTTCCTTCCCTCCATGCCCAGCCCAGTGCGGGGGGCAGACAGGTCCACAAGCAGAGCCAGTGCCCCTGCCGGCTACTGCAACGCAATTGTCATGGCAACCACCGCTGGAAACAACAATAACTGGGCAAAAACTTCAGCGAGTAACAGCAGCAACAACTTTACAATGGAGTCAGCTTTACTCAAACCATGCAAACTTCAAACCGCTCAGCAACACAGCTGCAAAACCCGACGAACAACAACGGCAGCCTGAACCTGACGAAACAACCATCTCCACACCACAGATAGGTTCCCTGTTTACTTCACTGACTGCAGAGATTCAGGAAGCTTTTAACCACAGCCATGTGAACTCTACAAGTCCCTCAGTCATATTTGAGGGGAAAATCCAATTGACAACAAAAAAAAAAAAAGGGGGGGGGGGTGGGAATCAAAGCATCGTGAATTGCATTGTTGATTGATCTGTAAAAAGTTTATAGATTTTGCATAGTAGAATTGAGTAGACTGGGTTTGGATCTGGGTGTTCTTGAGTTTTGTCACTTTAGTGTTCTTTTAAACTTCCCTGTCGGTGTATGTTAGTTCATTGTTCTAGTCAACCAACAAGTCCTTGCAAAGAAACAATCCTTAAACATCAAAAACGTAAGCCAGAAAATCATTCTAAATCAGTGTCCATTCCAATTTCTATTGAAGGAGACCACTTGTGCTGTGTTTGCTCTCTTTCCTGCAAGGGCCCAGCAGGAGATTACAAATACTGCTTTTTTATTTTAAAACAAAAAGGGGGAATTATGGATGCTAACTCTGAAATAGAGAGCACAGTGCCTGTGGAAATTGCATGCCACATAGCTTTCTCAGTCTTGCCTGAAAAAGTGGCCTGGGAAATCATGGGGAGGAATTAAAACAATCCTCAGAGATAGAGAACAGCCTTGCAGGTGCTGTTTGTCTGTTCCTTGTTTTCTTGCAAGAGAAGGTGAGGGGGTGGTGTACCCCTGTTGAAAGACCCCCGAGCTGTTCACCAGTCTTCACAGAAGTAATTGTGAATGCCGTTTATTTCTATTATTAACACACCTTTTATAGGGTCTACAGGGTTTGCGGGCAGAGCAAGTTACTATTGGCTAACACACACAGGTTTACATTCTTATCCTTGTACACAAGGATATTGTTTTGCTTTACTCTCTCTTCTGCAGGCAAGTTTCAAGGATTTTAGCCCTTAATATCACGTCTTATTTCAAAGGTTGGTTTGTGCATACAGGCCTTTACTAATATATAAAATATAGCAACAATTCCCCCTTTCTCTTTTTGCACAAACCAGGCTTTGGATAAGATAACACACAACTTAGGCTGTCATCCCAATTAACACTATAAGTAAAGTCCGTCCCCCTTCTAGCACAAGAGACCTCAACCATCCAGTGATGCCCCAGCTGGCGAACCAGCTTCCAGTGGGGTCACTATCTTCTTTCAGGGCATGTAACACATCCTGTAGCTGTTGCAGTTGCTTATGGATGGAAGCTGAATGATCAGTAAGATCCAAGCAGCACATGCCTTCAAACTCCCCACAACCACGTCCCTGTGCCAAGAGCAAAAGGTCCATTGCAGCTCGATTTCATAACATTGCATGACATACACTACTCACATCGGCTGAAAGCTCACTTAACATTGTGGATGTTAAGTTCAATCCTTCCTTAGTCCAGCAAGCGAGCCTTTTTAGGGTGGCTAAACTTTAATTCATTCAGACTTCGCTTTGACTGTCCGATGTTCTTCATTCTGCCAGCTATATTCAACAATTGGTGTTAGCTTGGGTGGAACAAGGTTATGTTTCCCAAGATAACAGGGTCCTCTATGTGGACTAGCAGGAATCCTATTCCATGCCCTATCCCCACAGATTAGGAAGATGGAACTAGGTAATCGCTTTGGTAATTGTCCTGTGAGATTGCACCACAAACAAAGGCTTTACTTTCAGTGGTAGTAACGAGATCAGCTATAGGGTTGACTGCAGCTCAGGGCTACATTACTTTGTTAGAATGACTTTTTGTTGGGGGTTCAAACATTATCCATCCACCTGAGGTATGGGTGGAACCTAACAAATCTAATTCTTCTGAGGGTTGTAACATTGAGAACTTTGGTAATTTTTTGCTTGCCAACAGGCTTCAGGTTGTCTTAATGTGAAGCCAACAGTGCAATTGCACTCTTGCAACATTGCCAATCAATTCAGTCGAGTCTCATTACTAATTAAATCTTTAAATGCTGGAGGATCCCATTCAGGGACTCCTACGAGACTGGTGCGAAAGGATCTCCAGGTGTGGCTAGGCTTAGACACATTGACCTTTGGCCAGTTCAGTGTGCCAGTGGCCCACATGTTCTGCCTCTTTTGGATGTTAGTTAGCAGACAGTTGGTTGGGACTATACACAACACAATTACCATAAGCAGTTTGTTCCATGCAAATGACACCATATTTGCAAACTTACAGCTAAAACTCCAATCGTTAAATGAACCTTCAAAGATGCTTACACTAGCTCTTGAAGGGGGAATACTTATACTTTATACCAATATAACAATTACTACACAGGCTAAACTATCTTAACCTATTATATGACTACTTTTAACACACGTGCTTTGGTATATATGCAGTCTAAGCGTGAAAGCAATTTGCTGAAAGGGTAAACACACAACTACAATTTGCTTTATATACAGTTAAATGGAGTCTCTACACTTCTTAGATCTTCTACAGAATTTCTCTAACACGATTCAGTCCTGGAACGTTCACTGCTCCTGTGATGTCAGCTGGCAGCTGATGGGTGACTGAGGGTTTTGATGTTCAAGTTGTTCTTCAGATCCTTCTAAATCTTAAAACAAAGGATACCTGAAAAATTGGTAGAGACATAACATCATAGTAACGACATAAAAGTTCTGTTGGCAACTGTCTGTGTAGTGTTCAGACACAACTGTGTCCTGACAGCTCCACTTCTGATCCATGTCTGGAGTACCAAGGCTGTGTGGTGACATCTCTGTTCACTGGATCTCATGTGTTCAGAGGCAGACAGTCTGGTCAGATGGACAGGTGACCTTTTTGAACCTGCCAACAAAACACAGACACTTCTCTTCTTGAAGTTAATGAATTACACTAATCAAATGTTTTTAGGGCATCCATTTCCCCCGTTTTCTTAAAAAAAAAAATAAAATGAGATGTACTTCTGTTATAAACATCAACAGCAACACAAAACCATATACACAATTAATAAGAACTTATACCGGTTGAAAATCAATTAAATCATAAACATTATTAATAACATATGTAATATAAAACTACTATTAATTACTAAAACACTGCACCAGCATCCCATAGTTAGCAAACAAACAGAAACAAAACAATCAGTGAAGGATTGGGTAATCACCTCCAGAAATGATTCTCCAAGCCCACTTCAAAACTGATCCAGCTGTCATATCAACAGGGTCAAATTGCTGAGTCAAAAAGTGACTCAAATACTGATTTGGGACAGAAAACATCTGGATCTGATGGCAAACATTCTGTCCAGGTAAAGTCAAGGCTTGGCCAGGGCCTGGCTTTAAACTGGAAAGATGCCTCTTAACTCATTTCTAAAACAAGGTTCTCAATAGTAGCAGCTAGGAGATGCTTACAGCACAGCAAACTGTTAAAATGCATTTGTACAAATCAAATGATCAGAAGCCTCAGGTACCAGACCAATTAAACCATGCAGCAGTTGGTTTAATCTGAAGCCTCTCCTATGGCAGCTGATCCTCAGCAATGATACTTACTTACTTAAAATTCTGGAAACACTGAAAAATAAGAAAGCTATAACAAACAAAACTGCAGAGATTGTAACAACCAATAGAACTCCTGATGAAGTCAAGGGTGTCACAGACTGCATTCACTTCTATCCACAAGCAGGTGTTCATCAGCGTTCTGTCACAGCTGTTTCAGTTGTGGCTATCTTCATCTCTCTAGGAAAATAACTATACTTTGCAGTTTAGACAAGTGTCTCCAATAAAACACAAAACAATTTAAATTAAACAATATTTAAACCTAACAATAATTATATATGATAAAAGGAAATAACAAACTTAACCTTAAAAGAATATCTAAGTTAGAAAACTTAACTTAAAAACATTCAAGCCTAAACATTATAAAACTTAACTATCCTTAATTCTATTAACACTTAATCTATATTAAATAAAATCATAACTTAATATTATTCTGTTAGTACAAAAAAGCAACTAAAAGTTTGATATATACTTTTTAAACACAATATAACAGTAACATGAATTCACTATAAAGATTATAAGAATGTAACAATTACATCACAATTCTATGTCATCTAGCTTTGGGAATAACTCACAATAACTGCAAATGTTACTAAAAATACTTATTCATAACAGGAATTTGCCTAGTATATGCTTAAATTGGCTAGGATTTGAAAGTGCAGTTTTTCTAGAGAAAAACCACAACAACACAGGATTTGGTGAGTTGCCATCTAGCTTTGTAGCACTTTTCAAAAGTACTACATTTACATTTTTTCAGAAACATCAAGTCCAATTCTTAAACTAAAACCCAAAATCCAAATTGGTGTATATGCAGTTATATGTGCTTTATATAACAAAAGGACTCACATTAAAATTACCTTATTAAAATTGTGGAAAAAACAAGCAAATAGATAATATATACTTTAACTTAACTTTGTCTTGTACAGTAAAGTTCTCTTAACTAATTATTTTTTAAACCATAAATCTCTTCTGTAGATAACATTAATTGGAAGGTTTTCCTAGAAGCTGTAAATCATACCATGTTTTAACCTTGGGTTCTAAAACCAATTATTGCAAGGCAACTTCTGTTAAACACTTTTTCTCTCTCTTTTTTTTTTTTTTTTTTTTTTTTTTTTTTTAAACGTTCAAAGAATCACAATAACTTCTCTAGTGAAATCCTAAAAACTGCAATTGCATGAACTCATAATTACTTAAAACACAAAATTAACTCTACAATGGCATATAAAAACATTTTGAAAACCCAATAAATTATAACTTTTTAACAAACTGGGTATTATCTGGGTGCTTCTTCTTAGAGAGGGAGCAAGAGGGAGCCCACCCTGCTGCTGCTGCAGCTCTGCTCTTATCTTCCTTCACATTCTCTACATACTCTTGCAGCGAGGAAAACGGAGAGAAAGGAAAAGAAAAACCTCACAAAGTTAACTTTAACAAATGCAGTTTTTTCTCTCAATCTCTCGTGTTGTTTGCCGATAGAGGAAAAAAGGGCACGATTTTACAAAAGCAGGCGATGTTACACGAAAAGTCTCTCAGGCCAGGTGCCAACAACGGCTATCATTGCAGCTTATCAGCGTGGCCTTGGAACTTTTCTTGCTGCTGCTTCTACCCCCAGGGTGCCTTTGTTCTCTGCACACCTCTGTGCTCCCCCATGTCCCCCTGGTTCGGGTGGAAACCAGACTAAATTTGGCTTCTTTTCTTCCAGGGTGGTAAAGATGGAACATTAATAAGATTGTAATGCTAAAAGTGACTCCAAAAATGAAGCAAATATTTCTGGATGTATCACATCCTGCCATAACTGAACAGATTCTGTTCGTTGTTTCAGCGTTCGCTGTGGAACTTTTTTTTTTTTTTTTTCTTCTTTTTTTTTTTTTTCTTTTTTTTTTTTTCTTTTTTTTCTTTTTTTTTTATTTTCTTCTCTTTGACTCTCCCTCCCTCTCTCCATGGGCAGCATAGATAGGAGTGCTTGTCCAGCAGTGGGAGGTAAAGGCATCTGCCGCTGTGACGCAGGTAGAATTACGGGGCTCACAGCCTCAGCATATCTCGCCTTTCTGTCTTTTAAGGTATTAATTGCAATCTGCCAAGTTCAACCGAGAGACACAGTGTCCTTGCTCTTTTCTGTAATTGCCATTTCCCATATCAGAGCCGACATATCAGTCCGTTCTTGCACCGCAAAAAGCAGTGTGAGCACTGCAAATGCCCATGACAATTAGCCCATATAATGAGCATATCCAGGTCCTTTTCCTGGGCTGCTTCGCCTCGTTTAACGAGGATACCAAGAAGCATTTTTTTAACCGCCGCAAACTCTGCCTCCATGCTGACGGCCACCCGCAAGGGGGAAGGTTGCGACCCTTCTACCACGTCCTTGCCTTCCTGGGCCCCCCCCAGCAGCCTGACTTTCCACGTCCTACCGCTCAGCGTTTCACCGCGCTCAGGCTGCCTATCCGGTGCCGATCCAAGCCCGCGACATCTAATGCCCAGATCCACTCCGCTGACTCCAAAGCCCCTCTGCCCGCAGGGGTGTCCTTGGTCGGAGCGCCAGATGTTGAAAGACCCCCGAGCTGTTCACCAGTCTTCACAGAAGTAATTGTGAATGCCGTTTATTTCTATTATCAACACACCTTTTATAGGGTCTACAGGGTTTGCGGGCAGAGCAAGTTACTATTGGCTAACACACACAGGTTTACATTCTTATCCTTGTACACAAGGATATTGTTTTGCTTTACTCTCTCTTCTGCAGGCAAGTTTCAAGGATTTTAGCCCTTAATATCACGACTTATTCCAAAGGCTGGTTTGTGCAGACAGGCCTTTACTAATATATAAAATATAGCAACATACCCCACTGACCAGTGATGGTGATGTGGTAGTTTACTAACCAATAAGAGTTTCTTTTCTGTACTTTTCACGTATCGGTCTATAAAAAAGACCTGAGGTAATAAACCAGAGAGAAATTCTCCTGATCAACTCCCAAGAGAGTCTGTGTTGTTCTTCTTGCTGTTCCTAATAGAGCGACACGTGGCCATTCATGGGGACATGGGGGGACACGGGCACAGATGGAGACGTGGGGGACACCGCCAGGGGTGGAAACATGGTGGGGACACAGCCCTGGGTGAGGACATGGTGGGACATGGCCAGTGACATATGGGGCCATGGCCATGGCTGCTGCCATGGGGGGAACTTGCAGGGGCTGTGGGGGATGCTGGGTTTGAGGGAGTTGAGGGTTCCTGGCAGGGACTTGGGGCTTGCTGAGGGCTTTGGGGAGCCCAGGCTGAGCGGCTGCGGCTGCGCTGGGAGCCCCTGGCGGAGGTTCTGGGGCAGCTGCTCAAGGACCCCCTGGCCTGGAGCCCCAGCTGGGCATTGGGCTCCTGGAAGGGAATGAACGTCCTTGTGCCCAGGAGGGAAATCCCAGCACCCCCAGGGTGTGGGGGGCAGCTGAGAGGCCACAGCAGACAGCACTGTTTTCCTCTGTGGAGCCCAAAGAACCTGCCAGCTCAGAGATTTTGGCTCTCCCCTGGAGAGCTTCTCCCTAGGTCCCTCACTTTGCTCTCATGGAGAGAAAAAGTGTCACTCCCAGAGGCCTTTGAGTTGAACATGTTAATTTGTTACACCCCATCGGTTTTCCTCCCTATCAATCCACCCTGATACATGTATCCCAGTTTTCCCCGCCCCTCTCCTCTATAAATAGCCCGAGTTTTCCCCTGTTCAGAGAGCTGCTGTCACTGGCTCCCTTCACTGAGGGCCCTGTTATAATAAAGGCCATTTCTCAGTGGAATGCCATACAGCTCCCTAGCCTCTCTCCCTGTCGCCTGCACGCTGCCACTGAGCTGAGACCACTCACTGGGCAGAGGACGTGCCTGTGCCCCTGGACAGTCCTTTTCAGGACGGCTTCTTCAGGGTAGTCGTGGCACCCCTGCCATTGACACCGGCGCGGCACTCCTCCAGAACTGCACCTCATAATTCCCAAACTCTGGGATTCTTCCCAGGAAAAGGCTGCCAGGAGCTGCCAGAATTGAGTGAAAGGCAGGATTTGAGGCTCAGATTGAACAGGAGGGATCTGGAACTCCCAAAACCAAGCAGAGGGGTGGGGTGATGGATTGGGCGGCAGTGGGGCAGGGGTGGAAGTGCAGAGGACAAGGGGCGCATGGGAGCTCCATATTGGGTTTGGATGAGTCTCACTCCTCCTTCTTCTTCATCCCACCACCTTCTCCTCTCCAGCCCTTCTCCCGCTACTTCCTCCTGCCTCCTCCTCCTCCTCCATCTCTTCTGCTCCCCTGAGCCCAGCGCCCAGCCTTGGATCCCCATTTTTCCAATTCCTTCACATCCCATAGGAGGAGCCAGGATGGAGCTGGGGCAGGTTGGGCTGGGGCAGCACTGGGCTCTTGGCATGGTCCAGGTACCACCCATGTGCCCCCTCCCCAAATTTCCCTGGTGGCTTCAGGGGTCCCAGCCCTTTTTAGGGTTTGCTGGGTGGCCATGCTGGAGTTTGGTGTCTCCCAAGGAGTCCCCAGAACAGCGTGACACATGGGGGGGACACACGGGGGTCCTGATCCATCCTGGGGCAGCATCTGTCCCTGACAGGGTACCCCCATGGGGTCTCCCCAAGTCCCTCCCCACTGCCCCCCATAAATGGGACAGGGGTGAACTGGGAAGCTTTACTGGGAACACTGGGAGCAGCCGGCCGGGGGCAGAGTGACAGCAGGGCTGGGGGGGCACACGCCCCCTCCAAAATCAGCCCAGGGTTGGAGCGGGGGATGCTGGCTGGGCCTGAAGCCATGGGGATGGGCTGCGGCTGCCAGCGGCTCAGGAGCTCTGTGGGCAGAGAAAAGGGGGTGACACTGGGCTGGGGGCCCCGGGGGAGCACACACGTTCTGGGAGAGGGAGGATATGACCCCCAGGACCCCCCCTCACCTTCTTGTGCAGGCAGAAGCCAAGCCCCAGTGCCAGGAAGACGAAGCCCAACATGGAGCCCTCGATCCATATCAGCATCTTGCTGCGGGCAGTGTACGGCAGCATCTCTGGGAAGTCTGCAGGGGTCGGGATCCCCCCTAAAACCTCTCACAGACACCCCAAGCCCTTCCAAGCACCCTTCCACTCTCACCCACCCCACCAGGACCTCTGAAACCTCCTCCCAGTCCCTTCCCAGCCTCCCCAGGATCCACCAAAAACCCTCCTGTCCCACTCAGGATCCCACAGTCCCCTCCCAGATGCCCCCCTGGACAATGCCCTGCCCCTGGACCTCCAAACCCTCTCCCAGTTCCTTCCCAGCCCCACCAGGACTCATCAGGATCCCTCTCAGTCTCTTCCCAGCACAACCAACCTCGTCCCAATCCCTGCTTTCCAATCTCCAGTCTCCTTCCAGCCCCTCCAGGCTCACTCAAATCCCTCCCAGTTACACCCAGCACCCCCAAACTCCCTCCCAGTTTCCACCAGGACCCCCTGAACCCCATCCCACCCTCTCCAATAACCTTTAATTCCCTTCTCAGCCATTCTTGGCCCACAAACCCCTCTCCCAGTTTAAATCAGTCTATCTCAAACTCCCTCCCAGTTACTCCCAGTGTCGCTCTATTGGGAATGGTGAGAAGAACAACACAGACTCTCTTGTGAGTTGAACAGGAGAGCTCTTAAGGTTTATTACCTCAGATCTTTTTTTATAGACCGATACATGAAAGTACAGAAAGGTAAAACTGTTATTGGTCAGTGAACTAACACATCACCATCATTGGTCAGTGGGGTACACCACCCCTTGACCTTCTCTTGCAAGCACCTGCAGGGCTGTTCTCTATCTCTGAGGATTGTTTTAATTCCTCCCCATGATTTCCCAGGCCACTTTCTCAGGCGGGACTGAGAAAGTTATGCAGCCTGCTATTCTACAGGCACTGCGCTCCCTACTTTTGCTCATAGTTAACATCCATACTCCCAGCACACCCCAGTCCCCCTCCCAGCCCCTCTACTGCCTCCCCCGCTGCCCCCAGTGCTGTGGGGGCCGGGCCGTGCCCCAGTGCCGGCTCAGGGGGTGCTCCAGGCTGCCGTGCTCCACCTGGCAGCTGGAGCTGAGCCCGCATTGCCGGGGGAGTTTCCAGCAGCACCAGGAGCTGCTGGCTTCAGCTCAAGGGCACCAGCGAGATGGACACGCTGGAGGGCACTGGGAGAGAGGGGGACACACTGGGATCAGCTGGGTGTGAAATGGTGCCAAGGCCAGTCAGCTCTTCCTCAGCTCCACGCCAGGAGTGGAACACACCTCTGGAGCAGGATGACCCGAGGTGTGGCTTAGAGCAATGCTCTACAGCACTTAACAGCTGTCAGACACAGTGTGGAGGCAAGAATGGGGGGAAGGTCTTTTATATTGGGGTTCAGAGAAAGGTTTAGTCTCCCAAGGGTCCAGGGACAAAAGACACAGAACACAAGTGTACAGCAATTTATATATGGGGAGGGCCCAGGGGTGGATACAATTTCAACCAGTGAGGGATATCCTGGGGAGGGGAATAGGACACATGGACCAATGGGGTGCTGTGGATTAGGGGATTTCCAAAGGGGACGTCCAAGCAGGGGGTTGGCATAAGGCAGGATTGACAGGGGACATTTGGGAACAAGGGGCAGGGTGGACAAGATTGATAGGGAAGGTACTGGAAAAAGGGGTTGGGATACAATGATAGGCAGGGCAGGGGAGGAGATAACTTTGGGTTAAACCAACAAAGCAGGGGGTAACAGAACAAACCACTTATAGAAACAACTTCAAACGTTAAATTAAACAAAAACACACCACAACATCTCCCTCTTTTCTGTTTAAAAGGAAGAGCTGTGGTTTTGGGGGATCCATTCTCATTTTGGATACACATCTCCCCAGCAGGGCTGGTCAGTTGGCACTTCTCCCTGATTGACCTCTGCAGTGGGAGAGCCCTGGGAGGGCTCGCTGAGCCTTGTACAGCGGGGCGTGCCGGGCCAGGCCGGTCCCTGGCTTGGCTGCGGGGGGTACTAGGGTGTGAGGATGGGGGGTTTGGGAGGGTTCCAGTCCTGGATACAGGGGTGCATGGGGGTCCTGCTGCAGCGGAATGGGAGTTCAGGGGGGTCCCTTCCTCTGTTCTGGGGTTCAAGGGGTCCCAGTGCCTGAAAATGGAGGTTCAGGGGGGTCCTGGTGTCCAGAAATGGGGGTTCTGGGAGGTTTCCATTCCCGAGAATGGGGGTTTAAGGGGATTCCAGGTTCCAGATAAGGGGGTGCAGGGTTTTTGGGGCTGGGGAAGGGGGTACCAGGGTGTCCTGGTGCTCCAAAATGAATGTCCAAGGGAGTCTCTGTGCCAAGGAAGGGGGGTTCACCCAGAAATGGAAGTGCAGGGGTTCCCCATTCCCAGTGTAATAAATGGAATTGATTCGTGCTACTTAAATTGCAACTGTTACTAAAGTTATCATTAGAAACGATCAAGAATCAGTGTTACAAAGCAGATGTACCCCTTTGCAGATGTTACACGTCAAAATTAAGGTACAGGATGTAGTTCAGAAAATAAATGGTCAGAAAAATCAGAAAAAGGAGGAAACTTATGGGAAACATTAATGAATATGTATAAGCATACAGTATATAAGTTTAGCTTGAAGTGCTTTGTTTCGTACGTGAGGTGAGGTGAGAAGCGTCCCCCCTACACCCCGTCAGTTTTACTTATGCCTTAAGCATTTGTAACCACTGGCCAATTATATTCACATATATATAAATATGCATCTGAATATATCTACTAAATTGTATCTCTTTTTTACTGAATTGTATTCTTTTACTAAATTCTATTCTTTTATTATTTTGTATCCAATTTATTAAGCTATGTTATCAATTAATTAAATTTGATTGTTTGGAAATTTGAAAGTCATTTATAACACTACTATATCAAAAGCAGTTAGAAGTGATTACAAACTGTACTATATCAAAATCGTTGTGATTATAATAATTTGGAAAAGCCAGCACATAATAGCAAAGGGCAACAACAACATAGTTCTTTATCACAAACACAGGGCAGGTTTTTCCCTTGCATGGAGCACTTGGGCCTTCCCCGGGCCCCTTCTGCCCTCCCGCAGAACCAGAGGCATTTTCCAGCGCACACAGTTTGTAAGCAAGAGCCGGCTGCAGCCCAGAAGGCTCCAAGCGCCTCCTTCCAGGCTGACTCTGCAGATGCCGAGGCTGCTCTGGGCTCTGCCAGGCTCTGCTGGGGCTCAGCTCTGGGCGAGGCTGGGCCCGCTCTCCCCTCGCAGTGCTCCGGGCAGCTGAGGCACAGCGGGAGAAGGACAGGACACCTCAAGGGATTGAGGTTTAACAGAGATTTTATTCAAATAACTGCCATAACAAACAGGCTGTCCTAACTACCCTAACTAACTAGCAGTCCTAACTAACATAACTAACTACTTTTCCTAACTACTATAATGAAAAGCTCTCGTCAAGGGCTTCATCTCCTCCTGCGCTGCTCCCTCAGTTGCTTTGCTGCAGTGATCAGAGGGGTCAGGCTGGAGAGAGGCTTGGCTGATGACAAAAATGGGTGCTGCCCAAGGGATAAAAAAGAAAGAAATGAACTGTTACTTTCCAGACTCAAGTTCCTCACAGGCTCTGTTGCAACAGGACAAAGGGGAATGGTTTGAAAGTCAAGAGAGGGAAGCAGGCTCAGATTAGATGTAAAGAAGAATTGCTGTAGCAGGAGAGTGGGGAAACACTGAGAGAGGGAGCCCAGAGATGTGGGAGGTGGCTCCTCCCTGGAAACATCCAGGCTCAGGTCAGGCAGGGCTCTGAGCCACCTGATGTGCTTGAAGATGTCCCCGCTCGTGGCGGGGCACCAGCTCCAGATGAGCTCGACAGGAGCCTGCCAAGCCAAAGCAGGCGAGGATTCTGCTGGCTTTGCGTGTGAAAAGCAGCGGGACTGGAGATGATGGGAGGGGGCCCCACAAGAAAAGCCCTCCCTGGCGCTGCCGTTTCCCCCGCAGCCGCTTGGCATTCACCTGCAGCAGCTCCTGGGCAGAGAAGCGCCGCTCCTCGTCCGGCTCCAGGCTGCACTCGAGGAAGTCCCGCAGCAGAGCCGACAGGCGCCTGGGCTCCTGCAGCTGCGGGCTCCCGTTCTGCCGGATCAGAGCGCGGGCCTGCAGGAAAAGCAAACACAGCGCTCTGACAGCTTCCTCCACACCCACAGGTGCTCACATCCAGCCCGCTTTCTCTGCCCCAGCTCCCCGGGCACTTTCCTCCCTGGCACAGATGCTGCTGCTCACAGCTCATTCTTCTGGGCCAACCAAAAAACCCAAACCCTGGAGCAGCCACAGCCATTGCAACATCCAAATGATCTTGCCTTCAGAGCCGATTGCATTGGCTGACTTTGTCAGTAGGAACCTCCATCAGAAATAGCCCATTTTGCTTCTCCAAATACAGACACCAGCTTTACAGGCCATTTTCAAGAGTCAGTGTGGTCTGCCTGTGTTATTTCAAGGGATTCTTATATCAAATGCATCTCTGCAGTGCCACTGACCCTCAAGTTAAAAGCATTCCTGATGCCCCATGCCAGAAACTGCCAGGCAAGGAACAGCAGGTTTGTGTGGCTGAAAGCTCAGGCTTGGTGACACAGAGAAAGTAAAAGGAAGGAAAGAAATATGTTAGAGTGTGGGGATGTTAAACAATCATCTTCATGTTTTAGACAAGTTTCCCAGTGAGAAGAGCCAGGGGGAGTTCATCTCACAAAACCTCTTTTAGAAACTCCTCCAGAAAACTTGTTGGGTTTGGGTGTGGGTGTTGGGGTTGGTTTGGGGTTTTCTGCAAGACAGCATTAGAGCTGATGCACTTGCTTCATGTATTTGGGTCATCCTCACAAGAGCTGCAACAACTTAAATGCCAAAGCAAATTGTTGCTGGAGACTGCAGAATATTTGTCTGTGTTCAGGCTCAGGTGCTGTGGGAATTCCCTTTGCGATGTGCAGAAACCTCCAGCTGCTCCTCCCAGTGCAGGGTCACCCTGTGCTCACAGGCCTCTGCAAAGCCTGGAGAATTTGCCTCTTACCATGGCCCCCGTTTGCTGGAAGTAAGGAGGTTCTCCTTCCACCATCTCGATGGTCACAATGCCAAAGGACCAGATGTCCACCTTGGGGCCGTAAGGAGAACTGGTCACAACTTCTGGGGCCATCCAGTGAGCAGTGCCCACCATGGAGCTGCACTGGTCCTGCTCAGGGCTGAGCTGAGCGCAGAGGCCAAAATCAGCTGAGGACAGAAACAAGCACTGTCAAAGGCAGCTGCAATGAGGAAACCAAGCACAAAGATTCCCCACTCTCAGTCTGGGAATGCAGTGCTGAATCCAGCTGGAAATGTCCTCAGGGCTGTAGCCAAGGAAAGATGGAAGTGGACCCTTAAAGAAGCCCTCAGCTTTCATGCTTGGCTTTACTGATTTCCTTTGAAGCTTTAGATTGCAACTCCTGCCCCTCTGGGAGGGCCATACCCAGAGCAAAGGCACTCCTGACAGCCTGCTCCTCTCCTGAGCTCTCTGCACGGGGCAGCCGCTCTCAGCTGGCAGCAGGGGCTGGGCAGTGCCACCAGCAGCACTTGTGGGGCTCTGGCCCTCACTGGGAAGCAGCCCCACAGCCGCACCCCGGGAACGCCGTGCCTGGCCAGGAACACCCACCCAGCTTGACAGAGCCGTCCATTCCCAGAAGGATGTTGGAGCTCTTCAGATCTCGGTGGATCACCCGGATGGAATGGAGGAAATCCAGGCCCTGCAGACACTGAGAGACAACAAGAAACATGAGGGGAAAAAATCAGAGGCTGGAATATATCACACAAGAAAGGACAGTTTAGAATTCTGCCAGCAGCAACTTTGCTGTGACAGCCCAGGAGTGCAGTGCAGACAAGCTCCAGGCAAAAGGTTCAAGGCAAAGCTGAGAACAGGAAATCAGATCCAAAAAAGACAGAGAGTACCACAACAGCAGGAAAGAAGACAAGAACAGAGTAGAAATGCAGTGATATTTGCAGGCCATTCACTTCAGAGGCTCTTTCCTCTCCAGCTCATAAAACCAACACAGAAACAAAGGCCTGAGCATGGAGCCACTCTGCTCTCACAGCCTCTTTGGAAGGACCATGGTGTCCCAGCCATGGGAAGCACAAGCAGGATCCCTCACCTCCTGACTGACAGCTGCCATCTCTCCTTCAGCCATGCGTGTCTGTCTGACAACGTCCTGCAAAGTTCCTCCATCCATGTATTCCATCACCAGCCAGAGATCTCCATCAACAAGGAAGCTGGAAGAGGAGAACAATGGCACAGAGATGAATGTGCATTGCTCAATTCCCCCAGGGAAAAGCCCAGAGTGGAGTTTTGTTCCCAGGTCACTTGTCAATGAGGACAGAATCAGATGGAGAGACATTCCTGCCAGGCTGCACAGGCCTTGGAATCTGCACAGTCTAAAGGAGAAGGAGGCACCCGGGAGAAAGGAGAGGCCTTAGATGGCAAGCAGGTGAAAAATGCACTTTAGCAACAGCCCAGCTCAATGTGGAACCACAACACTTGTCCCCAGCTGCTTCAGCATCTGAACTCATCAGTTCCACCATTCCCTCCGGAACAAGGCAACACAACTTCCAGAGTTATCCAGGGGAGGAGGCCGTGCAGCACTTGGGGCAAAAGCAGTCAAATGCTTGGAAAACCTTGCACAAAGTCCCTTCAGAAACAAGCAGGACCATGGAAAAATGGGCAAATGAGGCATTTCTGGAAACAAGAACCTGGTCTTCCTGGCATCTGCAGCAATGGGACAGGGCTGGGAAGAAGAAGCCAAGGAAAATAATTTCTACCAGGGTTTATCAGCACTTGCTGTAAAACACAGCAAATGGGGTGAAGTTGAAGAAAAAGCCAAAGCAAAGCAACAAAAGCACATGGAAGGAGTGAAGTGCCAGGCTGTTGTTCTGGGAAGATATGGCCGGGTCAGGCATTTTCAGAACAGGCTACAGACTGGGGATGCCAGGAAAGATGAACGCAGGGCCCGTGCACGGGAGAAGACCTGAAGCACTCACCTGTCCAGAGAGTTGACAATGTTGGGGTTCTTCTTGTCCTTCAGGACCACGACCTCATTCACAGCTCGTTCCCTGTTGTGCCCTCTGAGACTCATTTTCTTGATGGCCACCTGAAGGGACATTGCAGACCTTTAACTGGAGCAGTCTGTGGCAGGAGGCCACAGCAAAGACGGAGCGAGTCTTTTTGGAGCGAGCGAGCTGGGCTGTGCCAAACTGCCTTGGGATGGGACACCAGAGCTCAGCAAGTGCCATTCCCACAGCCCATTGCTCTGCTCGCTGGGGCTGTTACAGGACTCATGGCCAGAGACATTTGGCTCTGTAAGCTCTGCAGAAATGCTCCCTCAGCTGTCAGCCTCAAAGCTCTAACAACATTCTCTGCACCTACAGTCTTCTCAAATGGCCTCAACACTCTTAGGATTATTATTCCAACACATTTTGCAAGCAGGAGGTAATTCTGTTTCCGTGCACACAGAGCAAAACAGCCGGGAACCCTTTAGCAATTCTATGGCATTTGGCCAGGATTTCAAATGTCCCTGCCCTGTTTGGGATAGCACAACAAAGCAAACGTGCACATCCATTGCTCAGATAATCCCTGTCACAGCTGCCACTGACACCAGACCCAAACACAGCTGCAGGGTTTAGGAGAGAGCTTTGCTCTGCACATCCATCTTCTCATTTCTCTCCTGTCTCTGTGGGAACAGCTGCAGTAAGACTAAAACCCCAAACTGAGCCCAAGCAGGATCTCTCCTTAATTAGGCCTTGAGGTATCCTGATGAAACTCAGGATGATAAAACTGCTAAATAGTGTTCCTGTCCGAGGCTGGGATGAAGGTAAATTTGGCCTCAGTCTCCACCAGCTGATGCATTCACACTTTTAGACATGAAGACCAGGCCAGCGTGTCCTGCTCTGACAGACACCGCTGCCCTCCTTGCCTTCCTTTGGGCACTTGAGAAGGACCAAGTCTGTCTCAGCTGTGCTCTGCAGGCTGACCCTGCTCTGCCTTCAGAGGAGCAGCCTGTGCAGGAAAGCTCTGCTGGGCCCCACAGCTCCAGCCACAGCTCCCAGCAGAGGGGAAAGCCTTCGAGAGCTGCCAGACGTGCTGGGCGTGTTGACACTGACCTCTCCTCCCGTGGCCCTGTCGAGTCCTTTGGAAACGGTTCCAAAAGCCCTGGAGACAAAAACAGCAGAGAAGAAAGAAGCAGCGCTTTAGGCCCTGGCAGTGAAAGGCAGCCCAGACAGGAGATCTCTGCTGTCTGCAGCGTTCACAAAACACCCGAGTGCATCCACCCTTCAAACAACAGCACAGCAGCCACCAGCCCTCTGCCATGCAAGGTGCCTTCTGACCACAGTTATCAATTCTGATCAGCACTGAGAGACAGCAGCATCGTACCCCAGTGTCTGAAGGGGTTTGGAGCTCTCCTGACTTCTCACTGCATCCTGCACCAGCAAAATACCTGGGCCCTGCTTGTGCAGAAGTAACTGCCTTGCACTTACCCTTGGCCAATCTGCTCCAGTTCCAGGTATTTCTCGGCAGGCTCCCCCACGCTCACCGTGTTCCCTGAAAGAAACCAGGTGGAAGATGCTCCCTCTCAGATGAGAGCCAGAATGCAGCCCCACTCCCTGGGGCCGGGAGCCCCTTGCTCTCAGCTGGGGAAGGACAATAAATGACCCTGTGCCATTTAGCTGCAGAGCAACCCTGGGTGCAGCTGATGCTGAGACACACACACAGCACCCTGCTCTGGCACACAGGAACAGAGCAGACGTACTCAGCTGCATCAGGCTCCACTCCCCGCTCCCCTCTGGCTGCAGGGCTGTGCTGCTGTCAGAATGTTCAGCCCAGGATCCTGCAGCACAGGGAGCTTCGGTGTCCTCTTCAGGAGCAGAGGGAAGTTCTCCATCCTCTTCCCAAAGCAGTGCAGGTTCCTCATCCTCTTCCCAAAATGCTGCTGGTTCACCCTCCTCTTCCCAAGCCACAGGACGTTCTCTGTCCTCATCCCACACCGGGAGATTGCTGTCATCCTCGTCCCATGCCATGGGAGCTTGGCCATGCTCATCCCACACCAAGGGACATCCACCGTCCTCGTCCCACACCGGGAGATGTCCACTGTCCTTGTCACACACCGCGGGAGCCTCGCCGTTGTATTCCCAAACCGCGGGGTGTTCGCCCTCGTCTCCCAGAACAGCGGGAAGTTCACTGCTCTCTTCCTCCTCTTTGGCCTCCTCTTTGCAAGCAGAGGGAGCCAGAGGAGGTGCTGATGCTGCTTTGGTGCCCTGTGGACAGACGGGAGCGTGAGGGACGGGAAGTTCTATCTCAGTTATCACCTTCTTTATCCTCAGCTACACATCCAGCTGCACTAAGCAGAAATAGGGTTCAGAGCTGTTCAAACTAACAATGGGCTAAAGCCCACATTGCCACTTATTGTTGGGAATTCCATATTCCAGCATGGCTAAAGCCAGCAAGCAATCTTCTGCCTGCAAAACCAGTCCTGCAGCTCTTCAAAAGCTCTTCAGCAGAAACAGAGAAAACTGCCAGGGATCTCTTTGCTGCTGCTGCTGCTGCAAAGACACTGACAGGAACTTCCCTTCAGCCTCCCAGGCTGGCACTTGGCTGCCACACGCCGAGCTCACAACTTGCTGCACAATTCTGAACACCAAAGCTTCCTTTGCCACTCACCGAAGGAGGAGCTGCTTGGGATCCACGCATGAGGTGCCCTGCAACGGGAGAGGGAACGTGAACCAGATGTTGTTAGGAAAAAACTGCCTGTGGTGGGAAATGAGCAAGGCAAGCCCGAGAGAGCATTTTGCTTTCACAGCATCCCTCCAGGAGCCACAGGCCCTTCACACAGCAAGCAAGAGAGCAGCACAAAATTCTGGGCTGTGTCAGCTCTTGGCTGGAGCAGCAAACGGAGGGAGTTCCAGGCTCTGCTGCCACAGACTCCCTGCTTGAGGGAACAGAACCCCCCAGGCCTCATTGCAAATGCTGTGCACGCCCCGCTGGCTGCAGACACCCCCTTTTTCAGCTGCAGCTGCTGGCAGGAGCTCTCCCAAACCAACCCTGTCCTCATGGCAATTTGGTTACAGAGTCAACTCCGTTGCAGATGAAGAACAGAAAGCACACAGCAAGCCCAAAGCCACAGAGGCTGCACCGAGG
This sequence comes from Cyanistes caeruleus, assembly GCF_971803275.1. Taxonomy (NCBI): domain Eukaryota; kingdom Metazoa; phylum Chordata; class Aves; order Passeriformes; family Paridae; genus Cyanistes; species Cyanistes caeruleus. The sequence continues at coordinate 129,730 of NW_028255931.1, read as the reverse complement.
GAAAACCTCAACTTACGTGCCAAGTGGGTTAAAAAATACCCCGAATAAGCCACAGAGAACAGAGTGCCAACTGCAGCAACCACTTGCTGCATCATTTTGGCTGCGCTGCACACGTCTGCAGACTGTACCCCTGCAAGCACCGAAGGACACCCGTCAGGGGCTGGGCTGGCTGCTGAGAATGCCTCGGGCAGGAGGATCCTCTGGCAACGAGCAGGCGCCCAGAGCCACTCTGGACACTGAGGCCTCCGTGTCCCACAGCAACGGGAACACCACGGGGACGTGGCAACGCTCCTGTGACACCACAGCAGCCGCTCACCCAAAAACCGCCTGGAAGCTTCTCCTGTGTCACAAAGGAGCACAAAGAATCCTCCCAGGGCACGGCCTATTGCCCAAAGGATCCAAGAGGAACTCTGAAAATGCAGCAAACAAGGACACCCCATAGCCCAGTCTGAGCACTGAGGAGGAACGAGGACAGCACCAAACCAAAGCAAAGACGACCTGTAGTCACTGATACTGCTGAATAAAACCAGCAAGGCTTGTTCCATCTGGAATCTTTGTTCTAGTTCTAAAAACAAGCAAAATTCTCCACTGTAAATATACAGAAGGCAGAACTGGGGAGGAGGTGGGATTAGGAAGGAGGAGGAGCAGGAGGAGGGAGAAAGGAAAAGGAGGAGCAGGAACAGGAATAGAAGGAGAAGCTGGAGGTTCCAGTGCCCCCTGTGTCCACAGCACCCCCGGCCACGGGCCCATCGCCCCCACCTCATCCTGCAGGTGAGCAGGGAGGGGGAGCTGGTCCCAAATCTGTCAGGGGGGTCCCTGAGAGGGTCTTTTTATTGGGGTGTGTTTGGAACTTGCAGATTGCGGAATTGAGCGCCAAATATTGTCTGACGTCCCTGGGAGGTTTTTTCCCTCTGTGTGTGTAGGTTTGGATCTTGCAGAACCCCAAAGCTGAGCCCCTTGGGGGATCTTTGGGGTCCACGTGGCCATTGCCCAGTATTGGCTGGGAGAGGACATTGGTCCTGGGGACCCCTGGGAGAGCAGAGGAGAGGAACCCCTGGGACCCCCAGAATGGGGAGAGCAGAGAGGGGCGATCCCAGAGCTGGGGGATCCTGGCAGCTTGGAGAGGTGGGAGCCTGGAGAGGAGAGACTCCTGGGATCCCTGGGATCTCAAAGCAGAGCATCAGGGGAGAAGGGACCCCATGGACCCCCAAAAGCCTCTGGATCATCGCTAAGGAGGACCCCAGAGAAGGGGGAACCCCTGGAGCCCTTGGACCCCCATCATCCCAGGGAAGGGAAACCTCTGGAATCCCAAATAGGAAAGACAAGAGATGGGGAAATCCTGGGACACTTTTTTGGGGCTGAATCTTGATATTTTGGAGATTTTCATGGCCACAAGACTCCTGCTGAGCTCTAGACATGGACTTGGGTAGGTGGAGCCTCTACTCCAAGGCACTCCCACTTTGGTTTCCGCCAAACCAGGATTTGTCATTCCAAAGCCATGGCCAGATGGAGGAGGAGGAAAATCCCCAGAGATCCTGCATGAGGAGGGGCTGCAAACCCAGCCCAGGGAGCTGCAAGGAGGAAAGATCCCCCCTGTGCCAGGAAGGCATCTGGAGATCCTGCCGGAGCTCAGAGCTGGGGGAGAGAGCTCATGGCAGGGAGAAGCCCCACAAATGCTTGGAATGTGGGAAGAGCTTCAGCTGGAGCTCCAACCTCGGGGCACACCAGTGCATTCTGAGTGTGGGAAGAGATTTCCAAGGAGCTCAGGTCTCATCAATGTCAGTGGATTCACACAGAGGAGAGGCCCTTCCACTGCCCTGACTGTGGGAAGGGCTTCACAAAACTGCACCCTCATCAGGCACCGGCACATCCACACTGGGGTGAGGCCCTATGAGTGTCCCCAGTGTGGGAAGAGCTTCTCACAGAGCTCAATCTTGACCAAACAGATCTTCCTGACTCCCCATGGGCACCTGGATGAACACAGGGGCAGGAACATACATCAGAACACAGACTAACAATGGGAATTGCAGATTGACAGCCCCTGAAGATTCACCAGAATAATGATACACCCAAAGCCCCTGGAGAAGCCCATGCCCGAGCAGGGGAATGCCTGAGATGAGGCTGTTACCCCAGGGGACACCTGTGGACAGAGGGGCCCCCGCTGGAGCCGCCTGTCCTGGAAGGTCTGACCCCGTGGCAGTGACCCACGCTGCAGCACTGTGAGGGGGCTGCTCCCATGGAATGGACTCAGGTTGGAGAAGTTCCTGGAGACCTCTCTGGTGGGAGAGATCCCAGAGTGCAGCAGGGGAAAGACTCCTGTCCCTGAGCAGCAGGAAAAGTCCTGGGAGATGAACTGACCATGCCTCCATTCCCTGTATCCCTGCACTGCCAGGTTAGGATGCAGAGCTGGAAGGAGGGAGGGGTGGAAGGAAGGTGCTTTTAAGGGTCTTCTTATTCTCCTGCTCTGAGCTTATTGGCAATAAATTCAATTCATATCACCTGTTTTGCCCATGACTCTGTTTGATGAGGAAACAGTCTCAGGTCCTTAACTCATGAACCCTTGGTTAAATTTTCTCTCCCTGTGTGGCTGTGGAGGGCAGTGAGAGAGCAGCTGTGGTGGGTGCCTGGACTCGGGCCAGCATCACCCCACAGCAGTGGGACATGTCCTTGTGTGGCCCTGTGCTATGGTGCTACAGGTGCTGTTGCTTTTGTCTCCCTTATGATTTTATCTTTTGCGTTAAATGCTCGTGAAGTGCCCCCGGTGTCCCTCGTATTCCCTCGGCTCCGGTATCCCCGTCCCTTCCCCTGCTCCCTGTCCCACGTTCCATCCCGGCTGGCGGAGCCTTGGAGCTGCCGTGGGGGCCGTGGGGCTGCCCCGGGGGCTGCGCCCCGAGCCGGGGCCCCTTCCCAGTGCTCCCAGTGTGCCGCTCCAGCCTGGAGCAGCCAGCGAGGGCTTCAGCTGGGACGGCAGAGAGGCGCTGCTGGGTGGTCCCGGTTCGCTTCGCTTTGGTTTTGGTAATTTTGGGAGTTTTGTGCAAGAAATCTCTCCTCTCCTCCACTCAGCCAAAGGGGATTGGGGGGGGAGGGGGGGGGGGGTGTGTTCCCTTTTTTGGGGGAAATCACAGCGATGCACTGATGCTCCTAATTAGATGTGCATGAGGCTCCAGAGTTTCCCGCCGAGCCGGAGCCACCCAGCAGCCAGGGCTGGGCAAGGCGGGCCGGGAGGTGCGGAGAACTTTGTTTGTGTTGGGAGCTCAATGGCGGCTCGGGCCGGGCCCGTTCCAGGGCTGTTCCTCATCCCCGCCTTTCCCCTCACGCAGCACGGGGCGGGCCCTGAGAGCGCGGGGCGGGGCTGTGCCGTGTGCAGAGCCCGCCGCTCGCTGCGATTGGCTGCTTCTGCCGTCACTCGTGGTTCTGGCGCGCGCTGATTGGGCAGAGCGGAGACAAGCCCGGCCCCGCTGGCGCCCCGAGGGCGGCCGTGGGGCAGGAGAGCCGCCATTGCCGGAGCGTCTGTGCGGGCCCGGCAGCGGCGGCAGCAGCGGCCGGAGCCCGGTGAGGCGGCGGCGGAGCTCGGAGGCGGCCCCGGCCATCGCAGGTGGGAGCCGCGCTCGGTTCTGCGGGGGCTCGGGGCTCGCTGCGAGCCCGGGAGGGGGCGGCAGGGGGCTGTGGCGGGTGGCTTGTGCCGTGGCCGGCCCGTGTTGGCCCTGGGCTGAGGGCGCTGCGGGAGCGGCTGCCCGCGGTCTCCTTGCCGCTGGGGCCTCGGCAGGAGGCGGTGGCGGAGCAGCGCTGGCTCGTCCCGCTTCGTGTCGGGAGGCCGGAGGTGGCTGCGCTGGGCCCGGGGCCGGGCGGGAAAATTCCCGGCGCCAGAGGTTTGTGTGGCCCAAGGAGCCAGAGGAGCGGTGTGCAAGTGACTTTATTGCTGCCCAAAGGGAGAGGCCATGGGGCATTTGCCGTGCGCTCTCTCCAGTTGTTGGAGGACGCGGCCTCGTTTTTGTCCTGATTTTCCCGGCCGCATGTCCCTGTCCCTTTGCCCAACACTGGCCGAGGTGCTTGGAAGGTTCAGCCTTCCCGATCCGCCTGCTGCATGTCCTTTTTGTATAACACCCGATATTCCTGGCTCTGTGAAGTGTTCGTTCTTCTGGAAGATCAGGAATGTATCGGGACTTGGTCTGAGCAGCAGTCCTTGTCAATTAGTAACATTTTCTGAAAATGATGGTTTCTCCCTTTGTTGCCTTATGTACAAGTCCCTGGCCCTATCTCCAAGCAGATTCACTCATTGCCTCTGTTTTTCCCTTCCTGGAATCAGCCCAGTTCCTCCTGCAGCCAGGAAGCCCCTGGGCCATTGTGCAGGCTTTGGGCCATCAGTGTTAATTTGCATTTCTAAAGCTCCTCTCCTGGCTGCCTGGAGCAAAGCTTCTCTTCCAGGGCAGACATCCCATGACTCACACGTGGCCCCCCACAGATCTGCTGTTTATTTTTTTTTAAACAATATTCTACTAATTGTTTATGTGTTAAAGCACCAACTTTAAAGCTCTTCTAGTTTTGAAAGTTCAGTTTAAATGGGAACATCAAAAAACTCATACCATCATTTTGTCATGACTAAGAGTCAAGTACAAATATAAAACAAAAATGAGAAAGCAATCAAGTGTTATCTTTTCATTCTCCTAGGACTAAAACTGATTCTCATACCACTGGCCCAAACAGAACCGACAATAGAGAAGTAAAATTATTACAAAAAATTACTCTAACTGTGTAATCCTTTCACTGAAACTGAGAAAAGCAAAAACTCTTCAACAATGTCTTTAGAAAAATAAGACATTACTTGATTCTGGCCAGAATGTGCAACAGGAATAATTTCATGCACACTTAGGCTGGGTGTGCAGAGAAAATCATTCCATGACACACGAGTTTGACTAGATTTTCCTAAATTCATACACTCTGACCCCATAGAAATCCATTGGTTTATTGTTCATTGGTTTCAAGGTGTGGAGTTGTTAGGATTTGGTTTCCTGTTGCACCCGGATTTCTGTGCCTGTGATGTGAATTAGGTGGGCACTCCTGGATTTCCTGCTCAGCCTTTTCCAGACCAGGTGTCTCCAGCTGTGCCTGGGGCAGTGTCTGGGGTAAGATGTTGGTTGATGTTTGCTGCTGGGTGTTGATGTTTTGTTGATGGTCGTTATCTTGGGGGGAATCTTTTGGGCTATTCCCAGTCTGTGGAGATGTTAATTTCATCTCTGCTGAGTGGTGGAACATCCCTTAAAAAACCCTTTAAAATTCCTTTCCCCAAGGCAAAGGCAAACCAAGTCCCTTTAGAGAAATAAGATTTTAAACCATTTTCAAGTTGGTCTATTTTGCCAGAATTGAATCCCAGGCAGGGCAGAGTGTGAGTGTAATTGAGAGGCAGAGTGGAATTGTCCCGGTGCCTTCCCCAGCAGCTGTGGCGAGGGCAGGCACAGAAAGGCCTGAAGCTGCAAGAGTGAGAGCAAGGATTGTCCCGCAGTGGCTGGAGATGGCAAAGGAGGGTGGCCAGGCCGAGGATTTGAGCAGAGGATCTGTGGGCAGGCGCAGGGGCTTCCCCCGCTGGGGAGCCCTGGCTGCTGCTGCGTTGCCTTCAGTGCAGGCTCAGGGGTGGCCTGTTTAATATTCCCTTGCAATTCAGATTTCTGAGTCTGCAAGAGCTATGGCTGGGGCATCAATCATTTTATTTTTTTAGTTTTGTTAAGTTTTGTTCTCTTTCTTATATCTACACCATAACATTGAGACTATCTGGGGCTAAAGAAGTCACAGAATGTTCTGGCTAAAAGATAGAATCCTCAGTCCAGCTCCTACAATTCCCTGTTAATTGTAAGAATTGTTCAAGCTCCATTTTAGTCCTGAGTAACATTACTTCTCAGATTCACTGGACCCTTTCAGAGTCAATACACCACAAGCCTTCAGTCAAAATGGGTCTCAAAATATTTCAACATTTTCTGTAATGTTTGCCCTTTTTTTTCAGCAACTCAAAGCTGCTTTTTCGCCTGAAAATGAAGCCATTTCACAGAGGCTTCCTCTACCTCTTCTCCTTGTTTTTCTGACTGGATCAAGTCCTCCACATCCTGCATGAAGCCAGTCCCTGGGGGTGAGGTCAGTTCCTTTGATATTTCCTGCAAGGCTTGCCCCAATCAGGCCGGTGCTTCCGTGCATCCCTGCAGAAGGACCGTCCATGTCTTGAGCATTTTCCCTTCTACCTCTTGTTGCCAGCCCAAGGCAGAATTGTGTTTGCATCCTCTGTGAGTGGGTAGATCCCCAGAAAGCATCTTTTGCATCAAGTTGTGAATGGCAGCAGTGTGAGGAGGGCACCTGGTTGAGGCTGGTGTAAGGATCTGAGAGTGTGGGGTGCCTCGGTTTCATCATCTCATTTCTTCTTCTTGGGTCCTGCAGCATTCTGTGGATTCCATTGGATTTCTTGTTTGGCAGGATAGGAGCATTCTAGGGAGCCATCCCTGGCTGCCCAAGCCGTGCCTTGAGCAGGACTCCCAGACAGGCTGTGAGCCCTTCCTTCCCTCCCTTGGAACAGGGGATTGCTTTTGGACACCTCTTGTCCTGGTTGCTTAAGGGAAATTTGGAGAGGCTCCATATCTAATTTTGCCAATTTCCCTGGGGCTGCCCACACTTGTGGGTTCACTTCAGCCTAGGCTCTGCCTGACATTTGACACAGAGGTACAACAGAACCAGCCTCTGTATCACCTTTTCCAACATTAATTTGCATTCCCCGTTTTGCCATCAAATCCCTTCCCAGTAAATTACAATCACAATTGTGAGCAAATAAAAGTTCCTGCATTTTAAACCCATCCCCCACATCTGCTAATAGTGGCTGAATAAAACACACCTACTCATGTTTCCCACTTAGTGCCTTAATAATTAAAATATTCCCTAACACCTTTAGGTGTAAGATTCTGAGTGGATGGAGAGGCCCCTGTGTCCATCAGGAAAGGTCTCCTCTGGATCCAGAGCCACCCTGGATGTTCCCAAGAGCTGCAGTGTGGTGGGTCCCTGGTGGAATGGGAGCTGTGCCACCGCTAAGAATGCGTGTCCATCAAGGGCTGGACTTGCTGGTGCTGAGGGTGCTGCTGTCTGTGCTTGCAGTGTCCTTGTGCCCTGCAGCTGGAAGGCTGATTCCTTGCCAGGGGCTGTTTGGGTGGGCTGTGCCCTGGCCAGGAGGGCAATGCCTGTGCCAGGTGCTTGTGGCCGAGGGTGTCCCCTGGGTGCTGGGGCCCCCTTGGGCCCTGGGCTTGATCCCTCAGGGGCTGTAGGAACTGTGCCATGGCCTTTGCCTTCAGCTTGGCCTTTTGCTCATCCCTTGCTGCATTCAGCTGCTGAGCCTTTGTGAGCAAGTGCTGCAGGGGCTTCTTCTGTTGCTGCTGCAGCCCCCTCAGTGCCTGTGGGTGCTCATCCTGTGGCAGCTGCTGAGCTTTCTGCAAAACCCTTCCTTTCTCCAGGGATCCACCAGGAAATGCTTAAAGGATCCTCTGGATCCTTGCAGGTCTAATCGCCATTTGTGAGCTGTTCCTTCCTCGTGCTGGCTGTGCTGAGGCTCCCCTCCCCAGCCCGTATCCCCGAGCCGGTCCCTGTCCTGCCGCAGTGTCCAAAGGCGGCCCCCCCGGCGGGCAGGGCCGGCAGCTCCACGGGGCCGGGCAGCGGCCGGGGCGTCCCGCAGCCTCCTGGGGGCCGGGGGCCACTGCCGGCCCTGCCCGGGGGGTGCTGGGCTCAGGCAGCGCCCGGCGCTGAGCCCCGGCTGCCCCACAGCCCCGGCCCGGCCCCACAGCTCCCCACAGGCCCCCAGCCCGTGCTCCCGGTGCCGCAGCTCTGCGCCCGCTCCTGCCGCTCCCAGCTCAGAGAAACCCCCTGAAATCCTCACCTCCTTGTTTTCCTGTCCTCCAAAACTGGGATACAAAGGATCTGAGTCAGCTGGCAAGTGCTGAGGATAAGACCCTTCTGGAAAACATCACAATCCTCAGTATTTTTCTCTTCCAGTTCTTTTCCATCATCCTTTTTCTTACCCCATGGATTCCTCCTGCTGCTTCTTGCCTTAAGCACATTCCTGCACACTCCCCTTCAGCCAATCCCTTCCCAGGACACCAACACCATCCATCCCCTGTTGTCTAAATGCCTTCTGGACTTCCCTTCTTGCCCCCCTGGGTGTCCATGTCCCTAGTTAGCTCTGGGAGAATGTGCAAACGACCTCCACATGCTCCCAAGGGACCCTTGAGAGATATTTTGGGGTCATCATCCCTTTGTCCAGGATGCCCTTCTAGCATTCCATATTGTCCCCTCAATGGTTCTACCTGGATCCCAGCTGCGCCCCTCCCCCCCGGGCCTTGGCGCCCCCCTGGAGGGGAATTTGGGGAGGTGGGAGGGGGGAGCGCCAAGGCCGGGCCCCCCCGCGCTGTGGTGGCGGGAGCGGCTGCAGTGGGGAGCGAGTGCGGGCGGAAGCGGCCGAGAGCCCAGCGCTGCCCCAGGCCGAGCTGGCCCAGCTGCATCCGTGCCCCTGCGGTGGGATGCTGTGGGACTGGGGGGGAAGAGGGAGGCGGCAGTGGGTGCTGGGCCTGGGGGCAGGAGGAGAAGGGAAGGAGAAGCAGGGGTGAGGAACAAAATGGTCAAAATATCTATCTCGGGTTTTACAGAAGGAGGAAGAGGTGTGAGCAAGAGTTGGGCCACAGGAGGAGGAGGAGGAGGAGGAGGAGCAGGAAGAGGAAGCAGCACAAGGTTACTCCCTCCCTGTATGTGCAGTCCCAGGAGTGTTTCCCTGCCCACAGTCAGCAGGTGACTGGAGAGGGGGATTCACGATTTTCACTGGGCTGAATCCTGTTGTTTCTGAGCTTTATTGGGCTAAATGTTGGTGCTTTGTCTTTTTGCAGGGGCTGAATCTTTCTATGCTGGAGGGGGTTTTGCCTGAATTTGGTGTTTGATTAGTTTTTGATCTTTTTGATCTAGTTTTGATGTTTGGAGGATGTCTGGGCTGAATCTTGGTGTTTTGGTTTGTTACAGACACAAGATGCCAAATGACTTTCTGAGATGAACTTGGGCATGGAGGAACCCCCAGTCCAAGGCTCTCTCCTGTCTTTTTTTCCTCCTAATCAGGAATTTTCATACCGTGTCTAAATGGAAAAGGAGGAGGAAAAGTCCTGGAGGTGCCACACAAGGAAGGGCTGCAAACCCAGCCCAGGGAGCTGCGAGGAGGAAAGATCCCCCCAGTGCCAGGAACACGGCCAGAGATCCAGCCAGAGCTCAGAGCTGGGGGAGAAGCCCCACAAGTGCTTGGAGTGTGGGAAGGGCTTCAGAAAGAGCTCCCACCTGATCCGGCACCAGAGGATCCACACTGGGGAAAAGCCCTATGGGTGTGGGGAATGTGGGAAGAGCTTCAGCCAGAGCTGCCACCTGATCCGGCACCAGGTGATCCACACTGGGGAAAAGCCGTATGAGTGTGGAAAATGTGGGAAGAGCTTCAGAGATATCTCTAACCTGATCATACACCAGGTGATCCACACGGGGGAACGGCCCTACACCTGCTTGGAATGTGGGAAGAGCTTTGGGTGGAGCTCCTACCTGAGAAAACACCAGCTCATCCACACTGGGGAGAGGCCCTACGAGTGTCCTGAGTGTGGGAAGAGTTTTCGGACCAGCTCCCATGTCCTCCTACATGAGCGGATTCACACAGACGAGAGGCCCTTCCGCTGCCCCGACTGCGGGAAGGGCTTCAAGGACAACTCCAACCTCACCGTCCACCGGCGCATCCACAGTGGGGAGAGGCCCTACGAGTGTCCCCAGTGTGGGAAGAGCTTCTCCACCAGCTCTAACTTGACCCAACACCAACGGAGGCACCAGTAAGGGAAGCCCTGCGAGTGCCCCGAGTGCGGGAAGAGCTTCGTGCGCTGCTCCAGCTCCATCCCCCATGGGAGGATGGGCGTTGGATGATCCCCAGTGACCCCCGTTGGGCAGAGCCCTGGTGATCCGTGGTCCTGGTGATGCGTGTTGGGAAGACACCTGGCTGGGAGGCTCCACATCTTCCTGGCTCCCTGTGGGCACCTGGATGAACACAGGTGCAGGAACATCCACTGGGACACAGACCAGCAGTGGGAATTCCTTGGGGAGAGTGGATTCGTTGACTTTTAATCCTAGAGAACCTTTTCCTGCTGCCTCAGGAGCTGTGTGGGCAGAGAAAAGAAGGTGATACCAGGCTTGAGGGGCCCAAGGGGAGCACACACGCTCTGTGGGGAGGGAGGACACGACCCCCGGGATCCCCCCTCACATTCCTGCGCAGGCAGAAGCCGATCCCCAGTGCCCGGAAGACGAAGCCCAACACGGAGACTCCAATCCCTGTCAGCATCTTGCTGCAGGCAGCATTTCACAGCATCCCTGGGTGTCTGCAGGGTTCAGGACCCCCAAAACCTCTTACAGACACCCCAAGCCCCTCCAAGGTCCCTCCCAGTCTCCCACAGCCCACCCAGGACCCTCTGAAACCTCCTTTGGAGTCACTAATTTTAAACAATTAGTAATTTTAGAAAAATTAGGGGTCTTGGCTAGAGATAGGCCTTGTTGGAACTAGTTAGAGTTAATGATGAAGTGAGAAGCAGGATTTGAGATAATGAATCTCAGACTGAGGTAAAAAATTCCTTTTCATTGTGTGTTTGTTTTTCTGTGCTTATAATGAGAAAAGAGAAAGTGATAAACGGGTTCAGGAACATCAGAGACCTTACATCTGGAAACCCATTTCAAAGTCACAAGGGAGGAAACTGGAGTTGTACCAAATGTCATTTGTAATGTTAACCATTGTAAAGGTAGAAAGGTGAGAGTGAGGAAGAGCGGTTTTCCTTCATCACTTGATGATTCCTCCTTGCCAAAACGACCCCCTCCTCTAATTAGGGCACCCATCACGCAGGCAGAATGACTTTTTAAATTCATTACCGTACATTTTAATACGAAGTGGGGAATGGGAAATGTTAGCATTATGCATATGTATTGGTATTAATATGTATTAGTATTTTGGATATTTAAGACTTTTGTACATAAATAGACACTGGAATCTTTTGTCAACTTGCAGTGCATATTAAGGGGTGACTCCTGCACTTACCCAGTGCTGGGATTTAAACATCCACTTTGTAACTTTAAACTGTTGGAGAGGTTTTTTGTCCATTAACAGATCGATGTTGATACTGGATCAATATTGCTATTTTGGTAAATCACTGCCAGTCTCTTCCCAGCCTCCCCAGGACCCACCAGAGCCCCTCCTGTTCCTCTCAGGATCCCACAGCCCCCTCCCAATTTCCCCCCTCTGCCCCTGGACCCCCAGACCCTCTCCCAGTCCCTTCCCAGCCCCACCAGGACTCATCAAGTCTCCTCCCAGTCTCTTCCCAGCACAACCAACCTCATCCCAATCCCTGCTTTCCAATCCCCAATCTCCTTCCAGCTCCTTCAGGCTCACTCAAATCCCTCCCAGTGACACCCGGCACCCCCAAACTCCCTCCCAGTTCCTCCCAGCACACCCCAATCCCCCTCTGGGCCCCCCCAGTGCCTCCCCCGCTGCCCCCGGCGCTGTGGGGGCCGGGCCGTGCCCCAGTGCCGGCTCAGGGGGTGCTCCAGGCTGCCGTGCTCCACCTGGCAGCTGGAGCTGAGCCCGCATTGCCGGGGGCGGTTTCCAGCAGCACCAGGAGCTGCTGGCTCCAGTCCCCGCTGGGGAGCACGGCAGTGGCCAGCACGTGGCCCGAGAGCTGCTGCTGGCCCTGGGAGCAGCTCAGCTGGATGTGGGCAGGGGAGAAATCCATCAGGGAGCAGAGCAGGCGGCCGGGGCCGGGCTGGGAGGTGGAGGGCACCAGCAAGATGGACACGCTGGGGACACTGGGAGAGAGTGGAGAGGAGTGGTGTGGCATTGAGAGGGACTGGGAATGGACAGGGAGGGAGTGGGGTGGCTCTAAAAGAGATGGGAGCAGATACTGGGACACTGGATGAGGGCGTGGAGGTCTGGGAGTGAAGTGACAATGAACTCGGAATAGACTGGGTATGGCTAAAAAGGAGTGTGAGGGACTCTGGGGCCTCTGGGAGGGACTGTGGTGGCACTGGGCGGGACTGTGGTGGCACTGGGAGGGACTGTGGTGGCACTGGGCGGGACTGTGGTGGCACTGGGCGGGACTGTGGTGGCACTGGGAGGGACTGTGGTGGCACTGGGCGGGACTGGGAATGAAGTGCGCGGCACTGGGAGGCCGAGACCAGCGCGGGGCTCTCGGCTCTGTGGATCTGCCCGGCAACTGATGAGTCATCAGAGAGGCGCGCTCTGATTGGCTGAGGGGCGGCAGATCCATGGAGGGGCGAGATGGACAGGCGGGGTCACTGGGAGAGGCTGGGATGGACTGGGAGAGGCTGGGATGGACTGGGAGAGCCACGGGAGCCATTGGGAGGGACAAGGGGCCCCGGGGATGGGCACACGGAAGGCTGAGGGCTCTGGGGTGATTCCCAGGGAGGTTTGGAGGGACACGGCCGGGCCCCTCTCTGTGCCCCGCGAGCAGCGGCCCGGACAGAAAAGTTCAGGAGCGGGAGGAGGTGTTTCTCAAGACTGATTTTAATCCTCATTCTCCTGGTCTGATTTGCTCAGTCCTAAGTTCAGTTCATTTCCCCGTGTCGGGCTGTTGTGCCCCTGATGGTGATCCCTGAGTGACCTCTCCCTGCCCTTGTCCCGACCCACGAGGACTTGGATTTGCTTCAGTTCAGTGGAATTCGTGGTGATTTGGGGGGAGCTGGAGCAAAGCAGCTGGAAAGCACAGTGGGCTTGAGAGGGACTGAGCCAGGGCAGGAGTTGGGGCTGCCTCGAGTGAGCTCTCACAGTGTGAACCTTCATGGGGTCTTTAAGGGAATTTTGTTGAAGTTTGACATTCTTTATTAAAAAGCAGAGTCACAAGTGGAGCTCTGCTTTCAGTTTGAAATGAGGGGATGGAACGTGGGCACTGGGACTTCCATAACCTCAAGATGTTCCTTGATACTGGACACTTTAGCTTTGGCAATCTGAAGCCCTTCAGCAGCAATGTCTCTGCCACCCCCTGGTTTCTGGCTCAGACCCAGCTCGCAGCTTGGACAAGGTCTGGGCTTTGTCCTCTTGAGCTTCGGGAGCCTCCCGGGAAGCACCAGCCCTCCCCAGCCCACCCTTGGTAGCACTTTTTCTTTTCTCTCTGCTGACGATTTTATCCCCAAAACTGCCGTGGGAACGTTGTATCCAAGCACATCCTCCAGCGCTGCACTTTCCTCCTGTGAATTCCCTGTGCAGGGAATGTGTCTGTGCTTTTCCCTGCTCTGTTCACTGACAAACAACCCTGAGCCTGTGGGACTGTCAGAGCTCCTTCATGCCATGAAATCAGGTTGTGTTTCTCATGGCATGTTCTGGAGGAGCTTTTCTTGGTGTGTCTTGTGCTGCTGGAAATGACACAAGAGCCAGGAGGGAACAGAAGCTGCTGCTGCCCGTTGGCTCAGGGCCAGGGAACCAAGTTGTGCTCCCGGGCAGTTGGGCCCTGCTGGAAGCAGAGCCGCGTTTCCCTTGAGCAGCTCAAGCTTGTGACAGCTCCAAACAGGAAACCTCCGCAGAAAACTCTTCCTCCAAACTCAGCTGCTTTCCCTCCTGCAGCTGTTTGGGAAAGAGCCTCAAAGCACAGACTCTGCTGGGAGCCATTGGTGCATTTCCTCCCTCCCGGCAGCAGCAGCTCCTGAGCCCTTCACGGGCTCCTGGCCCTTCCCAAACCCTTCAGCTCCCTTGGAACTCTCAGCAGTCACTAACATGTGTATTTCTTTCATATTTAAACTGCATTTAAACTTCTCCTTTTCTCTCCTCTCTATCTTTTTTATCTCCTCTTTATTTCCTTTAATCCCGTCAGCACCAGTAGGATGGGGATGGAGTCTTGGGGTGGGTGTGGGATGAACTGAGGATCCAGCAGAGAAGGGCAAGGCAGAGGGGAGAGGACTCAGCCAACCCTTCTCCTGCTCTCTCCTCCCCCAGGCTCCAGCTAAAGCAAGTCAGACTGGAAAGGATCCCACAGATGCTGTGTTCTCCTCCCTCTGAGCTTGGCTGGGGATCCTCAGTTTCAGCCTGGTGCAGTGGCTGAGATTCACTAATTTGAGATTTTTGGCTAATGCACTAAATTGAAGAGGTTTATTATTACTTAATCACCTTTCACCTTTGCCAAGTTCTGCTGCACTGTGTCTGCTTTTCACTCAATACACTGCTAGCTCACCTACACACATGTGCTTCTTAGGATAATATTTAGATTCATAGCTTACTCTATAAAATCACACAATTACAGTTGAAATCTCTCCACCATCTCACTCAATGCAGTTTCTTACTTATTTCTGGCATATTCTTACTTGCAGCTATATGAACATAAGCTTATGAATTCTTGACTCAACGTCTGCGAACCTTTAGCATTGCATGAACCCAAGCTCCTTCCAAGGCTGTAAATCAAACCCTTCAGTATCTGTGGAAGTTTCTGTCATTTCCCACAGCCCAGCAAAGGATTTGTGACCCTTTGTGACAGAGGAGAAGCTCCCAGGCAATTTTGTGTTTGCTGTAGGGAAGGTTGGGTTGCTCTGCATCAATTCCCAGAGCAGCGCAGAGCATTGGCTTTGTGATGTCAGGGCATGGATGCCACCTTGTCGTGGTGACATCCCAAGGTTGCCTTGGTGCACGGAAGGCCTCAGGGTCAGAGCAGCTCTTGGGCTTGCTCAGTGCAGGAGCATCCTCCTGCTTGAGGCGTTTGTCAGTGGGCAGCTGCACACTGACAGGAGCCTTGTTTGTTCTTGTGGTGGAGCAGAGTGTGCAAACTGGCAAAAATGATGGAGCAGCTCGCTACTGCCATTTGCACCATTTATGGCATTGGCTACGCCGGCTATTACCTCACCAACCTGGCACGTAAGTAGAGGTTTTCCCTGGCTGGAACCTGAGCTGGCTTTTGTAGGTCTCCCTGCTCTTTCTTAGTGACCGGGTTGCTATTGAAACACAAAGACCATGAGGATGCCCCTGGTTTGGTAAAGCTCCTGTCAACACCTTCAGCAAAACACGGGGTGTCTGTAGCCAGGGGGCTGCGGGCAGCATTTGCAGGGCTTCTGTTCCCTCCACGGGAGAGCCTGTGGCAGCAGAGTCTGTCATTTCCTCACTTTGCTGGCTCAATCTCTTGGGGTGACTTTACTTTTAAGATAGCTCTGAGAGCTGGGGAAGTTGAAACTGCTGGAGGCTGATGGGAGTTTTTTCTCCTGACTAATTCCTGGCCATGGGTGAGAATTGGCAGCGGTTTTAACTATTGAGAAGTGAGATCAACCTGTGAACACCACCTGAAGATGTGAGGCCGGGAATTTCTTGCTCTCTTTGGTTTCTGGCTTCTGACGAGGTCACAGGGCTCTGTCTCGGCCTCCTCCCCCCCTCCAGGCCGGACAAGGCTGCAGAGGGCGGGGTGGGGGGAGAAACGGAGCCGGCCAGCCTGACTTGGTTTGCAGTTTCTGCCACTGAACTGAAACCTGACACCATCAACATCTGCAGCTTTAGCAAGATTTTAACTCTTTTACTGCCTGCATGAGACTTGCAGATTAATCCTTTTTTTCCAGAGAGAGAGAGAGAGGGAGTGATCAACCATCAACCCATCAAAGAGAGTGAAGAAAAAAATTAACTTTAGAGGGGGAAGAGAAATAAGGAGATGCTTTAATAAGCTGAAATATTTTTCTGTTAAAGCTATGGGCATGGACAGTAGTGTTCTGAAAAAACCGCCTTTAATTCATGACAGAGTATATTGGGAGGAATGGAGTGTTTCCAAGTGTGGATTTTGAGCAAATGATGAAGTAGTTGTGACACTGAGAGATGCTGGAACAGAGGGGGAGAAGTAAAAGTTGAAGATTTGTGGCTTTTAAGAAGCAAAAAGAAAACTTCTGTTTCCAGGAGGGCTCACAAAAACAGATAAAGAGAACTTTTGCCTTTGAATAACTCATTCATAAAAATGACATCCCTAGACTCATGACCCATAACACACCTCAGAGTGATGGGAAATGGAAGGAGACAACTGATGGCAGATTTCTGGGCAGCTGGCATCAGAGAAATAGAAAGCTATGAAGAAAAATCGTTTTTGTGTGAAAAACTCCAAAGATAGCAGAAGAAGACTTCTGTTTCTCTACAAAGACTGATGAAAAGACTCCAGCAGGAATTGGGACTGTTGTAAATACCAAAGATCCAAAGTTTTTTGTCTCCATGTTGTCATGTAAACAAGGGAATGGTTGGGTAGTGGGGGAGAAAAGGGTTGTTCTGGAAGTTTTATTCTGGTTTCTTATTCTTGTAGTTTTTGTAAATAAACTGTCTTTATTCCATTTAAGTTTTAAGCCTGTTTTGCTCTTGTTCTAATCCATATCTCACAGCAAAAAATAAGTAAGTTTTCTAGTGATTTTTTCATTGCTGCTTTAAACCACACCAGTCAAGCAGGACACTTTGAAAATGCAGACTGGGAGATCTTCTCAGATGCTGCTCTAAACAGGCCACGGTTCTCTCCAGTTTTCTCAAAGAATTTGGTTCCTTTTCCTTGCCCACTGCAGGTCATCTGAGCCGTGTGTTCAGAGGTGCCGATCCTGAGGTGAGTCAGAAAGGAACATTTGATGTTTCTGGAGTTTCAGAATTGTGCAGGGAACTGTGAGCTTGGCCTGTGGCAGTAGAGTGCAGAGGGCCAGCTGGGTGGGCTGAAAGAAGATCCATTTCCATGTTTACAACAGCAATAGCAAAGGCATTGTTGGCTATTTCCTAATTTTCCATTGCAGAGCTTTAAAAGAACTCAAAGCTCAGATTTGCAGAGAACGTTGATTGCTGATAGTAGCCAGGGTGAACTCTCTAATTCAGAGCTATTTGCAGCCTGGCTGAATTAACCCATTTTAATTTAGTTGGAGAGACTTAGAATCCCATTGCTATCAAAGCTGATGATTTGTGCTTGGTAGAGCTGGTTGTAGAAATCGAGCTGAATAGAAATAAGGTTCTAAATGATAGGGAGCTGTCTGTCCCTAACTCCACCATCTGTCCACAGAGCCCAGAAGCAAGAGCAGACTCTGCTGTGGCTCCCTCTGCTCCTGGAGAAGAGGCCAAAGAGGAGCAAAATGAGCAAAAGGAGCACGAGCCTCCAGCTGTGGTCACAGCCCAGCCTGACCATGCCCAGACAGTAAGTGCCAGTGCTGGGTGCTGCTGTCTTTAGTGCAAGGCAGAGCTGCAAGTTTCTGAGCAGCCAGCACTTGCTGTTGCTGGCTGAGGATGCTGAGTGCTGGAGTCCTGCCAGCACCCAGCCATTCCCCCATCCCGTGGCAGCTGGAAATTGGGCTTTGAGCCGTCGTGCTGAGGCCCCAAAGCGCTGCTGCCTGCGGGTGAGCAGCTGGCTGCTTGGCTCAGGGAAGCTCTGTCTCTTGGCTTCTGCCAAGCCATGGCCAAGGGCTCACACGGCATTGCTGGGGCTCACAGGGCTTGCTTTGTTTGCTTTCCCTTTTTGGAAACCTCTGGATGACCTGGAGAACTGTTCTGCAGTTTTCTGGAGTAATTCTTCACTTCTGCAGAATCTTTTAGGCCACCTGTCTTTTGGCTTTTGATAAGCTGCAAGGAGATGATTGTGTTGTCCATGCAGCTGTGGCCGGCCATTCTTGTCCTGTGTGGCCAAAGAAACAAACTGTGTAGTTCTGAACCCTTCTTCTGAGGCAAAATCCACAAGTGGCAAGTTTCTCTTGATACGTTTTGTGGTGAAGTCTGCAGCTTTGGAAACTGCATTGGAGCCTAGTGTGGGGGCAAAGCTGCAAGTCCTTGAGTGCTGTCTTGTGTTGCTAAGAACCCCTTTAGAGTTGGTTGTTTTTTCTCCTCAGAGCTGTTTTCCTCCTCCTGCCTCTTCTGTCCTGACACTCCCTGTTTAACCTATAAATTTCTGCCTGTCCTACTGAGGTGGGACAATTCCATGTTTTAGGTGGTTTTTGGTGACTTTGGTCATACATGCATTACATGACCCATGGCTTCCTTCATTGGCATCCCTAGGGGTGTGTCAATTAATTTGTTGGTGGGGCCTTTTGAGGATCTCTGTCAGTGCCACTCAGAATTCTCAGCTGACAAAAGAGGGAGGAGAAACACCTTGGTCCTCTTCCATATCTTGAGGTGGCCATAGAGGCTCTCTGACCTGCAGCAGAGGATCCAATTGCACACATCCTTGTCTCCTGAATGAGCAGGATTTCTAACAAGAGTGTGGATGTCAGAAGGGCAGGAGTGGCAGGGCAGGCCTGAAAAGAACATGAACTCCAGCAGTGTCTCTCCCAAGGGCTGAGCTCACCCAGGAAGCCCCTGCAGAGCCAGGATGGAGCTGTGGGACAGGGCTGGCTGTCAGTCACTAGGGAGAGACAAGCAGGACACAGCAGAAGGGGAGGGAGGCCCTTGAGAAATGCCCCACATTTCCTGTCAGCTGCCCAAGAGTCTGTTGGAGATTCAGTGCCAGATGGGCCCTGATTGCACTGCCAGGGTCACTTTGGAACCTGTGCTTCCCCATGGGCAGAGAACAAGGCAGGAGAGCAGCAGCACAGAGCTTTGGGAACGTGGGAGCCCAACAGCCTTTGAGTCTTGGCCCACAAATGTTGGATGAGAAGCTGAAGCCCATCTTCTCTTGCTTTCTCTGCAGGTCCATCCAGAGAAAGAGCAGGAGCAGATTGTTTTCTCAGGGAGGCCGTGCCAGCCTGAGGGAGAGCTGTTCCCAGCCCAAGAGCAGGAAGAGCAGCTGGGGCAGCAGGTGGAAGAGCCACTGGAGAATGGCCAGGTAAGGCTGACTCAGCAGGGGACAGAGTGAAGGGCAGGAAGAGGGGCATAAAACGCAGCTCTTGGGACTGAGCAGGCCACGAGTGCCAGAGGCCCTGAAAGCAAAGAGCCTCTGCAGAGATCAGCAGCGGGACAGGAGGTTACAGTGGAAGCAGAGGTGGGTAGGGAAGCAGAAAGAAGTGACTGAATGAGTGTGATTTTGAGGCTGAAACTGAGGAAGAAGCTGAGCCTGAAGGCAGCTCCCAGGCACTTGCTCTCCATTTGTGTGTACAGAACATCGAGGCAGAGCCCCAGGCAGAGCTGCCCGAAGCTCCGAGGGCCATCATGGCAGTGAAGAGGAGGCCTGAGGAAGACAGAAGCATCCAAGAGGAGATGAATCTCCCCTGGCAGAGAGGAAATCAACAGAACCAGGTGAGTGAAAGTGTGGCCGACACTCCACTCATGGAAATTCCTCTCTGTCATTCTTCACAGGCCTCCGAGGAGGAGCTTCTGGCAGAGCTGCAGGAAACTGAGGCTAGGATCAGGGCAAGGGAGGAGAGGCTGGAGGAAGAAAGGAGAATCATCGAAGAGAAATTCCATCTCCTCGCTCAGCAGCAAGAGGCTCTAGAAAATCGAGTGAGTGAAAGAGCGATAGGCACAGCAGTCACTGCAGTCTGGTGCTTTCTGCCCTTCTTGCCTTTCCTCTGCAGAGCAGCAGGGGGCTGGGCTGATGCCTCTCAGTGCCATCCTGCTGTAGTGTCTATCCCAGCTGCTTGGAAGGACATTTCCTGCTGTGCTCAATCTCAGCTGCTGCCCTGGACAGTGGCACCAGTCATTTGCCCCTTTTGCCAGCACTCATCTCAAGGGATTCCTGCTGGCCTGCTCCTGCTCTCCTTGTTTCTTCAGGGCTTTTTGCAAGTGAACACAGTCCCCCAGACAGATTTGGAATACAAGCTGCAAGCTGTCTGTATCCCTTGGTGAATCTGCTGCTGTCCTGCTCTTTCCCTTTGCTCACAGTCAATGAGCCTTGGCACACAGGGACAAGCTGTGGTCTCTGACTGCTTTGTTCTCTTTGACTTGAGGTGGACGTGTTGATATCTCACCTGGCAGCTTGCGAAGGCTTCCAGCAAATGCCTGCTGATGAAGAGCCCCAAGGTCGGCGGGAGGCACAGGTACTGTCCCAAGCACAAGTGCTGCAGGCTGAGCACCTTCTGAAGATGGTGCAGGAAAAGAGGACTGAGGGGGAGGAGCTCCAACATTAGAACAAGGAGCTGCAAATGTGTCTGCAGCCCTTGGAGGGGGAAAGGGATCCGTGGGAGGAAGTGCAATGGTCGTTGTTGCAGTCATCCTTCAGAAAATCCAGGAAAATGGAATATGAAACTGGCCATCAACTTCATTAAAACCAACCTTGGGTTTTGACCATTTGGTTCCAGAAGTGGGCATCCAAAAAATCCAGTTGATGAGCTTTGCATGTGGCTAACAGCAACTTCCTAAGGGCTTGCATTTGAAAAGGGAACTCGGGGTAATCTCTGCCAGCCAGCTTCCTGACACAAACTCCTTTCTTCTCGCAGATCTACACAGGCTCTTCCATTCAATCTGCTGCAGCAGCAGCAGCAGCAGCAGCATCTAAAGGAGCCTTTGTTGCCCAAGCTGAGCAGTGGAGCCAGGGCAGTTTGTCCATGTCCAGCAGTGACACATCTGCTGCTCAGCTCCAGGAGAGCCAGGGAGACTTCGTGGAGCAACTGAGTACGTCTGGTGTATTTCTTGTCTGAGGGACAGTGTATTTTGTGCACGTGCCAGCAGAGCTGTAGCAAATGATCCTGCTCACTTTGGTGTCCCAGAGACATTTAGGACTCCCCACAGGAACTGCTGTGCTCTGAGGCAGCGAGAGAGCGCTCTGGCTGTTCCTGCTGCCTCTGAGGGCAGCTTGGACTGGCTCGGCTTTGCCTGGCATTCCCTTGCCACTAAAGGCAGAAGCAGGAAATGTTCTTGGATCAGCAGAAGGCTGTGGCCCAGCAAATGATCTATGCAAGTTCTGTGTGGTAGTGGCCAAACTGAACAGAATATTTGATTCCTAAATTCTCCTTAGACTCCAGACTTCCCACCACTCGTCAGAACCAAAAGACTTCAGAGATATTGATTGGTTTTGTGGTTTTGTCTTTTTGTTGTGGTTCCGTTTTTAGTTTTCAGTTTTTATCCTTTTTGGTTTCAGATTTGGTGTTTTTTGGTAGAGTTTGTTTTTTCTCCATCCTGAAAGAGCTGTTCTGCCCCATGTGTCTTACTGCTGTCATTTTTAGGACTGTATTTATTGCCTCTACTACATCTACAAGGTTTTTGTGAGGATGCTGTATTTTTGTCAGTGAGGACTCGTTTGAAAGAACATCAGGTGACAGCAGAAACAGAAAGCAATAGATGTTTTCATTGGGCCCACAATGAAGAAACAGATATTTGTATAACAATCTGTAATTAATATCCCAGTTTTATTTTTCTAAAGATGTGTCCAAGAGACACATCCACATGGTGTGATCAGATAAAACAGCACTGCAGGCATTTCTCAGGAGCGAGCCTGCAGCCCCTGTGCTGTGTATTCCTCAGATCCATGGCACTTTTTCATCCCTGATTCCCAGCCATTCCCATGACTCTTAGAATCCTACCTATTGGCCCAAGCCCTGCTCAGATCAGTCTCTGGGAAAACACATCAAGCCCTCTGTGATTCTGCAGCACAACCCATTTAATCTGCTTCTTGCCCATAACAGCTGCCAGTGCTGTGCTCTCAGAAAAGACCTGGTGGGGCTGAGAAAAGATCCCAGCTGATTTGGTGTCTACCTTCACCTGCTGGGACACAAAAGGGCCTTGATCTGCACCTGGCTGTGTCTGATCTCCAAGGCAATGCTGTTGTGTCCTGAACGGGGGCCACAGCTTGTCAGGGGCTCAGGCTGGCTGTGTCTTCTTGCCATTGCTTGTCAGTGCTCATGCTTGGCCTTTGCCAGCCTTGTGCTGTGCCCTGCTGTGCTCTCTGCGCTTCATTTCCTTCCAAGGACTGGACAAAATCAGTCTCTCTGCTGCCCATTTGTACTGCACAACTGCCTGTCTTGTTGCTGCTGTGCTTGCTGCCCAGCTGACCACAGAGGGTTCAGAGCCCCAGACAGCGGGGCTGCCTTTGGCATCTCCTGCAAGTTGGGATCTCTGCCTGAAAGTCAGCATCTTGCATTTTGTTTCCCTCAGGGAGAATGGTGAACAAGGAAAATCCCATCACAAAATACATCGAACTGGAAAGTCTTGGCAGCGGGTGAGTCCAACCACAGTCACTTCTACACAGCCATGGGTCAGGTGTTTCCCTGGGGGAATATCCATCAAGTGGGAAGTCAGACAGGTTGTCCACATGTTTAGACAGCGGGCTTAGTCTGCCCCATCTCTCAGTACTGGCCAGAATTTGTCAAGTGTGCTCAGAAGGCATTGTCAAAGACATCTCCATGCTGCCAAGGTCTTGCCTGCAGCAAGGAACAGAACCTGGTAAATCTGCTTGTCTCTCAAGTGTGGGACAGCTCAGGATTCATTTCCTTCGCATTTTTGGATGTCTCCAAATCATCTGGCCACACTAATGAAAGGAGAAGAATCTTGCTTGCCTGAAAGCACAACCTACCCCCAATGAGAGCTGTCAGATAACAGTTCTCAGGAACATTTCTCTCCAAGAGTTTGCTAAAGGAAGTACTCCATGCTCAGGATTAGAATTGCACAGTTTAGAAGCTGATAGCCGAGATGAAGGAATAAGCTGCCTTTTGGAGCTGAGGCACTAAAGCCCAAGGCTTCAGGAACAGGCCCAGTGCCCAGGCACTTGAGGGGAAAATGCATCATCTGCCTTCTGGCAGACCCCTCCTGCAACCTGCAGCTTTTAGGCATTTACAGCTGAGCTCTCCTGTCTGGACTGGCTTCCACTGCAAGATCTAAATGGCTTCTCCTTTCTTTGCTGCTGTTTTGTTTCTAGGGGTTTTGGAGAGGTTTCCAGAGCACTTGACATTGCAACAGGAGGAGAGGTAAATGTCAACAGCCCCTGCAGCCTCTGCTGCTCTCCAGGCCTTTCCCCACTGCTGACAGCTGTGGCTGGAGCTTTGAGTAGAGCTGTGCTGAAAAGGCACAAGAAGCACAGACTGGAGCCAGCCTGCAAATTGCACTTGGAACAGGCTTTGTGGACAAGGCAAATCGCCAGTGGCCACATGTCCTGTAACTGACCCCCAAGGGAGCAGAGAAATGGGCTGTTGGAATGTCACTTCCTAATTACTCCAGTGATGAGGTCTAATCACAAGGCACTTTGGCACAGCTTGGCTGTGCCATTCCACAATCACTTGTTCCATGTGTGTTGTGGTCTCATGCTACCAATTTTCTCAAATTACTCCTTTTCAATGTCATTTGAGGTGGCCATCAAGAAAATAAATGTGCAAGGAGTGAGTAGGAAGATACTAACCATGAATGAAATCAGGATCATGGAGAGTAATAGGAGTCCCAGGATCGTGAATTACTTAGCCAGGTGAGTGGTCACGGTCCTATCCCTTGAATGTTTCTTTACATACTACAAGCATGAGAGCTTAAAAACCCACTTTGGTCAGTGGCAGGAAATAGAGCTGTTAATGATTATTTCTCTACTTATCTCCAATGGATGGGAAGAGACTGCATTTTGTCTGCATGAATCCACCCTGGCAAATGCAGACTGAAAATGGTTCAAAACCCTGCATCAGCCCTATCTTAAGAATTCAATACCTTGTAAGTTCATTGCCTCCACAGTTCTTTGGGCTTGAGTTTTTCAAGTTCCTTAAATGCTGATGAACCATCCAAGAGAGGATTGCCCTTGCATTGTTGCCCCTCTTTTCCATTGCTGTGCATGCCAGGAAGACTAGGTGCTTATTTCCAGAAATGCCATGCGTGACAGGTTTTTTATCTGGGCTCTTCCTAAACTGCCTTTCTCCTTGAGACAGCACAGACTGCAAACACTGCACAGCCTAGAGGCAATGTCTATTCCTTTTCTTCTGCCCTTGTCTCCAAGGGACCCAGAAACAAGACTCAAGTAAAAAACCAACCTAGGCGTGCATGTTCACCTGCATGGCCTTGTTTCCTTTTTTCAGCTACCTTGTGCATGAGGAACTCTGGCTGGTGATGGAGTACATGGACGGAGGCACTCTGAGAGATCTCATCGATGAGATTCAAATGTCTGAAGGAGAGATTGCAGCTGTCAGTCGGGAGGTCAGGGATCCCATCTGTGCTTCCAAGGCCTTGAGCTGCATTGTCTGGGAAACAGGGCCTCAGAACAGGAGGGATTTCATGGGCCACGCTTGGTTTCTGTGCTGCTGCTCGGCTATGGGCAAGCAAGAGCATCTCAAGTGAACTGTCTGCCAGTGCCCCTACACTCACTGGACTCACTTCCTGTACTCTTATCCCCTGCTCTTGTATTCTAGCTCTGTCTCTTGCATTGGCATTTGCAGTTCTCCACCTTGCCTAGCTAAACTTTTGCCTGTCTGCACTACATTCCTTGTCTCTAAAGCAAAGGTGTGGTGGCAGGATTTGAAACAAACAGGAAAGAAAAAAAGAGACTAATTTCTTTTATTCCTCAGCTGAAAAGGATAGTAGTGCAGCCCAAATGCTGTTTGCTTCTGAGCACATGCACTGCAGCTGCAGTCACCCTGGCTGCTTTGCAGGGGACAGTCTACAACAGCAGTTGCTGGTGCTCTTTCAAAAGCTGACATGCCTTTCCTGAGAAAGGTGCTGCTCTGCTCCTGTTGGAGCAGCAGGCTCTTGCTCTCAATGGCGCTGTGTTCTGCCATTCCTCCCCATTCCCCTGCAAAGGGAACCTTCCACAGCTGTTTCCTTGCTTGTGCGATGAACTCACAGCACTACTTTTTGCCCCCCTGGTTCTCTTTTCTCTCTCAGTGCCTGCAAGGACTGGATTTTCTTCACTCCAACCACGTGATCCATCGAGATGTGAAGAGCAACAACATCCTTCTCAGAACCGACGGCTCTGTTAAGCTGGGTCAGTGTATTCTTGCTCAGCTTCAGCCTTCCAGGAATGGGGGGTGTGGGGCTGCTTTCAGTGACGGCCAGCTCCCCAAAAATGCTGCTGCTGGCAGTGCAGGGGTCCCCCCTGCTGTGGGCTGAAGGCACAGTTGCAGGGTGCACACAGCTATGACAAGGAACCACGAGCAGCCAAGAGTGCTATTGCTCTGTGTGTGTGTCTGTGTGTGTTCCTTCCAGAGGGAGGGAGCTGCAATCTAAACCTTCAGGGGAACAAAAGGCACTGGTGGAGGAAGTGTAAGAAATGGGGGGATGTTTGAAGTAGCCAATTCATATTTCCTTGGCTAAAGCCCCAAGGAAACAGAGCAGGGAGTGTTGTCCAGAAAATTCAACTGCACATTCTCAAACTTCCACTGGGGAATTCTCTGGCTTGATTTCCTAATTGAGAGTATTAAAATTAAAAGAGTATTTTGCTTTCTCCTCAGCTGATTTTGGCCTTTCTGCTCAGCTCACCCCTGAGCAAAATCAGCGGTGCTCGGTGACCGGGACTCCTTGGTGGATGGCACCTGAAGTGGTGAAGCGTCAACCATATGGCCCCAAAGTGGACGTGTGGTCTTTTGGAATTGTGGCAATTGAAATGGCCGAACAAAAAACTCCTTATGACAGTTTCACTGCTCGATCGGTAAGGAGCAAATACTCTCTGATCCCGCTGTCTTTCTCACCTGTCCCGTGTTCTCTGCTCACTGCACATAATCCCATGGCCATCTGCTGGAAGTACTTCCACCAAGGCCCCTTCTACAAATGGCCCTGCAGCACATCAGCATCTGCTGGAGCTTTGGTTGCAGCACTGGGGGAACTCAAGCCTTACCTCGCCCAAACCATCTCCATTCTCAGGCAGCATTTTGCTTTGCCTTAGAAGTCGTTCCAGCTCTTTTGGCTGTGTAGATGGCCCCAAGAATAGGAAACAAGCATCTCAGAGCTGCTGTTATCTTTCCAGAAACGAAGCAAAGAAACTCAAAGCAAACCAAGTTTCTAAAACAGTGCTTTTGAGAGAAGAAGTGCAGCCCCATTCTTCTCACAGGGAAACTTGCCTGGAACCTGGAGATGAGGCTGTAAAGCCAGAGTCTCTTCTGCTTCTTGTGCAGTGCTGCTGAGACACTCAGTGACCACCTTCTTTCCTAACCCAAGCCACTTTCTCCATATCACCAAGCTGGAGCCTGGTGACGGGGAGAGCCTGCCAAAACCTCCTGTTTGTTTCCTGGCACTTTCTGGGATGGGCACAGCGTTAATGCATTGACTTGAGAATCCAACGAGCACAGGCTTACCACAGGGGTGACACTTCTGATTTCACCATGAATATTTTCCTTTTGCCACATAAAGGAACCTGAAATTTTCAGAGTGCTGAGTGACAGAGCTGCAGGTGGCTCCTGTGTGCCCAAACAGGCATTTTCAACCCAATACATTTGTGGAGGCATCTTAATGTGTCTGTGTTGAAAATGAGATTCCAAAGGTTTGTTTCCTTCCCTGAGGAACACCTGCTGCATTTCCTTTCTTTTCTTCCAATTACCATCATTTTCAAGAGCAGGACAAAAAGCCTGATGAGTTTTGTTTTATGGCAGCTGTGCTTAAGGGACCAACAAGCACTGCAGAGATTCTTTTCATGTAAGAATCCTTGGAAATAGTAGAGTTAGTTAGAATAGCAAAATCCCTCTTCCAAAAAGGCTGCCAAGCTGCTGGGAATCCTTTGAGAAGGAAACACGTATTTGCTGATGTAGTTGCCACTAACTAGATCAGGCAATGAAATCAGCTGCCAAGGCAAGATCTGCTGGATGTTGGCAAAGCTGTGGCTTTGGGGCTTGG
Source organism: Cyanistes caeruleus (assembly GCF_971803275.1). Classification (NCBI taxonomy): domain Eukaryota; kingdom Metazoa; phylum Chordata; class Aves; order Passeriformes; family Paridae; genus Cyanistes; species Cyanistes caeruleus. Next base: position 103,080 of record NW_028255931.1, on the reverse strand, counting down.
GTTTTTTCATGATACAGGAAAGTCGTCATCCAAATGCTACAGGAAAGTCATCTCTGCCTCTCTGCCAGGGCAAAAACTGCCACTGCAGAGTGGAGCTGGAACAATGGGCTCTGGGAGAGCAGTTCCAGATGGGAAAGAAGCAGGTGGAGCCTTGTGTTTCCTTTTTCCCCAGGCTAAATTCCACATAGCCACAGAAGGGAGCCCACAGCTGCGGCAGCCCGAGCAATTCTCGCCTTTGCTGCGTGACTTCCTGAGCTGCTGCCTGCAGAAAGGCGAGGCGCAGCGCTGGTCTGCCAAGGAGCTGCTGCAGGTAAAATGCCAAAAGGGCTGCAGGTGAAACAGTGTCCCAGGGATGGGCTCCTCCTCCACTGAAATCCAAGGCATCAGATGAGCCCCCATCCTCCTCCCTTCCAACCTTGGTGCTGTTCAGCTGACAGTGGGGAGCAATCCTAGACTGGGCTGGGCTGGCAGGGAGTGCTGGGTTTTAGCACTGGCTAAAATCACCAGGGCACTTACTCATTTCTTGCTGGGAGCTATGGATTAGGAGAAGGGCAAAACAGGCTTCAAACTTCAAAGGAATAACAAATTTTATTATCAGGCCCACAAGAATAAGAAAGGTCTCACCTGTGCAGTGAAAGGGTTCAATCTCACCCAGGTCATGGCAGTCACGGTGTTGGATTTCAGGCTGTGCTGGGCCCCTCTCTCTGCCCGGGAGCCGCTGGGAGGGGAGGCTCGGCCTGGAGCTGTCGCTGCACGCCGGGGAGAGGGTTTAGTGTGGGCAAGATGTCAGCAGCCGTGGCCTGGCCCAGCCTGGGGCCGGGGTCCCGCAGCCTCCATCCCCCGCCCGGGAGCCGCTGGGCTCTGGCCCGGCCTCCCCCAGGAGCACAGGCCGTGGGCGAGCAGGGCCGGCCTCAGCAGAGCTCCGTTACCTTCGGGCTCCGGAAGCAAAGAGGGCCAGTGCCCGGGCTGGTGGTTTTCAAAATGTGCATCATCACAGAGGCGCATCTCATTTCTAAATGGTGCAAAATGTTGTCAGTTCTCAGAACTAGCCAGCCATTGGCCTGTCTCAGGCACAGAGGAAGCTTCCAGCAGCTTCTCTCAAAGAAAGCACTTCCGTGCGGGGTTTCTTACTTCTTTCCCTAAATGTCAATTCATCTCAAACTAACACACAGGGACATGGAAAGGTCATCTAGTCTGTGTCCTGCAATGAGCAGGGACATCTTTCAAGAGATCAGGATACTCACACCTCAGATATTTCCAGGGGTGGGCCACCTACCAGCTCTTGGGGCAACCTGTGCCACTCTTGCCCCATGCCCCTGACCTACTCTGACTCAATCCCCTTTCCATTTAAAAAGTATTCCCCTGCCTTTGAAGCTCTTAGCTTGGAAAATCATGCTTTCTTGTTGTTTTCTTTTCCTTTCTGCAGCATCAATTTATAACATCGGCCATGCCTGGGTCCAGCCTGGCACCTCTCATAGTTGCTGTGAAGAAGTGGAAGGAGGAGGCTGGAATGCAACAATTAATTTAGAACTGTCTTCTCCATGACCAACATAGAGTAGGATTATAGAGTAGGGTTGTAGAATAGGATTATAGAGTAGGATTATAGAGTAGGATGGTAGTGTAGGTTTGTAGTGTAGGTTTGTAGTGTAGGATTGTAGAGTAGGATTTTAAATAAAATTTCTAAAATCTCAACTCCTTTGGAACATTTCTCTCCTTCTGACCCTGTGAGAAAGCTCAACATTTCTTCCTGAATTGTCAGTTTTTTCTTAGAGGTGTAAAGTGACATTGATGGCTTCTTTGGTACAGTTTGTAAGGGGGGAAGGCTCCTCTTCATTCATCCTCTCCAGACCACACTGCCTTTGGAATATGGCCACCTGGCCAAGTTTTGCCCAGCTCTGGCATTTCTATTTGAGGCAGAAACAGCAATGGCATTTGCAGGAAAAACCAAAGGAGGAGCGGTGCAACGCAAACATCCCGTGCAGATGCAGGCTGTGCAGATGTGACTCGAGAGTATTTGGGTTCCTGCCACTTGGATTTGTATCCCTAAGAGAAATCTCTTTGGCTGGAGGAGAGTCTGGCTGAAGAGAGAAAGCAGAAAGAGCAGTGAGGGTGCTGTGCAAGGTCTCCTGTGGTGCAGAGCTGTCAGCGCCTGTGAGGTGAGAGCGGGCCCGGCTTTGGCCAGGCTGGAGCCCCAGCAGAGCCCTGGCAGAGCCCGGAGAAGCCTGAGCCTCGGCACAGGCAGGCTGGAAGGAGGCCCTTGGAGCTGCAAGAGGCAGCAGCCTGGCCCTGGCTGCCTCTTGCTGGCACCAGGCAAATCCTCCGCTCTCAGAGCCAAGCTGGCAGCTGGCTGCTCCTGAGGGGAAGCGGCGCCGTGCTGGGCACAGCACACACTGGTGCCATGGGCTGTCTGGAGTCTGCACAGGAGGAGAGAAAGGCAAAGAGCAGCCCAGGGCTGCTGCCCTGCCTGACCATTGCTGCTCTTCTGCCGCCTGCCCTGGAACTGCTGGCAATGGTCAGCAGTGTGTGCAGCACTCTGGGCACAGGGGGAGGGAGCCGGGCTGCTCCGCAGGCTCCAGCACAGGGCAGTGTCCTTCAGGCACGGCATTTCTGCCAGGGGAACCGAGGCCAGCGTGAGGCACTGACAGCAAGTCAGGGCACATCTGCATGAGCCAGTGCCTCACACAGCTCTGGGACCAAGCGCCTGCTATCCTGGAGCTCTGCACTGAGCCACAGCAAAGGTGTGAAATGCAGAGGGTTTTGCAGAAATATTCAGGGGCACCAGGCCAGCCTGCTTGGTGCTCTCTGGGGCACAGCAAGCACTGTGCAATGCAGCTCGAAGCTGCTGGCAGACAGGGACTATGGGCATGTGCCTGAGGCTTGTTCTTGAGTAGTGATTTGGGAGGGAGCAGAAGGGTCTCAGTAGGCAATTTGTGTTTTCTTCATGAATTGCTGAATGAAAGACACAATGTGGCCTCACGCAGCAAGAGAACTTGCAGAACTTACTGACTATAAGTTTGTGTTGAATTCCCAGAAAAGGGAAGTGTTGAAGTGTAACAAAAAGGCCTTTTGAATTTAGCTAGCCCCTGAGCCTTCATCCAAAACAACCACCAGGAGGCTGACAACTACTTCATGCAGAGCCCTGCTGCAAGGGCTTCCACAATCATGGAATTAGAAAATATGAAGCTTAGGAAAGTAGAATGTGCCCATTAAGTTTAAAAAGTTTAAAAGCTTGTCCTGTGCAAAGAATGGACAAGTGAGTTTGTGGTGGAGCTTCCCCCTCAATCCTGGTGTTGAATAAACGAATCCCTGCTCTGCAGGCCCTACACTATGGAGTACTGTTTTCTTGACTACTATTTGTGCATCATAATCACGCTATGCTTTTCACTGTCTTCTTAGAACCTTCCAGGCATCAAGTGAGTAAGACAGTGAGTTGTGTATTGATAGGGCCGAAGAAACATTTCCAAATGCCATCCTGGGAAAGGAAAGGACGTGAAACAGCGCTGGGGAAGAGCGTCCCTCGCACAGCCCTCAGAGCTGCCACCATGCACAAGATGGCGGCCGGGGCTGAGGCTGTGCCACCATGCACAAGATGGCGGCCGGGGCTGAGGCTGTGCCACCGTGCACAAGATGGCGGCCGGGGCTGAGGCTGTGCCACCGTGCACAAGATGGCGGCCGGGGCTGAGGCTGTGCCACCGTGCACAAGATGCCGGCCGGGGCTGAGGCTGTGCCACCGTGCACAAGATGCCGGCCGGGGCTGAGGCTGTGCCTCTCAGAGCGCTCTGCAGCCTCTGCCAGCCCAGCCCCAGCCCCGGAGCAGCGCAGGGCGGGCAGAGCCCCCTTCCAGCCGTCTGCTTCAATGGGCATTGACAGACACCCGGGCCACGCACACAGGCTGACACCTTTGCTCTGTGCACACAAACACGTACCAGACACTTGGGAACCTCGGCTGGCAGCATTTTCAGGTGAAAATACAAAGAAACTCCAGGGTTTGAAGGTTTTCAAATAGAATATTTCATTTGCCAATAAAAAGATTAAAAGCAGAAAGGGCCATCCCAGCCTGTTTCTTCCATGCAGGAATAGTGTCACAGTGACTGTGAGCTGATGAAGACGGAGATGGGATTTAATCCAAAGCAGATTGTGCAGTGGGTGCTCACCTGTGATATGCATCCCTCACAGTACCTATTTATTTGGAACACTAGGAAGATTATGAGGCTGGGCAAGATATTAACCCTTTCAATACAGACATGAGACCTACAAACCTTGTTCATCTCTCCAGGGACAGAAAAGGACAGAGTAATAACACACAAAAAAAACAACAAAAAAACATCAAAGTCAGTAAAAAAAAGAAGTCAAACATTAGATAGAAAAGTAATGAAAAAATGGTAATTGAAACAAAAATATTCTTATAGTAAAGCCATAGAAATAAACAATGATATACAAAATAACTCCTTTAATTAATGAAAAAAGTATAAAAATATATTAAAACTGTAAATCTAAACAAAAGCATCCATTAAAGAAACCAAACACATGTTAAAGTAACTGTTATCCCATAAAAGTTTGAACAGAAAAACAAATAAAAACAATAAAATGCCCTTTGCCCCCAGGGAGAGAAGAAAACTTCTGTTTCCAACGATGATCACAAAAACAAATGAAGAGAACCTTTGCCTTCAAACAACTCATCCTTAAAATAAAACCCCATGAATTCATAATCCATTGACACACCTCTAGGAGGGCTGTAAAAATCAGGAAAATGTCACGACAGAAAAATTTCTTCCCAGGCGGCTGCTATTTGTAAAAATGAAAAAGCACAAAAAAATCCATTCCTTGTAAAAAAGCCTCCATGACAAAACAGGAAAAAACTTCTCTCCCTACAAAAACTAATACAAAACTATTGTGTAATTAATACTGTGTTAACATCCCAAGTTCTATCTCTACAGTGTCAGGAAAAAAAAAAGGAGAGGAAGGGCGTTCTGAAAGTTTTATTAGAGTTTCTCATTCTTGTAGTCCTGTTAATAAAGTTCCTTTATTCCTTCTAAGTTTTAAGCCTATTTTGCCCTTCTCCTAATCCATATCTCACAGTGAGAAATGAGTAAGTGCCCTGGAGATTTCAGCCAGCGCTAAACCCACCACATTATTTAGTGCATTAGCCAAAAAACTCAAATTAGCGAATCTCAGCCACTGCACCAGGCTGAAGCTGAGGATCCCCAGCCAAGCTCAGAGGGAGGAGAACACAGCATTTGTGGGATCCTTTCCAGTCTGACTTGCTTTAGCTGGAGCCTGGGGGAGGAGAGAGCAGGAGAAGGCTTGGCTGAGTCCTCTCCCCTCTGCCTTGCCCTTCTCTGCTGGATCCTCAGTTCATCCCACACCCACCCCAAGACTCCATCCCCATCCTACTGGTGCTGACGGGATTAAAGGAGATAAAGAGGAGATTAAAAAGATAGAAGAGGAGAGAAAAGGAGAAGTTTAAATGCAATTTAAATATGAAAGAAATACGTATGTTAGTGACTGCTGAGAGTTCAAAGGGAGCTGAAGGGTTTGGGAAGGGCCAGGAGCCCGTGAAGGGCTCAGGAGCTGCTGCTGCCGGGAGGGAGGAAATGCACCAATGGCTCCCAGCAGAGTCTGTGCTTTGAGGCTCTTTCCCAAACAGCTGCAGGAGGGAAAGCAGCTGAGTTTGGAGGAAGAGTTTTCTGCTGAGGTTTCCTGTTTGGAGCTGTCACAAGCTTGAGCTGCTCAAGGGAAACGCGGCTCTGCTTCCAGCAGGGCCCAACTGCCCGGGAGCACAACTTGGTTCCCTGGCCCTGAGCCAACGGGCAGCAGCAGCTTCTGTTCCCTCCTGGCTCTTGTGTCATTTCCAGCAGCACAAGACACACCAAGAAAAGCTCCTCCAGAACATGCCATGAGAAACACAACCTGATTTCATTGCATGAAGGAGCTCTGACAGTCCCACGGGCTCAGGTTTGTTTGTCCGTGAACAGAGCAGGGAAAAGCACAGACACATTCCCTGCACAGGGAATTCACAGGAGGAAAGTGCAGTGCTGGAGGATGTGCTTGGATACAACGTTCCCACGGCGGTTTTACTGGAGAAATTATTGTGATTCTTTGAACGTTTAAAAAGGCCCCTTTTCAAAAAAAAAGGTGTTTAAGGTGAATATTAACAGAAGTTACCTTGCAATAATTAGTCTTAAAACCTAAGGTTAAAATATGGTATAATTTACAGCTACTAAGAAAACCTGCCAATTGATGTTATCTACAAAAGATATTTATGGTTTAAAAAAATTAATTAGTTAAGAGAACTTTACTGTACAAGACAAAGTTAAGTTAAAGTATATATTACCCATTTGCTTTTTTTTCCCACAATTTTAATAAGGTAATTTCAATGTGAGTCCTTTTGTTATATAAAACACATATAACTACATATATACCAATTTGGATTTTAGATTTTAGTTTAAGAATTAGACTTAATGTTTCTGAAAAGTGCTACAAAAGCTGAATGGCAATTTGCCAAATTCTGTGTTGTTGTGGTTTTTCTCTAGAAAAACTGCACTTTAAAATCCTAACCAATTTGAACATATACTAGGCAAATTCCTGTTATGCATGAGTATTTTTAGTACCATTTGCAGTTATTCTCAAAGCTAGATGACATAGAATTGTGATGTACTTGTTACATTTTTATAATCTTTATAGTGAATCCATGTTACTGTGATATTGTGTTTAAAAGGTATATATCAAACTTTTAGTTGCCTCTTTGTAGTAACACAATAAGTTATGTTTTTATTTAATATAGATTAAGTGTTAATAGAATTAAGAAAAGTCAAGTTTTATTATGTTTAGGCTTGAATGTTTTTAAGTTAAATTTTATAACTTAGATATTCTTTTAAGGTTAAGTTTGTTACTTCCTTTTGTCATAAATCATTATTGTTAGGTTTAAATATTGTTTAATTTAAATTGTTTATGTTTTATTGGAGACACTTGTCTAAACTGCAAAGTATAGTTATTTTCCTAGAGAGATGAAGATAGCCACAACTGAAACAGCTGTGATAGAACACTGATGAACACCTGCTTGTGGATAGAAGTGAATGCAGTCTGTGACACCCTTGACTTCATCAGGAGTTCTTTTGGTTGTTGCAATCTCTGCAGTTTTTGTTTTTTATAGCTTTCTTATTTTTCAGTGTTTCCAGAATTTTAAGAAGATGTACCATTGCTGAGGATCAGCTGCCATGGGAGAGGCTTCAGATTAAACCAACTGCTGCATGGTTTAATTGGTCTGGTACCTGAGGCTTCTGATCATTTGCTTTGTACAAATGCATTTTAACAGTTTGCTGTGCTGTGAGCATCTCCTAGCTGCTGCTATTGAGAACCTTGTTTTAGAAATGAGTTAAGAGGCATCTTTCCAGTTTAAAGCCAGGCCCTGGCCAAGCCTTAACTTTACCTGGACAGAATGTTTGCCAACAGATCCAGATGTTTTCTGTACCAAATCAGTATTTGAGTCACTTTTTGACTCAGCAATTTGACCCTATTAATATGACAGCTGGATCAATTTTGAAGTGGGCTTGGAGAATCATTTCCGGAGGTGGTTATCCAATCCTTCACTGATGATTTTTTGTTTCTGTTTGTTTGCTAACTATGGGATGCTGGTGCAGTGTTTTAGTAATTAATAGTAGTTTTATATTACATATCTTATTAATAATGTTTATGATTTAATTGATTTTTTAACTGCTATAGGTTCTTAATCCTTGTATATATGGGTTTGTGTTGATGTTGATGTTTATAACAGAAATACATCTCATTTTTATTTTTTTTTAAGAAAACGGGGAAAATTGATATCCTAAAAGCATTTTGATTAGTGTAATTCATTAACTTCAAGGGGAGAAGTGTCTGTGTTTTGTTGGCAGGTTCAAAAAGGTCACCTGTCCATCTGACCAGACTGTCTGCCTCTGAACACACGAGATCCAGTGAACAGAGAAGTCACCACACAGCCTTGGTACTCCAGACGTGGATCAGAAGTGGAGCTGTCAGGACACAGTTGTGTCTGAGCACTACACAGACAGTTTACCAACAGAAATTTTATGTTGTTATTATGATGTTGTGTCTCTACCAATTTTTCAGTTTTCTTTTGTTTTAAGATTTAGAAGGATGTGAAGAACAACCTGAACATCAAAGCCCTCAGTCACCGATCAGCTGCCAGCTGACATCACAGGAGCAGTGAACGTTCCAAGACTGAATCGTGTTAAATCATAGTCTGTTTGTGAAGGAAATTCTGTAGAAGATCTAAGAAAAGTGTAGAGACTCCATCTAACCGTATATAAAGCAAATTGTAGTTGTGTGTTTACCCTTTCAGCAAATTGCTTTCACGCTTAGACTACACATATACCAGAGCACGTGTGTTAAAAGTAGTTAGATAATAGTTTAAGAGTTTAGCCTGTGTAGTAATTGTTATGTTAGTATAAAGTATAAGCATTTCCCCCTTCAAGAGGTAGTGTAAGCATCTTTGAAAGTCCATTTAACGTTAAAGTTTAGCTGTGAGTTTGCAAGTATGGTGTCATTTACATGGAACAAACTGCTTATGGTAATTGTGTTGTGTATAGTCCTGACCAACTGTCTGCTAACTAACATCCAAAAGTGACAGAACATATGGGTCACTCTGGCACACTGAACTGGCCAAAGGTCAATGTGTCTGAGCCTAGCCACACCTGGAGATCCTTTCACACCTGTCTCATAGGAGTCCCTGAAAGGGATCCTCAAGCAGCATTTAAAGGTTTAATTAGTAATGAGACTCGACTGAATGGATTGGCAATGTTGCAAGAGTGCAATTGCACTGTTGGCTTCACATTAAGACAACATGAAGCCTGCTGGCAAGCAAAAATTACCAAAGTTCTCAATGTTACCATAGGGCCCCCCAGAAGAATTAGATTTGTTAGGTTCCACCAATACCTCAGGTGGATGGATAATGTTTGAACCCCCGACAAAACGTCATTCTAACAAAGTAATGCAGCACTGGGCTGCAGACAACCCTGTAGCTGATCTCTTTACTACACAGAGTAAAGCCTTTATTAGTGGTGCAATCTCACAGGACAATTACCAAAGCAATTACCTAGTTCCATCTTCCTAATCTGTGGAGATAGAGCATGGAATGGGATTCCTGCTAATCCACATAGAAAACCCTGTTATCTTGGGAAACTTACTTTGTTACCATCCAAGCTTACATCAATTGCTGAATGTAGTTGATAAAACAAAAAACATCAGTCAGTCAAAGTGAAGCCTGAATGAATTAAAGCTTAGCAACTCTAAAAAGGCTCGCTTGTTAGACTAAGAAAGAATTGAATTTAACATCCACAATGTTAAGTGAACTTTCAGCCGATGTGAGTAGTGTACGTCATGCAGTATTAATAAATCGAGCCACAATTGACTTTTTGCTCTTAGCACAAGGACATGGTTGTGAGGAGTTTGAAGGCATGTGCTGTCTGAATCTTACTGATCATTCAGCTTCCATCCATGGGCAACTGCAACAGCTACAGGATGGGTTACATGCCCTGAAAGAAGATAGTGACCCCATTGGAAGTTGGTTCTCCAGCTGGGGCATCACTGGATGGTTGAGGTCTCTTGTGCTAGAAGGGGGATGGACTTTACTTATAATGTTATGGGGATAACAGTCTAAGTTTTGTGTTATCTTGTCTTCATAAGAGTATAGAATGAGTCACATCCAAAGCCTGTTTTGTGCAAAAAGAGAAAGTGGGAATTGTTGCTATATTTTATATATTAGTAAAGGCCTGTCTGCACAAACCAGTCTTTGAAATAACTCGTGATATTAAAGGCTAAAGTCCTTGAAACCTTCCTGCAGAAGAGAGAGTAAAGCAAAACAATATCCTTGTGTACAGGAGAAAAAATGTAAACCTGTGTGTGTTAGCCAATAGTAACTTGCTCTGCCTGCAGGCCCTGTAGAACCCTATAAAAGGTGTGCTAAAGATAGAAATAAACGGTGTTCACGTTTACTTCTGTGAAGAGCGGTGGGTTGCTGGCGGTCCTCCAATAAAGTTCTACAAATGAAACATAACAAATGACATTGGGGAGCAGAGGCATTGGTGAAATTGATGAAACAAAAATTAATCTCGGTACGGATGCTAACAATGGCAAAATCAGTAATGTCAAAATGTGAAATCTGCTTAAAAAACAACTCAGTGGCTAGACACAGGCATAGCTAGGGAAGATTAGGATAGGAACAGAATCAGGATGACACTTGGCAAGAAGCCTCTAGTAGAGTGAAATTTGGGTGGACCCTAGAGTCTTTGCTCGGTCCTATAGCAAACTATCAGAAGAGAGAAATGTTGTACAAACTTACAGGTCCGGTAGATAAATTAGCTAGAGTGACCTGAGAAAGATTTAAAGAACTAAACGTACAATTACAATTTACTACTCCTGAAAGAGCATGGAGTGTGTGAGTTTTTTAAAGGGATGGATTGATCATTGCTGCATCCACACCGCAAATGTAACTGCACGTGTAGAATATGACATCAATCAATTGCAACAAATAGAGCACGGAGCACAGGAAGAGCAAAAGGATTTGTCTACAAGTTGGTTAGGCAAAATCTTCAAAGGGTTAGGGTGGAATGTGAGTTCATGGATTAAATCTATCATTGAGAGTGTGATCATCTTGCTAACTGTATTCTTAGCAAATTGGTTAGTTGACAGCATCTTCAAGGGAGAAATCATTCCGTGATTGTCTGTGTACTTGAACGATAACAATTTCATCAGATTGTACTGGAATTTTGTGGGATTTTCTGTAAAATTTTGTGGGATATTAAGGAGATTTAGGGAATTTTGTGGAAATTTTTCTGGAACCTTGTGTATTTTTTTGGAATTTTGTGCAACTTGGTGGTGATTTTGTGGGATGTTTCAGGAATTTGGTGACATTTTTAAGAATTTTGTGGAATTTTTGTGGAATTTGGTCAGGTTTTGAGAAGTTTTAAAGAATTTTGTGGGAGTTTTCTGACATTTTACGAAATTTTTCTGGAATGTTGTGGGATATTGATAAGAATTGAGAAATGTTGAAGGATATTTCTGGAATTGTGTGGAAATTGGAGGAGATTTTATGGGATGTTTCTAAAATTTGGTGACAAGTTTAAGAATTTTGTGGAATTTTTGTGGAATTTTGTGGGATTCTGAGGAGACTTGAAGAATTTTGTGGAATTTTCTTAGATTGTGTGGAAATTTGTGGAGATTTTGTGGGATGTTTCTGGAATCTGCTAGGGTTTTGAGAAGGTGTAGGGAATTTGGTGGGAGTTTTCTGCCATTTTGTGGGATTGTTCCTTAAATTTTGTGGGCTGTTTCTGGAATTACGTGGGGGTTTTGTGGAATTTTGAGAGATATTGAGGAGACAAGAAGAATTTTGAGTCAATTATCTTAGATTCTGTGGAACTCGATCAAGATTTTGTGGGATATTTCAAATATTTGATATGGTTTTGAGAAGATTTAAGGATTTTTTTGTGACTTTTCTGCAGTTTTGTGGGATTTGGCTGCAATTTTGTGGGATTTTTTCTGAATGTTGTGGGATTTTTCTGGAATTTTGAGGGATGTTGATGAGACTTGAAGAATTTTGAAGGATATTTCTGGAATTGTGTGGAAATTGGAGGAGATTTTGTGGGATGTTTCTGGAATTTAGTGACATTTTTAAGAATTTTGTGGAATTTTTGTGGAATTTTGTGGAATTATGAGGAGACTTGAAGAATTTTGTGGGATTTTTCTTAGATTGTGTGGAAATTTGTGGAGATTTTGTGGGATTGTTCCTTGAATTTGTTTGTGTATAGAGACGATTTAGGGAATTTTGTGGAAGTTTATTGCCATTTTGTTGGATTGTTCCTTAAATTTTGTGGGATATTTCTAGAATTACATGGGGGTTTTGTGGAATTTTGAGGGATATTGATGAGACTTGAAGAATTTTGAAGGATATTTGTGGAATTTTGTGGGAATTGGAGGTGATTTTTTGGGATGTTTCTGGAATTTGGTGACATTTTTAAGAATTTTGTGCAATTTTTGTGGAATTTTGTGGGATTCTGAGGAGACTTGAAGAATTTTGTGGAATTTTCTTAGATTGTGTGGAAATTTGTGGAGATTTTGTGGGATGTTTCTGGAATCTGGTAGGGTTTTGAGAAGGTGTAGGGAATTTGGTGGGAGTTTTCTGCCATTTTATGGGGTTTTCCTTTAATTATGTGGGATATTGAGGAGATTTTGTGGGATGTTTCAGGAATTTGGTGACATATTTAAGAATTTTGTGGAATTTTTGTGGAATTTTGTAAGATGCTGAGGAGACTTGAAGAATTTTGTGGGATCTTCTCAGATTGTGTGGAAATTTGTGGAGATTTTGTGGGATGTTTGAGGAATTTGGTAGGGTTTTGAGAAGTTTTAGGGAATTTGGTGGGAGTTTTCTGCCATTTTGTGGGATTGTTCCTTAAATTTTGTGGGCTGTTTCTGGAATTACGTGGGGGTTTTGTGGAATTTTGAGAGATATTGAGGAGACAAGAAGAATTTTGAGTCAATTATCTTAGATTCTGTGGAACTTGGTCAAGATTTTGTGGGCTATTTCAAATATTTGATATGGTTTTGAGAAGATTTAAGGATTTTTTTGTGACTTTTCTGCAATTTTGTGGGATTTGGCTGCAATTTTGTGGGATTTTTCTGAATGTTGTGGGATTTTTCTGGAATTTTGAGGGATGTTGATGAGACTTGAAGAATTTTGAAGGATATTTCTGGAATTGTGTGGAAATTGGAGGAGATTTTGTGGGATGTTTCTGGAATTTGGTGACAAGTTTAAGAATTTTGTGGAATTTTTGTGGAATTTTGTGGAATTATGAGGAGACTTGAAGAATTTTGTGGGATTTTTCTTAGATTGTGTGGAAATTTGTGGAGATTTTGTGGGATTGTTCCTTGAATTTGTTTGTGTATAGAGACGATTTAGGGAATTTTGTGGAAGTTTATTGCCATTTTGTTGGATTGTTCCTTAAATTTTGTGGGATATTTCTAGAATTACATGGGGGTTTTGTGGAATTTTGAGGGATATTGATGAGACTTGAGGAATTTTGAAGGATATTTGTGGAATTTTGTGGGAATTGGAGGTGATTTTGTGGGGTGTTTCTGGAATTTGGTGACATATTTAAGAATTTTGTGGAATTTTTGTGGAATTTTGTAAGATGCTGAGGAGACTTGAAGAATTTTGTGGGATCTTCTCAGATTGTGTGGAAATTTGTGGTGATTTTGTGGGATGTTTCAGGAATTTGGTAGAGTTTTGAGAAGTTTTAGGGAATTTGGTGGGAGTTTTCTGCCATTTTGTGGGATTTTTCCTTAAATTTTGTGGGATATTTCTGGAATTACGTGGGGGTTTTGTGGAATTTTGAGGGATATTGATGAGACTTGAAGAATTTTGAAGGATATTTGTGGAATTTTGTGGGAACTGGAGGTGATTTTGTGGGATGTTTCTGGAATTTGGTGACATTTTTAAGAATTTTGTGTAATTTTTGTGGAATTTTGTGGAATTATGAGGAGACTTGAAGAATTTTTTTTTATTTTTCTTAGATTGTGTGGAAATTTGTGGAGATTTTGTGGGATGTTTCTGGAATCTGGTAGGGTTTTGAGAAGGTGTAGGGAATTTGGTGGGAGTTTTCTGCCATTTTATGGGGTTTTCCTTTAATTATGTGGGATATTGAGGAGATTTTGTGGGATGTTTCAGGAATTTGGTGACATTTTTAAGAATTTTGTGGAATTTTTGTGGAATTTTGTAAGATGCTGAGGAGACTTGAAGAATTTTGTGGGATCTTCTCAGATAGTGTGGAAATTTGTGGAGATTTTGTGGGATGTTTGAGGAATTTGGTAGGGTTTTGAGAAGTTTTAGGGAATTTGGTGGTAGTTTTCTGCCATTTTGTGGGATTGTTCCTTAAATTTTGTGGGCTGTTTCTGGAATTACGTGGGGGTTTTGTGGAATTTTGAGAGATATTGAGGAGACAAGAAGAATTTTGAGTCAATTATCTTAGATTCTGTGGAACTTGGTAAAGATTTTGTGGGATATTTCAAATATTTGATATGGTTTTGAGAAGATTTAAGGATTTTTTTGTGACTTTTCTGCAATTTTGTGGGATTTGGCTGCAATTTTGAGGGATTTTTTCTGAATGTTGTGGGATTTTTCTGGAATTTTGAGGGATGTTGATGAGACTTGAAGAATTTTGAAGGATATTTCTGGAATTGTGTGGAAATTGGAGGAGATTTTGTGGGATGTTTCTGGAATTTGGTGACATTTTTAAGAATTTTGTGGAATTTTTGTGGAATTTTGTGGAATTATGAGGAGACTTGAAGAATTTTGTGGGATTTTTCTTAGATTGTGTGGAAATTTGTGGAGATTTTGTGGGATTGTTCCTTGAATTTGTTTGTGTATAGAGACGATTTAGGGAATTTTGTGGAAGTTTATTGCCATTTTGTTGGATTGTTCCTTAAATTTTGTGGGATATTTCTGGAATTACATGGGGGTTTTGTGGAATTTTGAGGGATATTGATGAGACTTGAAGAATTTTGAAGGATATTTGTGGAATTTTGTGGGAATTGGAGGTGATTTTTTGGGATGTTTCTGGAATTTGGTGACATTTTTAAGAATTTTGTGCAATTTTTGTGGAATTTTGTGGGATTCTGAGGAGACTTGAAGAATTTTGTGGGATTTTCTTAGATTGTGTGGAAATTTGTGGAGATTTTGTGGGATGTTTCTGGAATCTGGTAGGGTTTTGAGAAGGTGTAGGGAATTTGGTGGGAGTTTTCTGCCATTTTATGGGGTTTTCCTTTAATTATGTGGGATATTGAGGAGATTTTGTGGGATGTTTCAGGAATTTGGTGACATTTTTAAGAATTTTGTGGAATTTTTGTGGAATTTTGTAAGATGCTGAGGAGACTTGAAGAATTTTGTGGGATCTTCTCAGATTGTGTGGAAATTTGTGGAGATTTTGTGGGATGTTTGAGGAATTTGGTAGGGTTTTGAGAAGTTTTAGGGAATTTGGTGGGAGTTTTCTGCCATTTTGTGGGATTGTTCCTTAAATTTTGTGGGCTGTTTCTGGAATTACGTGGGGGTTTTGTGGAATTTTGAGAGATATTGAGGAGACAAGAAGAATTTTGAGTCAATTATCTTAGATTCTGTGGAACTTGGTCAAGATTTTGTGGGCTATTTCAAATATTTGATATGGTTTTGAGAAGATTTAAGGATTTTTTTGTGACTTTTCTGCAATTTTGTGGGATTTGGCTGCAATTTTGTGGGATTTTTCTGAATGTTGTGGGATTTTTCTGGAATTTTGAGGGATGTTGATGAGACTTGAAGAATTTTGAAGGATATTTCTGGAATTGTGTGGAAATTGGAGGAGATTTTGTGGGATGTTTCTGGAATTTGGTGACAAGTTTAAGAATTTTGTGGAATTTTTGTGGAATTTTGTGGAATTATGAGGAGACTTGAAGAATTTTGTGGGATTTTTCTTAGATTGTGTGGAAATTTGTGGAGATTTTGTGGGATTGTTCCTTGAATTTGTTTGTGTATAGAGACGATTTAGGGAATTTTGTGGAAGTTTATTGCCATTTTGTTGGATTGTTCCTTAAATTTTGTGGGATATTTCTAGAATTACATGGGGGTTTTGTGGAATTTTGAGGGATATTGATGAGACTTGAGGAATTTTGAAGGATATTTGTGGAATTTTGTGGGAATTGGAGGTGATTTTGTGGGGTGTTTCTGGAATTTGGTGACATATTTAAGAATTTTGTGGAATTTTTGTGGAATTTTGTAAGATGCTGAGGAGACTTGAAGAATTTTGTGGGATCTTCTCAGATTGTGTGGAAATTTGTGGTGATTTTGTGGGATGTTTCAGGAATTTGGTAGAGTTTTGAGAAGTTTTAGGGAATTTGGTGGGAGTTTTCTGCCATTTTGTGGGATTTTTCCTTAAATTTTGTGGGATATTTCTGGAATTACGTGGGGGTTTTGTGGAATTTTGAGGGATATTGATGAGACTTGAAGAATTTTGAAGGATATTTGTGGAATTTTGTGGGAACTGGAGGTGATTTTGTGGGATGTTTATGGAATTTGGTGACATTTTTAAGAATTTTGTGTAATTTTTGTGGAATTTTGTGGAATTATGAGGAGACTTGAAGAATTTTTTTTTATTTTTCTTAGATTGTGTGGAAATTTGTGGAGATTTTGTGGGATGTTTCTGGAATCTGGTAGGGTTTTGAGAAGGTGTAGGGAATTTGGTGGGAGTTTTCTGCCATTTTATGGGGTTTTCCTTTAATTATGTGGGATATTGAGGAGATTTTGTGGGATGTTTCAGGAATTTGGTGACATTTTTAAGAATTTTGTGGAATTTTTGTGGAATTTTGTGGGATTCTGAGGAGACTTGAAGAATTTTGTGGAATTTTCTTAGATAGTTTGGAAATTTGTGGAGATTTTGTGGGATGTTTGAGGAATTTGGTAGGGTTTTGAGAAGTTTTAGGGAATTTGGTGGTAGTTTTCTGCCATTTTGTGGGATTGTTCCTTAAATTTTGTGGGCTGTTTCTGGAATTACGTGGGGGTTTTGTGGAATTTTGAGAGATATTGAGGAGACAAGAAGAATTTTGAGTCAATTATCTTAGATTCTGTGGAACTTGGTAAAGATTTTGTGGGATATTTCAAATATTTGATATGGTTTTGAGAAGATTTAAGGATTTTTTTGTGACTTTTCTGCAATTTTGTGGGATTTGGCTGCAATTTTGAGGGATTTTTTCTGAATGTTGTGGGATTTTTCTGGAATTTTGAGGGATGTTGATGAGACTTGAAGAATTTTGAAGGATATTTCTGGAATTGTGTGGAAATTGGAGGAGATTTTGTGGGATGTTTCTGGAATTTGGTGACAAGTTTAAGAATTTTGTGGAATTTTTGTGGAATTTTGTGGAATTATGAGGAGACTTGAAGAATTTTGTGGGATTTTTCTTAGATTGTGTGGAAATTTGTGGAGATTTTGTGGGATTGTTCCTTGAATTTGTTTGTGTATAGAGACGATTTAGGGAATTTTGTGGAAGTTTATTGCCATTTTGTGGGATTGTTCCATAAATTTTGTGGGATATTTCTAGAATTACATGGGGGTTTTGTGGAATTTTGAGGGATATTGATGAGACTTGAGGAATTTTGAAGGATATTTGTGGAATTTTGTGGGAATTGGAGGTGATTTTGTGGGATGTTTCTGGAATTTGGTGACATATTTAAGAATTTTGTGGAATTTTTGTGGAATTTTGTAAGATGCTGAGGAGACTTGAAGAATTTTGTGGGATCTTCTCAGATTGTGTGGAAATTTGTGGAGATTTTGTGGGATGTTTCAGGAATTTGGTAGGGTTTTGAGAAGGTGTAGGGAATTTGGTGGGAGTTTTCTGCCATTTTATGGGGTTTTCCTTTAATTTTGTGGGATATTGAGGAGATTTTGTGGGATGTTTCTGGAATTTGGTGACATTTTTAAGAATTTTTTGGAATTTTTGTGGAATTTTGTAAGATGCTGAGGAGACTTGAAGAATTTTGTGGGATCTTCTCAGATTGTGTGGAAATTTGTGGAGATTTTGTGGGATGTTTGAGGAATTTGGTAGGGTTTTGAGAAGTTTTAGGGAATTTGGTGGGAGTTTTCTGCCATTTTGTGGGATTTTTCCTTAAATTTTGTGGGATATTTCTGGAATTACGTGGGGGTTTTGTGGAATTTTGAGGGATATTGATGAGACTTGAAGAATTTTGAAGGATATTTGTGGAATTTTGTGGGAACTGGAGGTGATTTTGTGGGATGTTTCTGGAATTTGGTGACATTTTTAAGAATTTTGTGGAATTTTTGTGGAATTTTGTGGGATTCTGAGGAGACTTGAAGAATTTTTTTTATTTTTCTTAGATTGTGTGGAAATTTGTGGAGATTTTGTGGGATGTTTCTGGAATCTGGTAGGGTTTTGAGAAGGTGTAGGGAATTTGGTGGGAGTTTTCTGCCATTTTATGGGGTTTTCCTTTAATTTTGTGGGATATTGAGGAGATTTTGTGGGCTGTTTCAGGAATTTGGTGACATTTTTAAGAATTTTGTGGAATTTTTGTGGAATTTTGTGGGATTCTGAGGAGACTTGAAGAATTTTGTGGAATTTTCTTAGATTGTGTGGAAATTTGTGGAGATTTTGTGGGATGTTTCTGGAATTTGGTGACATTTTTAAGAATTTTGTGGAATTTTTGTGGAATTTTGTGGAATTATGAGGAGACTTGAAGAATTTTGTGGGATTTTTCTTAGATTGTGTGGAAATTTGTGGAGATTTTGTGGGATTGTTCCTTGAATTTGTTTGTGTATAGAGACGATTTAGGGAATTTTGTGGAAGTTTATTGCCATTTTGTTGGATTGTTCCTTAAATTTTGTGGGATATTTCTGGAATTACATGGGGGTTTCGTGGAATTTTGAGTGATATTGATGAGACTTGAAGAATTTTGAAGGATATTTGTGGAATTTTGTGGGAATTGGAGGTGATTTTTTGGGATGTTTCTGGAATTTGGTGACATATTTAAGAATTTTGTGGAATTTTTGTGGAATTTTGTGGGATTCTGAGGAGACTTGAAGAATTTTGTGGAATTTTCTTAGATTGTGTGGAAATTTGTGGAGATTTTGTGGGATGTTTCTGGAATCTGGTAGGGTTTTGAGAAGGTGTAGGGAATTTGGTGGGAGTTTTCTGCCATTTTATGGGGTTTTCCTTTAATTATGTGGGATATTGAGGAGATTTTGTGGGATGTTTCAGGAATTTGGTGACATTTTTAAGAATTTTGTGGAATTTTTGTGGAATTTTGTAAGATGCTGAGGAGACTTGAAGAATTTTGTGGGATCTTCTCAGATTGTGTGGAAATTTGTGGAGATTTTGTGGGATGTTTGAGGAATTTGGTAGGGTTTTGAGAAGTTTTAGGGAATTTGGTGGGAGTTTTCTGCCATTTTGTGGGATTGTTCCTTAAATTTTGTGGGCTGTTTCTGGAATTACGTGGGGGTTTTGTGGAATTTTGAGAGATATTGAGGAGACAAGAAGAATTTTGAGTCAATTATCTTAGATTCTGTGGAACTTGGTCAAGATTTTGTGGGCTATTTCAAATATTTGATATGGTTTTGAGAAGATTTAAGGATTTTTTTGTGACTTTTCTGCAATTTTGTGGGATTTGGCTGCAATTTTGTGGGATTTTTCTGAATGTTGTGGGATTTTTCTGGAATTTTGAGGGATGTTGATGAGACTTGAAGAATTTTGAAGGATATTTCTGGAATTGTGTGGAAATTGGAGGAGATTTTGTGGGATGTTTCTGGAATTTGGTGACAAGTTTAAGAATTTTGTGGTATTTTTGTGGAATTTTGTGGAATTATGAGGAGACTTGAAGAATTTTGTGGGATTTTTCTTAGATTGTGTGGAAATTTGTGGAGATTTTGTGGGATTGTTCCTTGAATTTGTTTGTGTATAGAGACGATTTAGGGAATTTTGTGGAAGTTTATTGCCATTTTGTTGGATTGTTCCTTAAATTTTGTGGGATATTTCTAGAATTACATGGGGGTTTTGTGGAATTTTGAGGGATATTGATGAGACTTGAGGAATTTTGAAGGATATTTGTGGAATTTTGTGGGAATTGGAGGTGATTTTGTGGGGTGTTTCTGGAATTTGGTGACATATTTAAGAATTTTGTGGAATTTTTGTGGAATTTTGTAAGATGCTGAGGAGACTTGAAGAATTTTGTGGGATCTTCTCAGATTGTGTGGAAATTTGTGGAGATTTTGTGGGATGTTTCAGGAATTTGGTAGGGTTTTGAGAAGGTGTAGGGAATTTGGTGGGAGTTTTCTGCCATTTTATGGGGTTTTCCTTTAATTTTGTGGGATATTGAGGAGATTTTGTGGGATGTTTCAGGAATTTGGTGACATTTTATAAGAATTTAGTGGAATTTTTGTGGAATTTTGTAAGATTCTGAGGAGACTTGAAGAATTTTGTGGGATCTTCTCAGATAGTGTGGAAATTTGTGGAGATTTTGTGGGATGTTTCAGGAATTTGGTAGAGTTTTGAGAAGTTTTAGGGAATTTGGTGGGAGTTTTCTGCCATTTTGTGGGATTTTTCCTTAAATTTTGTGGGATATTTCTGGAATTACGTGGGGGTTTTGTGGAATTTTGAGGGATATTGATGAGACTTGAAGAATTTTGAAGGATATTTGTGGAATTTTGTGGGAACTGGAGGTGATTTTGTGGGATGTTTCTGGAATTTGGTGACATATTTAAGAATTTTGTGGAATTTTTGTGGAATTTTGTGGAATTATGAGGAGACTTGAAGAATTTTTTTTTATTTTTCTTAGATTGTGTGGAAATTTGTGGAGATTTTGTGGGATGTTTCTGGAATCTGGTAGGGTTTTGAGAAGGTGTAGGGAATTTGGTGGGAGTTTTCTGCCATTTTATGGGGTTTTCCTTTAATTATGTGGGATATTGAGGAGATTTTGTGGGATGTTTCAGGAATTTGGTGACATTTTTAAGAATTTTTTGGAATTTTTGTGGAATTTTGTAAGATGCTGAGGAGATTTGAAGAATTTTGTGGGATTTTCTCAGATAGTGTGGAAATTTGTGGAGATTTTGTGGGATGTTTGAGGAATTTGGTAGAGTTTTGAGAAGTTTTAGGGAATTTGGTGGGAGTTTTCTGCCATTTTGTGGGATTGTTCCTTAAATTTTGTGGGCTGTTTCTGGAATTACGTGGGGGTTTTGTGGAATTTTGAGAGATATTGAGGAGACAAGAAGAATTTTGAGTCAATTATCTTAGATTCTGTGGAACTTGGTAAAGATTTTGTGGGATATTTCAAATATTTGATATGGTTTTGAGAAGATTTAAGGATTTTTTTGTGACTTTTCTGCAATTTTGTGGGATTTGGCTGCAATTTTGAGGGATTTTTTCTGAATGTTGTGGGATTTTTCTGGAATTTTGAGGGATGTTGATGAGACTTGAAGAATTTTGAAGGATATTTCTGGAATTGTGTGGAAATTGGAGGAGATTTTGTGGGATGTTTCTGGAATTTGGTGACAAGTTTAAGAATTTTGTGGAATTTTTGTGGAATTTTGTGGAATTATGAGGAGACTTGAAGAATTTTGTGGGATTTTTCTTAGATTGTGTGGAAATTTGTGGAGATTTTGTGGGATTGTTCCTTGAATTTGTTTGTGTATAGAGACGATTTAGGGAATTTTGTGGAAGTTTATTGCCATTTTGTGGGATTGTTCCATAAATTTTGTGGGATATTTCTAGAATTACATGGGGGTTTTGTGGAATTTTGAGGGATATTGATGAGACTTGAGGAATTTTGAAGGATATTTGTGGAATTTTGTGGGAATTGGAGGTGATTTTGTGGGATGTTTCTGGAATTTGGTGACATATTTAAGAATTTTGTGGAATTTTTGTGGAATTTTGTAAGATGCTGAGGAGACTTGAAGAATTTTGTGGGATCTTCTCAGATTGTGTGGAAATTTGTGGAGATTTTGTGGGATGTTTCAGGAATTTGGTAGGGTTTTGAGAAGGTGTAGGGAATTTGGTGGGAGTTTTCTGCCATTTTATGGGGTTTTCCTTTAATTTTGTGGGATATTGAGGAGATTTTGTGGGATGTTTCTGGAATTTGGTGACATTTTTAAGAATTTTGTGGAATTTTTGTGGAATTTTGTAAGATGCTGAGGAGACTTGAAGAATTTTGTGGGATCTTCTCAGATTGTGTGGAAATTTGTGGAGATTTTGTGGGATGTTTGAGGAATTTGGTAGGGTTTTGAGAAGTTTTAGGGAATTTGGTGGGAGTTTTCTGCCATTTTGTGGGATTTTTCCTTAAATTTTGTGGGATATTTCTGGAATTACGTGGGGGTTTTGTGGAATTTTGAGGGATATTGATGAGACTTGAAGAATTTTGAAGGATATTTGTGGAATTTTGTGGGAACTGGAGGTGATTTTGTGGGATGTTTCTGGAATTTGGTGACATATTTAAGAATTTTGTGGAATTTTTGTGGAATTTTGTGGAATTATGAGGAGACTTGAAGAATTTTTTTTTATTTTTCTTAGATTGTGTGGAAATTTGTGGAGATTTTGTGGGATGTTTCTGGAATCTGGTAGGGTTTTGAGAAGGTGTAGGGAATTTGGTGGGAGTTTTCTGCCATTTTATGGGGTTTTCCTTTAATTATGTGGGATATTGAGGAGATTTTGTGGGATGTTTCAGGAATTTGGTGACATTTTTAAGAATTTTTTGGAATTTTTGTGGAATTTTGTAAGATGCTGAGGAGATTTGAAGAATTTTGTGGGATTTTCTCAGATAGTGTGGAAATTTGTGGAGATTTTGTGGGATGTTTGAGGAATTTGGTAGAGTTTTGAGAAGTTTTAGGGAATTTGGTGGGAGTTTTCTGCCATTTTGTGGGATTGTTCCTTAAATTTTGTGGGCTGTTTCTGGAATTACGTGGGGGTTTTGTGGAATTTTGAGAGATATTGAGGAGACAAGAAGAATTTTGAGTCAATTATCTTAGATTCTGTGGAACTTGGTAAAGATTTTGTGGGATATTTCAAATATTTGATATGGTTTTGAGAAGATTTAAGGATTTTTTTGTGACTTTTCTGCAATTTTGTGGGATTTGGCTGCAATTTTGAGGGATTTTTTCTGAATGTTGTGGGATTTTTCTGGAATTTTGAGGGATGTTGATGAGACTTGAAGAATTTTGAAGGATATTTCTGGAATTGTGTGGAAATTGGAGGAGATTTTGTGGGATGTTTCTGGAATTTGGTGACAAGTTTAAGAATTTTGTGGAATTTTTGTGGAATTTTGTGGAATTATGAGGAGACTTGAAGAATTTTGTGGGATTTTTCTTAGATTGTGTGGAAATTTGTGGAGATTTTGTGGGATTGTTCCTTGAATTTGTTTGTGTATAGAGACGATTTAGGGAATTTTGTGGAAGTTTATTGCCATTTTGTGGGATTGTTCCATAAATTTTGTGGGATATTTCTAGAATTACATGGGGGTTTTGTGGAATTTTGAGGGATATTGATGAGACTTGAGGAATTTTGAAGGATATTTGTGGAATTTTGTGGGAATTGGAGGTGATTTTGTGGGATGTTTCTGGAATTTGGTGACATATTTAAGAATTTTGTGGAATTTTTGTGGAATTTTGTAAGATGCTGAGGAGACTTGAAGAATTTTGTGGGATCTTCTCAGATTGTGTGGAAATTTGTGGAGATTTTGTGGGATGTTTCAGGAATTTGGTAGGGTTTTGAGAAGGTGTAGGGAATTTGGTGGGAGTTTTCTGCCATTTTATGGGGTTTTCCTTTAATTTTGTGGGATATTGAGGAGATTTTGTGGGATGTTTCTGGAATTTGGTGACATTTTTAAGAATTTTGTGGAATTTTTGTGGAATTTTGTAAGATGCTGAGGAGACTTGAAGAATTTTGTGGGATCTTCTCAGATTGTGTGGAAATTTGTGGAGATTTTGTGGGATGTTTGAGGAATTTGGTAGGGTTTTGAGAAGTTTTAGGGAATTTGGTGGGAGTTTTCTGCCATTTTGTGGGATTTTTCCTTAAATTTTGTGGGATATTTCTGGAATTACGTGGGGGTTTTGTGGAATTTTGAGGGATATTGATGAGACTTGAAGAATTTTGAAGGATATTTGTGGAATTTTGTGGGAACTGGAGGTGATTTTGTGGGATGTTTCTGGAATTTGGTGACATTTTTAAGAATTTTGTGGAATTTTTGTGGAATTTTGTGGGATTCTGAGGAGACTTGAAGAATTTTTTTTTATTTTTCTTAGATTGTGTGGAAATTTGTGGAGATTTTGTGGGATGTTTCTGGAATCTGGTAGGGTTTTGAGAAGGTGTAGGGAATTTGGTGGGAGTTTTCTGCCATTTTATGGGGTTTTCCTTTAATTTTGTGGGATATTGAGGAGATTTTGTGGGCTGTTTCAGGAATTTGGTGACATTTTTAAGAATTTTGTGGAATTTTTGTGGAATTTTGTGGGATTCTGAGGAGACTTGAAGAATTTTGTGGAATTTTCTTAGATAGTTTGGAAATTTGTGGAGATTTTGTGGGATGTTTGAGGAATTTGGTAGGGTTTTGAGAAGTTTTATGGAATTTGGTGGTAGTTTTCTCCCATTTTGTGGGATTGTTCCTTAAATTTTGTGGGCTGTTTCTGGAATTACGTGGGGGTTTTGTGGAATTTTGAGAGATATTGAGGAGACAAGAAGAATTTTGAGTCAATTATCTTAGATTCTGTGGAACTTGGTAAAGATTTTGTGGGATATTTCAAATATTTGATATGGTTTTGAGAAGATTTAAGGATTTTTTTGTGACTTTTCTGCAATTTTGTGGGATTTGGCTGCAATTTTGAGGGATTTTTTCTGAATGTTGTGGGATTTTTCTGGAATTTTGAGGGATGTTGATGAGACTTGAAGAATTTTGAAGGATATTTCTGGAATTGTGTGGAAATTGGAGGAGATTTTGTGGGATGTTTCTGGAATTTGGTGACAAGTTTAAGAATTTTGTGGAATTTTTGTGGAATTTTGTGGAATTATGAGGAGACTTGAAGAATTTTGTGGGATTTTTCTTAGATTGTGTGGAAATTTGTGGAGATTTTGTGGGATTGTTCCTTGAATTTGTTTGTGTATAGAGACGATTTAGGGAATTTTGTGGAAGTTTATTGCCATTTTGTGGGATTGTTCCATAAATTTTGTGGGATATTTCTAGAATTACATGGGGGTTTTGTGGAATTTTGAGGGATATTGATGAGACTTGAGGAATTTTGAAGGATATTTGTGGAATTTTGTGGGAATTGGAGGTGATTTTGTGGGATGTTTCTGGAATTTGGTGACATATTTAAGAATTTTGTGGAATTTTTGTGGAATTTTGTAAGATGCTGAGGAGACTTGAAGAATTTTGTGGGATCTTCTCAGATTGTGTGGAAATTTGTGGAGATTTTGTGGGATGTTTCAGGAATTTGGTAGGGTTTTGAGAAGGTGTAGGGAATTTGGTGGGAGTTTTCTGCCATTTTATGGGGTTTTCCTTTAATTTTGTGGGATATTGAGGAGATTTTGTGGGATGTTTCTGGAATTTGGTGACATTTTTAAGAATTTTGTGGAATTTTTGTGGAATTTTGTAAGATGCTGAGGAGACTTGAAGAATTTTGTGGGATCTTCTCAGATTGTGTGGAAATTTGTGGAGATTTTGTGGGATGTTTGAGGAATTTGGTAGGGTTTTGAGAAGTTTTAGGGAATTTGGTGGGAGTTTTCTGCCATTTTGTGGGATTTTTCCTTAAATTTTGTGGGATATTTCTGGAATTACGTGGGGGTTTTGTGGAATTTTGAGGGATATTGATGAGACTTGAAGAATTTTGAAGGATATTTGTGGAATTTTGTGGGAACTGGAGGTGATTTTGTGGGATGTTTCTGGAATTTGGTGACATTTTTAAGAATTTTGTGGAATTTTTGTGGAATTTTGTGGGATTCTGAGGAGACTTGAAGAATTTTTTTTTATTTTTCTTAGATTGTGTGGAAATTTGTGGAGATTTTGTGGGATGTTTCTGGAATCTGGTAGGGTTTTGAGAAGGTGTAGGGAATTTGGTGGGAGTTTTCTGCCATTTTATGGGGTTTTCCTTTAATTTTGTGGGATATTGAGGAGATTTTGTGGGCTGTTTCAGGAATTTGGTGACATTTTTAAGAATTTTGTGGAATTTTTGTGGAATTTTGTGGGATTCTGAGGAGACTTGAAGAATTTTGTGGAATTTTCTTAGATTGTGTGGAAATTTGTGGAGATTTTGTGGGATGTTTCTGGAATTTGGTGACATTTTTAAGAATTTTGTGGAATTTTTGTGGAATTTTGTGGAATTATGAGGAGACTTGAAGAATTTTGTGGGATTTTCTTAGATTGTGTGGAAATTTGTGGAGATTTTGTGGGATGTTTCTGGAATCTGGTAGGGTTTTGAGAAGGTGTAGGGAATTTGGTGGGAGTTTTCTGCCATTTTATGGGGTTTTCCTTTAATTATGTGGGATATTGAGGAGATTTTGTGGGATGTTTCAGGAATTTGGTGACATTTTTAAGAATTTTGTGGAATTTTTGTGGAATTTTATAAGATGCTGAGGAGACTTGAAGAATTTTGTGGGATCTTCTCAGATTGTGTGGAAATTTGTGGAGATTTTGTGGGATGTTTGAGGAATTTGGTAGGGTTTTGAGAAGTTTTAGGGAATTTGGTGGGAGTTTTCTGCCATTTTGTGGGATTGTTCCTTAAATTTTGTGGGCTGTTTCTGGAATTACGTGGGGGTTTTGTGGAATTTTGAGAGATATTGAGGAGACAAGAAGAATTTTGAGTCAATTATCTTAGATTCTGTGGAACTTGGTCAAGATTTTGTGGGCTATTTCAAATATTTGATATGGTTTTGAGAAGATTTAAGGATTTTTTTGTGACTTTTCTGCAATTTTGTGGGATTTGGCTGCAATTTTGTGGGATTTTTCTGAATGTTGTGGGATTTTTCTGGAATTTTGAGGGATGTTGATGAGACTTGAAGAATTTTGAAGGATATTTCTGGAATTGTGTGGAAATTGGAGGAGATTTTGTGGGATGTTTCTGGAATTTGGTGACAAGTTTAAGAATTTTGTGGAATTTTTGTGGAATTTTGTGGAATTATGAGGAGACTTGAAGAATTTTGTGGGATTTTTCTTAGATTGTGTGGAAATTTGTGGAGATTTTGTGGGATTGTTCCTTGAATTTGTTTGTGTATAGAGACGATTTAGGGAATTTTGTGGAAGTTTATTGCCATTTTGTTGGATTGTTCCTTAAATTTTGTGGGATATTTCTAGAATTACATGGGGGTTTTGTGGAATTTTGAGGGATATTGATGAGACTTGAGGAATTTTGAAGGATATTTGTGGAATTTTGTGGGAATTGGAGGTGATTTTGTGGGGTGTTTCTGGAATTTGGTGACATATTTAAGAATTTTGTGGAATTTTTGTGGAATTTTGTAAGATGCTGAGGAGACTTGAAGAATTTTGTGGGATCTTCTCAGATTGTGTGGAAATTTGTGGAGATTTTGTGGGATGTTTCAGGAATTTGGTAGGGTTTTGAGAAGTTTTAGGGAATTTGGTGGGAGTTTTCTGCCATTTTGTGGGATTTTTCCTTAAATTTTGTGGGATATTTCTGGAATTACGTGGGGGTTTTGTGGAATTTTGAGGGATATTGATGAGACTTGAAGAATTTTGAAGGATATTTGTGGAATTTTGTGGGAACTGGAGGTGATTTTGTGGGATGTTTCTGGAATTTGGTGACATTTTTAAGAATTTTGTGTAATTTTTGTGGAATTTTGTGGAATTATGAGGAGACTTGAAGAATTTTTTTTTATTTTTCTTAGATTGTGTGGAAATTTGTGGAGATTTTGTGGGATGTTTCTGGAATCTGGTAGGGTTTTGAGAAGGTGTAGGGAATTTGGTGGGAGTTTTCTGCCATTTTATGGGGTTTTCCTTTAATTATGTGGGATATTGAGGAGATTTTGTGGGATGTTTCAGGAATTTGGTGACATTTTTAAGAATTTTTTGGAATTTTTGTGGAATTTTGTAAGATGCTGAGGAGACTTGAAGAATTTTGTGGGATTTTCTCAGATAGTGTGGAAATTTGTGGAGATTTTGTGGGATGTTTGAGGAATTTGGTAGGGTTTTGAGAAGTTTTAGGGAATTTGGTGGGAGTTTTCTGCCATTTTGTGGGATTGTTCCTTAAATTTTGTGGGCTGTTTCTGGAATTACGTGGGGGTTTTGTGGAATTTTGAGAGATATTGAGGAGACAAGAAGAATTTTGAGTCAATTATCTTAGATTCTGTGGAACTTGGTCAAGATTTTGTGGGCTATTTCAAATATTTGATATGGTTTTGAGAAGATTTAAGGATTTTTTTGTGACTTTTCTGCAATTTTGTGGGATTTGGCTGCAATTTTGAGGGATTTTTTCTGAATGTTGTGGGATTTTTCTGGAATTTTGAGGGATGTTGATGAGACTTGAAGAATTTTGAAGGATATTTCTGAAATTGTGTGGAAATTGGAGGAGATTTTGTGGGATGTTTCTGGAATTTGGTGACAAGTTTAAGAATTTTGTGGAATTTTTGTGGAATTTTGTGGAATTATGAGGAGACTTGAAGAATTTTGTGGGATTTTTCTTAGATTGTGTGGAAATTTGTGGAGATTTTGTGGGATTGTTCCTTGAATTTGTTTGTGTATAGAGACGATTTAGGGAATTTTGTGGAAGTTTATTGCCGTTTTGTGGGATTGTTCCATAAATTTTGTGGGATATTTCTAGAATTACATGGGGGTTTTGTGGAATTTTGAGGGATATTGATGAGACTTGAGGAATTTTGAAGGATATTTGTGGAATTTTGTGGGAATTGGAGGTGATTTTGTGGGATGTTTCTGGAATTTGGTGACATATTTAAGAATTTTGTGGAATTTTTGTGGAATTTTGTAAGATGCTGAGGAGACTTGAAGAATTTTGTGGGATCTTCTCAGATTGTGTGGAAATTTGTGGAGATTTTGTGGGATGTTTCAGGAATTTGGTAGGGTTTTGAGAAGGTGTAGGGAATTTGGTGGGAGTTTTCTGCCATTTTATGGGGTTTTCCTTTAATTTTGTGGGATATTGAGGAGATTTTGTGGGATGTTTCAGGAATTTGGTGACATTTTATAAGAATTTAGTGGAATTTTTGTGGAATTTTGTAAGATTCTGAGGAGACTTGAAGAATTTTGTGGGATCTTCTCAGATTGTGTGGAAATTTGTGGAGATTTTGTGGGATGTTTCAGGAATTTGGTAGAGTTTTGAGAAGTTTTAGGGAATTTGGTGGGAGTTTTCTGCCATTTTGTGGGATTTTTCCTTAAATTTTGTGGGATATTTCTGGAATTACGTGGGGGTTTTGTGGAATTTTGAGGGATATTGATGAGACTTGAAGAATTTTGAAGGATATTTGTGGAATTTTGTGGGAACTGGAGGTGATTTTGTGGGATGTTTCTGGAATTTGGTGACATTTTTAAGAATTTTGTGGAATTTTTGTGGAATTTTGTGGAATTATGAGGAGACTTGAAGAATTTTTTTTTATTTTTCTTAGATTGTGTGGAAATTTGTGGAGATTTTGTGGGATGTTTCTGGAATCTGGTAGGGTTTTGAGAAGGTGTAGGGAATTTGGTGGGAGTTTTCTGCCATTTTATGGGGTTTTCCTTTAATTTTGTGGGATATTGAGGAGATTTTGTGGGCTGTTTCAGGAATTTGGTGACATTTTTAAGAATTTTGTGGAATTTTTGTGGAATTTTGTGGGATTCTGAGGAGACTTGAAGAATTTTGTGGAATTTTCTTAGATTGTGTGGAAATTTGTGGAGATTTTGTGGGATGTTTCTGGAATTTGGTGACATTTTTAAGAATTTTGTGGAATTTTTGTGGAATTTTGTGGAATTATGAGGAGACTTGAAGAATTTTGTGGGATTTTCTTAGATTGTGTGGAAATTTGTGGAGATTTTGTGGGATGTTTCTGGAATTTGGTGACATTTTTAAGAATTTTGTGGAATTTTTGTGGAATTTTGTGGAATTATGAGGAGACTTGAAGAATTTTGTGGGATTTTCTTAGATTGTGTGGAAATTTGTGGAGATTTTGTGGGATGTTTCTGGAATCTGGTAGGGTTTTGAGAAGGTGTAGGGAATTTGGTGGGAGTTTTCTGCCATTTTATGGGGTTTTCCTTTAATTATGTGGGATATTGAGGAGATTTTGTGGGATGTTTCAGGAATTTGGTGACATTTTTAAGAATTTTGTGGAATTTTTGTGGAATTTTATAAGATGCTGAGGAGACTTGAAGAATTTTGTGGGATCTTCTCAGATTGTGTGGAAATTTGTGGAGATTTTGTGGAATGTTTGAGGAATTTGGTAGGGTTTTGAGAAGTTTTAGGGAATTTGGTGGGAGTTTTCTGCCATTTTGTGGGATTGTTCCTTAAATTTTGTGGGCTGTTTCTGGAATTACGTGGGGGTTTTGTGGAATTTTGAGAGATATTGAGGAGACAAGAAGAATTTTGAGTCAATTATCTTAGATTCTGTGGAACTTGGTCAAGATTTTGTGGGCTATTTCAAATATTTGATATGGTTTTGAGAAGATTTAAGGATTTTTTTGTGACTTTTCTGCAATTTTGTGGGATTTGGCTGCAATTTTGTGGGATTTTTCTGAATGTTGTGGGATTTTTCTGGAATTTTGAGGGATGTTGATGAGACTTGAAGAATTTTGAAGGATATTTCTGGAATTGTGTGGAAATTGGAGGAGATTTTGTGGGATGTTTCTGGAATTTGGTGACAAGTTTAAGAATTTTGTGGAATTTTTGTGGAATTTTGTGGAATTATGAGGAGACTTGAAGAATTTTGTGGGATTTTTCTTAGATTGTGTGGAAATTTGTGGAGATTTTGTGGGATTGTTCCTTGAATTTGTTTGTGTATAGAGACGATTTAGGGAATTTTGTGGAAGTTTATTGCCATTTTGTTGGATTGTTCCTTAAATTTTGTGGGATATTTCTAGAATTACATGGGGGTTTTGTGGAATTTTGAGGGATATTGATGAGACTTGAGGAATTTTGAAGGATATTTGTGGAATTTTGTGGGAATTGGAGGTGATTTTGTGGGGTGTTTCTGGAATTTGGTGACATATTTAAGAATTTTGTGGAATTTTTGTGGAATTTTGTAAGATGCTGAGGAGACTTGAAGAATTTTGTGGGATCTTCTCAGATTGTGTGGAAATTTGTGGAGATTTTGTGGGATGTTTCAGGAATTTGGTAGGGTTTTGAGAAGTTTTAGGGAATTTGGTGGGAGTTTTCTGCCATTTTGTGGGATTTTTCCTTAAATTTTGTGGGATATTTCTGGAATTACGTGGGGGTTTTGTGGAATTTTGAGGGATATTGATGAGACTTGAAGAATTTTGAAGGATATTTGTGGAATTTTGTGGGAACTGGAGGTGATTTTGTGGGATGTTTCTGGAATTTGGTGACATTTTTAAGAATTTTGTGTAATTTTTGTGGAATTTTGTGGAATTATGAGGAGACTTGAAGAATTTTTTTTTATTTTTCTTAGATTGTGTGGAAATTTGTGGAGATTTTGTGGGATGTTTCTGGAATCTGGTAGGGTTTTGAGAAGGTGTAGGGAATTTGGTGGGAGTTTTCTGCCATTTTATGGGGTTTTCCTTTAATTATGTGGGATATTGAGGAGATTTTGTGGGATGTTTCAGGAATTTGGTGACATTTTTAAGAATTTTTTGGAATTTTTGTGGAATTTTGTAAGATGCTGAGGAGACTTGAAGAATTTTGTGGGATTTTCTCAGATAGTGTGGAAATTTGTGGAGATTTTGTGGGATGTTTGAGGAATTTGGTAGGGTTTTGAGAAGTTTTAGGGAATTTGGTGGGAGTTTTCTGCCATTTTGTGGGATTGTTCCTTAAATTTTGTGGGCTGTTTCTGGAATTACGTGGGGGTTTTGTGGAATTTTGAGAGATATTGAGGAGACAAGAAGAATTTTGAGTCAATTATCTTAGATTCTGTGGAACTTGGTAAAGATTTTGTGGGATATTTCAAATATTTGATATGGTTTTGAGAAGATTTAAGGATTTTTTTGTGACTTTTCTGCAATTTTGTGGGATTTGGCTGCAATTTTGAGGGATTTTTTCTGAATGTTGTGGGATTTTTCTGGAATTTTGAGGGATGTTGATGAGACTTGAAGAATTTTGAAGGATATTTCTGAAATTGTGTGGAAATTGGAGGAGATTTTGTGGGATGTTTCTGGAATTTGGTGACAAGTTTAAGAATTTTGTGGAATTTTTGTGGAATTTTGTGGAATTATGAGGAGACTTGAAGAATTTTGTGGGATTTTTCTTAGATTGTGTGGAAATTTGTGGAGATTTTGTGGGATTGTTCCTTGAATTTGTTTGTGTATAGAGACGATTTAGGGAATTTTGTGGAAGTTTATTGCCATTTTGTGGGATTGTTCCATAAATTTTGTGGGATATTTCTAGAATTACATGGGGGTTTTGTGGAATTTTGAGGGATATTGATGAGACTTGAGGAATTTTGAAGGATATTTGTGGAATTTTGTGGGAATTGGAGGTGATTTTGTGGGATGTTTCTGGAATTTGGTGACATATTTAAGAATTTTGTGGAATTTTTGTGGAATTTTGTAAGATGCTGAGGAGACTTGAAGAATTTTGTGGGATCTTCTCAGATTGTGTGGAAATTTGTGGAGATTTTGTGGGATGTTTCAGGAATTTGGTAGGGTTTTGAGAAGGTGTAGGGAATTTGGTGGGAGTTTTCTGCCATTTTATGGGGTTTTCCTTTAATTTTGTGGGATATTGAGGAGATTTTGTGGGATGTTTCAGGAATTTGGTGACATTTTATAAGAATTTAGTGGAATTTTTGTGGAATTTTGTAAGATTCTGAGGAGACTTGAAGAATTTTGTGGGATCTTCTCAGATTGTGTGGAAATTTGTGGAGATTTTGTGGGATGTTTCAGGAATTTGGTAGAGTTTTGAGAAGTTTTAGGGAATTTGGTGGGAGTTTTCTGCCATTTTGTGGGATTTTTCCTTAAATTTTGTGGGATATTTCTGGAATTACGTGGGGGTTTTGTGGAATTTTGAGGGATATTGATGAGACTTGAAGAATTTTGAAGGATATTTGTGGAATTTTGTGGGAACTGGAGGTGATTTTGTGGGATGTTTCTGGAATTTGGTGACATTTTTAAGAATTTTGTGGAATTTTTGTGGAATTTTGTGGAATTATGAGGAGACTTGAAGAATTTTTTTTTATTTTTCTTAGATTGTGTGGAAATTTGTGGAGATTTTGTGGGATGTTTCTGGAATCTGGTAGGGTTTTGAGAAGGTGTAGGGAATTTGGTGGGAGTTTTCTGCCATTTTATGGGGTTTTCCTTTAATTTTGTGGGATATTGAGGAGATTTTGTGGGCTGTTTCAGGAATTTGGTGACATTTTTAAGAATTTTGTGGAATTTTTGTGGAATTTTGTGGGATTCTGAGGAGACTTGAAGAATTTTGTGGAATTTTCTTAGATTGTGTGGAAATTTGTGGAGATTTTGTGGGATGTTTCTGGAATTTGGTGACATTTTTAAGAATTTTGTGGAATTTTTGTGGAATTTTGTGGAATTATGAGGAGACTTGAAGAATTTTGTGGGATTTTCTTAGATTGTGTGGAAATTTGTGGAGATTTTGTGGGATGTTTCTGGAATCTGGTAGGGTTTTGAGAAGGTGTAGGGAATTTGGTGGGAGTTTTCTGCCATTTTATGGGGTTTTCCTTTAATTATGTGGGATATTGAGGAGATTTTGTGGGATGTTTCAGGAATTTGGTGACATTTTTAAGAATTTTGTGGAATTTTTGTGGAATTTTATAAGATGCTGAGGAGACTTGAAGAATTTTGTGGGATCTTCTCAGATTGTGTGGAAATTTGTGGAGATTTTGTGGGATGTTTGAGGAATTTGGTAGGGTTTTGAGAAGTTTTAGGGAATTTGGTGGGAGTTTTCTGCCATTTTGTGGGATTGTTCCTTAAATTTTGTGGGCTGTTTCTGGAATTACGTGGGGGTTTTGTGGAATTTTGAGAGATATTGAGGAGACAAGAAGAATTTTGAGTCAATTATCTTAGATTCTGTGGAACTTGGTCAAGATTTTGTGGGCTATTTCAAATATTTGATATGGTTTTGAGAAGATTTAAGGATTTTTTTGTGACTTTTCTGCAATTTTGTGGGATTTGGCTGCAATTTTGTGGGATTTTTCTGAATGTTGTGGGATTTTTCTGGAATTTTGAGGGATGTTGATGAGACTTGAAGAATTTTGAAGGATATTTCTGGAATTGTGTGGAAATTGGAGGAGATTTTGTGGGATGTTTCTGGAATTTGGTGACAAGTTTAAGAATTTTGTGGAATTTTTGTGGAATTTTGTGGAATTATGAGGAGACTTGAAGAATTTTGTGGGATTTTTCTTAGATTGTGTGGAAATTTGTGGAGATTTTGTGGGATTGTTCCTTGAATTTGTTTGTGTATAGAGACGATTTAGGGAATTTTGTGGAAGTTTATTGCCATTTTGTTGGATTGTTCCTTAAATTTTGTGGGATATTTCTAGAATTACATGGGGGTTTTGTGGAATTTTGAGGGATATTGATGAGACTTGAGGAATTTTGAAGGATATTTGTGGAATTTTGTGGGAATTGGAGGTGATTTTGTGGGGTGTTTCTGGAATTTGGTGACATATTTAAGAATTTTGTGGAATTTTTGTGGAATTTTGTAAGATGCTGAGGAGACTTGAAGAATTTTGTGGGATCTTCTCAGATTGTGTGGAAATTTGTGGAGATTTTGTGGGATGTTTCAGGAATTTGGTAGGGTTTTGAGAAGTTTTAGGGAATTTGGTGGGAGTTTTCTGCCATTTTGTGGGATTTTTCCTTAAATTTTGTGGGATATTTCTGGAATTACGTGGGGGTTTTGTGGAATTTTGAGGGATATTGATGAGACTTGAAGAATTTTGAAGGATATTTGTGGAATTTTGTGGGAACTGGAGGTGATTTTGTGGGATGTTTCTGGAATTTGGTGACATTTTTAAGAATTTTGTGTAATTTTTGTGGAATTTTGTGGAATTATGAGGAGACTTGAAGAATTTTTTTTTATTTTTCTTAGATTGTGTGGAAATTTGTGGAGATTTTGTGGGATGTTTCTGGAATCTGGTAGGGTTTTGAGAAGGTGTAGGGAATTTGGTGGGAGTTTTCTGCCATTTTATGGGGTTTTCCTTTAATTATGTGGGATATTGAGGAGATTTTGTGGGATGTTTCAGGAATTTGGTGACATTTTTAAGAATTTTTTGGAATTTTTGTGGAATTTTGTAAGATGCTGAGGAGACTTGAAGAATTTTGTGGGATTTTCTCAGATAGTGTGGAAATTTGTGGAGATTTTGTGGGATGTTTGAGGAATTTGGTAGGGTTTTGAGAAGTTTTAGGGAATTTGGTGGGAGTTTTCTGCCATTTTGTGGGATTGTTCCTTAAATTTTGTGGGCTGTTTCTGGAATTACGTGGGGGTTTTGTGGAATTTTGAGAGATATTGAGGAGACAAGAAGAATTTTGAGTCAATTATCTTAGATTCTGTGGAACTTGGTAAAGATTTTGTGGGATATTTCAAATATTTGATATGGTTTTGAGAAGATTTAAGGATTTTTTTGTGACTTTTCTGCAATTTTGTGGGATTTGGCTGCAATTTTGAGGGATTTTTTCTGAATGTTGTGGGATTTTTCTGGAATTTTGAGGGATGTTGATGAGACTTGAAGAATTTTGAAGGATATTTCTGAAATTGTGTGGAAATTGGAGGAGATTTTGTGGGATGTTTCTGGAATTTGGTGACAAGTTTAAGAATTTTGTGGAATTTTTGTGGAATTTTGTGGAATTATGAGGAGACTTGAAGAATTTTGTGGGATTTTTCTTAGATTGTGTGGAAATTTGTGGAGATTTTGTGGGATTGTTCCTTGAATTTGTTTGTGTATAGAGACGATTTAGGGAATTTTGTGGAAGTTTATTGCCATTTTGTGGGATTGTTCCATAAATTTTGTGGGATATTTCTAGAATTACATGGGGGTTTTGTGGAATTTTGAGGGATATTGATGAGACTTGAGGAATTTTGAAGGATATTTGTGGAATTTTGTGGGAATTGGAGGTGATTTTGTGGGATGTTTCTGGAATTTGGTGACATATTTAAGAATTTTGTGGAATTTTTGTGGAATTTTGTAAGATGCTGAGGAGACTTGAAGAATTTTGTGGGATCTTCTCAGATTGTGTGGAAATTTGTGGAGATTTTGTGGGATGTTTCAGGAATTTGGTAGGGTTTTGAGAAGGTGTAGGGAATTTGGTGGGAGTTTTCTGCCATTTTATGGGGTTTTCCTTTAATTTTGTGGGATATTGAGGAGATTTTGTGGGATGTTTCAGGAATTTGGTGACATTTTATAAGAATTTAGTGGAATTTTTGTGGAATTTTGTAAGATTCTGAGGAGACTTGAAGAATTTTGTGGGATCTTCTCAGATTGTGTGGAAATTTGTGGAGATTTTGTGGGATGTTTCAGGAATTTGGTAGAGTTTTGAGAAGTTTTAGGGAATTTGGTGGGAGTTTTCTGCCATTTTGTGGGATTTTTCCTTAAATTTTGTGGGATATTTCTGGAATTACGTGGGGGTTTTGTGGAATTTTGAGGGATATTGATGAGACTTGAAGAATTTTGAAGGATATTTGTGGAATTTTGTGGGAACTGGAGGTGATTTTGTGGGATGTTTCTGGAATTTGGTGACATTTTTAAGAATTTTGTGGAATTTTTGTGGAATTTTGTGGAATTATGAGGAGACTTGAAGAATTTTTTTTTATTTTTCTTAGATTGTGTGGAAATTTGTGGAGATTTTGTGGGATGTTTCTGGAATCTGGTAGGGTTTTGAGAAGGTGTAGGGAATTTGGTGGGAGTTTTCTGCCATTTTATGGGGTTTTCCTTTAATTTTGTGGGATATTGAGGAGATTTTGTGGGCTGTTTCAGGAATTTGGTGACATTTTTAAGAATTTTGTGGAATTTTTGTGGAATTTTGTGGGATTCTGAGGAGACTTGAAGAATTTTGTGGAATTTTCTTAGATTGTGTGGAAATTTGTGGAGATTTTGTGGGATGTTTCTGGAATTTGGTGACATTTTTAAGAATTTTGTGGAATTTTTGTGGAATTTTGTGGAATTATGAGGAGACTTGAAGAATTTTGTGGGATTTTCTTAGATTGTGTGGAAATTTGTGGAGATTTTGTGGGATGTTTCTGGAATCTGGTAGGGTTTTGAGAAGGTGTAGGGAATTTGGTGGGAGTTTTCTGCCATTTTATGGGGTTTTCCTTTAATTATGTGGGATATTGAGGAGATTTTGTGGGATGTTTCAGGAATTTGGTGACATTTTTAAGAATTTTGTGGAATTTTTGTGGAATTTTATAAGATGCTGAGGAGACTTGAAGAATTTTGTGGGATCTTCTCAGATTGTGTGGAAATTTGTGGAGATTTTGTGGGATGTTTGAGGAATTTGGTAGGGTTTTGAGAAGTTTTAGGGAATTTGGTGGGAGTTTTCTGCCATTTTGTGGGATTGTTCCTTAAATTTTGTGGGCTGTTTCTGGAATTACGTGGGGGTTTTGTGGAATTTTGAGAGATATTGAGGAGACAAGAAGAATTTTGAGTCAATTATCTTAGATTCTGTGGAACTTGGTAAAGATTTTGTGGGCTATTTCAAATATTTGATATGGTTTTGAGAAGATTTAAGGATTTTTTTGTGACTTTTCTGCAATTTTGTGGGATTTGGCTGCAATTTTGTGGGATTTTTCTGAATGTTGTGGGATTTTTCTGGAATTTTGAGGGATGTTGATGAGACTTGAAGAATTTTGAAGGATATTTCTGGAATTGTGTGGAAATTGGAGGAGATTTTGTGGGATGTTTCTGGAATTTGGTGACAAGTTTAAGAATTTTGTGGAATTTTTGTGGAATTTTGTGGAATTATGAGGAGACTTGAAGAATTTTGTGGGATTTTTCTTAGATTGTGTGGAAATTTGTGGAGATTTTGTGGGATTGTTCCTTGAATTTGTTTGTGTATAGAGACGATTTAGGGAATTTTGTGGAAGTTTATTGCCATTTTGTTGGATTGTTCCTTAAATTTTGTGGGATATTTCTAGAATTACATGGGGGTTTTGTGGAATTTTGAGGGATATTGATGAGACTTGAGGAATTTTGAAGGATATTTGTGGAATTTTGTGGGAATTGGAGGTGATTTTGTGGGGTGTTTCTGGAATTTGGTGACATATTTAAGAATTTTGTGGAATTTTTGTGGAATTTTGTAAGATGCTGAGGAGACTTGAAGAATTTTGTGGGATCTTCTCAGATTGTGTGGAAATTTGTGGAGATTTTGTGGGATGTTTCAGGAATTTGGTAGGGTTTTGAGAAGTTTTAGGGAA
The DNA here is from genome assembly GCF_971803275.1 of Cyanistes caeruleus. Classification (NCBI taxonomy): domain Eukaryota; kingdom Metazoa; phylum Chordata; class Aves; order Passeriformes; family Paridae; genus Cyanistes; species Cyanistes caeruleus. Next base: position 65,059 of record NW_028255931.1, on the reverse strand, counting down.
TTTGGTGGGAGTTTTCTGCCATTTTGTGGGATTTTTCCTTAAATTTTGTGGGATATTTCTGGAATTACGTGGGGGTTTTGTGGAATTTTGAGGGATGTTGATGAGACTTGAAGAATTTTGAAGGATATTTGTGGAATTTTGTGGGAACTGGAGGTGATTTTGTGGGATGTTTCTGGAATTTGGTGACATTTTTAAGAATTTTGTGTAATTTTTGTGGAATTTTGTGGAATTATGAGGAGACTTGAAGAATTTTTTTTTATTTTTCTTAGATTGTGTGGAAATTTGTGGAGATTTTGTGGGATGTTTCTGGAATCTGGTAGGGTTTTGAGAAGGTGTAGGGAATTTGGTGGGAGTTTTCTGCCATTTTATGGGGTTTTCCTTTAATTATGTGGGATATTGAGGAGATTTTGTGGGATGTTTCAGGAATTTGGTGACATTTTTAAGAATTTTTTGGAATTTTTGTGGAATTTTGTAAGATGCTGAGGAGACTTGAAGAATTTTGTGGGATTTTCTCAGATAGTGTGGAAATTTGTGGAGATTTTGTGGGATGTTTGAGGAATTTGGTAGGGTTTTGAGAAGTTTTAGGGAATTTGGTGGGAGTTTTCTGCCATTTTGTGGGATTGTTCCTTAAATTTTGTGGGCTGTTTCTGGAATTACGTGGGGGTTTTGTGGAATTTTGAGAGATATTGAGGAGACAAGAAGAATTTTGAGTCAATTATCTTAGATTCTGTGGAACTTGGTAAAGATTTTGTGGGATATTTCAAATATTTGATATGGTTTTGAGAAGATTTAAGGATTTTTTTGTGACTTTTCTGCAATTTTGTGGGATTTGGCTGCAATTTTGAGGGATTTTTTCTGAATGTTGTGGGATTTTTCTGGAATTTTGAGGGATGTTGATGAGACTTGAAGAATTTTGAAGGATATTTCTGAAATTGTGTGGAAATTGGAGGAGATTTTGTGGGATGTTTCTGGAATTTGGTGACAAGTTTAAGAATTTTGTGGAATTTTTGTGGAATTTTGTGGAATTATGAGGAGACTTGAAGAATTTTGTGGGATTTTTCTTAGATTGTGTGGAAATTTGTGGAGATTTTGTGGGATTGTTCCTTGAATTTGTTTGTGTATAGAGACGATTTAGGGAATTTTGTGGAAGTTTATTGCCATTTTGTGGGATTGTTCCATAAATTTTGTGGGATATTTCTAGAATTACATGGGGGTTTTGTGGAATTTTGAGGGATATTGATGAGACTTGAGGAATTTTGAAGGATATTTGTGGAATTTTGTGGGAATTGGAGGTGATTTTGTGGGATGTTTCTGGAATTTGGTGACATATTTAAGAATTTTGTGGAATTTTTGTGGAATTTTGTAAGATGCTGAGGAGACTTGAAGAATTTTGTGGGATCTTCTCAGATTGTGTGGAAATTTGTGGAGATTTTGTGGGATGTTTCAGGAATTTGGTAGGGTTTTGAGAAGGTGTAGGGAATTTGGTGGGAGTTTTCTGCCATTTTATGGGGTTTTCCTTTAATTTTGTGGGATATTGAGGAGATTTTGTGGGATGTTTCAGGAATTTGGTGACATTTTATAAGAATTTAGTGGAATTTTTGTGGAATTTTGTAAGATTCTGAGGAGACTTGAAGAATTTTGTGGGATCTTCTCAGATTGTGTGGAAATTTGTGGAGATTTTGTGGGATGTTTCAGGAATTTGGTAGAGTTTTGAGAAGTTTTAGGGAATTTGGTGGGAGTTTTCTGCCATTTTGTGGGATTTTTCCTTAAATTTTGTGGGATATTTCTGGAATTACGTGGGGGTTTTGTGGAATTTTGAGGGATATTGATGAGACTTGAAGAATTTTGAAGGATATTTGTGGAATTTTGTGGGAACTGGAGGTGATTTTGTGGGATGTTTCTGGAATTTGGTGACATTTTTAAGAATTTTGTGGAATTTTTGTGGAATTTTGTGGAATTATGAGGAGACTTGAAGAATTTTTTTTTATTTTTCTTAGATTGTGTGGAAATTTGTGGAGATTTTGTGGGATGTTTCTGGAATCTGGTAGGGTTTTGAGAAGGTGTAGGGAATTTGGTGGGAGTTTTCTGCCATTTTATGGGGTTTTCCTTTAATTTTGTGGGATATTGAGGAGATTTTGTGGGCTGTTTCAGGAATTTGGTGACATTTTTAAGAATTTTGTGGAATTTTTGTGGAATTTTGTGGGATTCTGAGGAGACTTGAAGAATTTTGTGGAATTTTCTTAGATTGTGTGGAAATTTGTGGAGATTTTGTGGGATGTTTCTGGAATTTGGTGACATTTTTAAGAATTTTGTGGAATTTTTGTGGAATTTTGTGGAATTATGAGGAGACTTGAAGAATTTTGTGGGATTTTCTTAGATTGTGTGGAAATTTGTGGAGATTTTGTGGGATGTTTCTGGAATCTGGTAGGGTTTTGAGAAGGTGTAGGGAATTTGGTGGGAGTTTTCTGCCATTTTATGGGGTTTTCCTTTAATTATGTGGGATATTGAGGAGATTTTGTGGGATGTTTCAGGAATTTGGTGACATTTTTAAGAATTTTGTGGAATTTTTGTGGAATTTTGTAAGATGCTGAGGAGACTTGAAGAATTTTGTGGGATCTTCTCAGATTGTGTGGAAATTTGTGGAGATTTTGTGGGATGTTTGAGGAATTTGGTAGGGTTTTGAGAAGGTGTAGGGAATTTGGTGGGAGTTTTCTGCCATTTTGTGGGATTGTTCCTTAAATTTTGTGGGCTGTTTCTGGAATTACGTGGGGGTTTTGTGGAATTTTGAGAGATATTGAGGAGACAAGAAGAATTTTGAGTCAATTATCTTAGATTCTGTGGAACTTGGTCAAGATTTTGTGGGCTATTTCAAATATTTGATATGGTTTTGAGAAGATTTAAGGATTTTTTTGTGACTTTTCTGCAATTTTGTGGGATTTGGCTGCAATTTTGTGGGATTTTTCTGAATGTTGTGGGATTTTTCTGGAATTTTGAGGGATGTTGATGAGACTTGAAGAATTTTGAAGGATATTTCTGGAATTGTGTGGAAATTGGAGGAGATTTTGTGGGATGTTTCTGGAATTTGGTGACAAGTTTAAGAATTTTGTGGAATTTTTGTGGAATTTTGTGGAATTATGAGGAGACTTGAAGAATTTTGTGGGATTTTTCTTAGATTGTGTGGAAATTTGTGGAGATTTTGTGGGATTGTTCCTTGAATTTGTTTGTGTATAGAGACGATTTAGGGAATTTTGTGGAAGTTTATTGCCATTTTGTGGGATTGTTCCATAAATTTTGTGGGATATTTCTAGAATTACATGGGGGTTTTGTGGAATTTTGAGGGATATTGATGAGACTTGAGGAATTTTGAAGGATATTTGTGGAATTTTGTGGGAATTGGAGGTGATTTTGTGGGATGTTTCTGGAATTTGGTGACATATTTAAGAATTTTGTGGAATTTTTGTGGAATTTTGTAAGATGCTGAGGAGACTTGAAGAATTTTGTGGGATCTTCTCAGATTGTGTGGAAATTTGTGGAGATTTTGTGGGATGTTTCAGGAATTTGGTAGGGTTTTGAGAAGGTGTAGGGAATTTGGTGGGAGTTTTCTGCCATTTTATGGGGTTTTCCTTTAATTTTGTGGGATATTGAGGAGATTTTGTGGGATGTTTCAGGAATTTGGTGACATTTTATAAGAATTTAGTGGAATTTTTGTGGAATTTTGTAAGATTCTGAGGAGACTTGAAGAATTTTGTGGGATCTTCTCAGATTGTGTGGAAATTTGTGGAGATTTTGTGGGATGTTTCAGGAATTTGGTAGAGTTTTGAGAAGTTTTAGGGAATTTGGTGGGAGTTTTCTGCCATTTTGTGGGATTTTTCCTTAAATTTTGTGGGATATTTCTGGAATTACGTGGGGGTTTTGTGGAATTTTGAGGGATATTGATGAGACTTGAAGAATTTTGAAGGATATTTGTGGAATTTTGTGGGAACTGGAGGTGATTTTGTGGGATGTTTCTGGAATTTGGTGACATTTTTAAGAATTTTGTGTAATTTTTGTGGAATTTTGTGGAATTATGAGGAGACTTGAAGAATTTTTTTTTATTTTTCTTAGATTGTGTGGAAATTTGTGGAGATTTTGTGGGATGTTTCTGGAATCTGGTAGGGTTTTGAGAAGGTGTAGGGAATTTGGTGGGAGTTTTCTGCCATTTTATGGGGTTTTCCTTTAATTATGTGGGATATTGAGGAGATTTTGTGGGATGTTTCAGGAATTTGGTGACATTTTTAAGAATTTTTTGGAATTTTTGTGGAATTTTGTAAGATGCTGAGGAGACTTGAAGAATTTTGTGGGATTTTCTCAGATAGTGTGGAAATTTGTGGAGATTTTGTGGGATGTTTGAGGAATTTGGTAGGGTTTTGAGAAGTTTTAGGGAATTTGGTGGGAGTTTTCTGCCATTTTGTGGGATTGTTCCTTAAATTTTGTGGGCTGTTTCTGGAATTACGTGGGGGTTTTGTGGAATTTTGAGAGATATTGAGGAGACAAGAAGAATTTTGAGTCAATTATCTTAGATTCTGTGGAACTTGGTAAAGATTTTGTGGGATATTTCAAATATTTGATATGGTTTTGAGAAGATTTAAGGATTTTTTTGTGACTTTTCTGCAATTTTGTGGGATTTGGCTGCAATTTTGAGGGATTTTTTCTGAATGTTGTGGGATTTTTCTGGAATTTTGAGGGATGTTGATGAGACTTGAAGAATTTTGAAGGATATTTCTGAAATTGTGTGGAAATTGGAGGAGATTTTGTGGGATGTTTCTGGAATTTGGTGACAAGTTTAAGAATTTTGTGGAATTTTTGTGGAATTTTGTGGAATTATGAGGAGACTTGAAGAATTTTGTGGGATTTTTCTTAGATTGTGTGGAAATTTGTGGAGATTTTGTGGGATTGTTCCTTGAATTTGTTTGTGTATAGAGACGATTTAGGGAATTTTGTGGAAGTTTATTGCCATTTTGTGGGATTGTTCCATAAATTTTGTGGGATATTTCTAGAATTACATGGGGGTTTTGTGGAATTTTGAGGGATATTGATGAGACTTGAGGAATTTTGAAGGATATTTGTGGAATTTTGTGGGAACTGGAGGTGATTTTGTGGGATGTTTCTGGAATTTGGTGACATTTTTAAGAATTTTGTGGAATTTTTGTGGAATTTTGTGGAATTATGAGGAGACTTGAAGAATTTTTTTTTATTTTTCTTAGATTGTGTGGAAATTTGTGGAGATTTTGTGGGATGTTTCTGGAATCTGGTAGGGTTTTGAGAAGGTGTAGGGAATTTGGTGGGAGTTTTCTGCCATTTTATGGGGTTTTCCTTTAATTTTGTGGGATATTGAGGAGATTTTGTGGGCTGTTTCAGGAATTTGGTGACATTTTTAAGAATTTTGTGGAATTTTTGTGGAATTTTGTGGGATTCTGAGGAGACTTGAAGAATTTTGTGGAATTTTCTTAGATTGTGTGGAAATTTGTGGAGATTTTGTGGGATGTTTCTGGAATTTGGTGACATTTTTAAGAATTTTGTGGAATTTTTGTGGAATTTTGTGGAATTATGAGGAGACTTGAAGAATTTTGTGGGATTTTCTTAGATTGTGTGGAAATTTGTGGAGATTTTGTGGGATGTTTCTGGAATCTGGTAGGGTTTTGAGAAGGTGTAGGGAATTTGGTGGGAGTTTTCTGCCATTTTATGGGGTTTTCCTTTAATTATGTGGGATATTGAGGAGATTTTGTGGGATGTTTCAGGAATTTGGTGACATTTTTAAGAATTTTGTGGAATTTTTGTGGAATTTTGTAAGATGCTGAGGAGACTTGAAGAATTTTGTGGGATCTTCTCAGATTGTGTGGAAATTTGTGGAGATTTTGTGGGATGTTTGAGGAATTTGGTAGGGTTTTGAGAAGTTTTAGGGAATTTGGTGGGAGTTTTCTGCCATTTTGTGGGATTGTTCCTTAAATTTTGTGGGCTGTTTCTGGAATTACGTGGGGGTTTTGTGGAATTTTGAGAGATATTGAGGAGACAAGAAGAATTTTGAGTCAATTATCTTAGATTCTGTGGAACTTGGTCAAGATTTTGTGGGCTATTTCAAATATTTGATATGGTTTTGAGAAGATTTAAGGATTTTTTTGTGACTTTTCTGCAATTTTGTGGGATTTGGCTGCAATTTTGTGGGATTTTTCTGAATGTTGTGGGATTTTTCTGGAATTTTGAGGGATGTTGATGAGACTTGAAGAATTTTGAAGGATATTTCTGGAATTGTGTGGAAATTGGAGGAGATTTTGTGGGATGTTTCTGGAATTTGGTGACAAGTTTAAGAATTTTGTGGAATTTTTGTGGAATTTTGTGGAATTATGAGGAGACTTGAAGAATTTTGTGGGATTTTTCTTAGATTGTGTGGAAATTTGTGGAGATTTTGTGGGATTGTTCCTTGAATTTGTTTGTGTATAGAGACGATTTAGGGAATTTTGTGGAAGTTTATTGCCATTTTGTGGGATTGTTCCATAAATTTTGTGGGATATTTCTAGAATTACATGGGGGTTTTGTGGAATTTTGAGGGATATTGATGAGACTTGAGGAATTTTGAAGGATATTTGTGGAATTTTGTGGGAATTGGAGGTGATTTTGTGGGATGTTTCTGGAATTTGGTGACATATTTAAGAATTTTGTGGAATTTTTGTGGAATTTTGTAAGATGCTGAGGAGACTTGAAGAATTTTGTGGGATCTTCTCAGATTGTGTGGAAATTTGTGGAGATTTTGTGGGATGTTTCAGGAATTTGGTAGGGTTTTGAGAAGGTGTAGGGAATTTGGTGGGAGTTTTCTGCCATTTTATGGGGTTTTCCTTTAATTTTGTGGGATATTGAGGAGATTTTGTGGGATGTTTCAGGAATTTGGTGACATTTTATAAGAATTTAGTGGAATTTTTGTGGAATTTTGTAAGATTCTGAGGAGACTTGAAGAATTTTGTGGGATCTTCTCAGATTGTGTGGAAATTTGTGGAGATTTTGTGGGATGTTTCAGGAATTTGGTAGAGTTTTGAGAAGTTTTAGGGAATTTGGTGGGAGTTTTCTGCCATTTTGTGGGATTTTTCCTTAAATTTTGTGGGATATTTCTGGAATTACGTGGGGGTTTTGTGGAATTTTGAGGGATATTGATGAGACTTGAAGAATTTTGAAGGATATTTGTGGAATTTTGTGGGAACTGGAGGTGATTTTGTGGGATGTTTCTGGAATTTGGTGACATTTTTAAGAATTTTGTGTAATTTTTGTGGAATTTTGTGGAATTATGAGGAGACTTGAAGAATTTTTTTTTATTTTTCTTAGATTGTGTGGAAATTTGTGGAGATTTTGTGGGATGTTTCTGGAATCTGGTAGGGTTTTGAGAAGGTGTAGGGAATTTGGTGGGAGTTTTCTGCCATTTTATGGGGTTTTCCTTTAATTATGTGGGATATTGAGGAGATTTTGTGGGATGTTTCAGGAATTTGGTGACATTTTTAAGAATTTTTTGGAATTTTTGTGGAATTTTGTAAGATGCTGAGGAGACTTGAAGAATTTTGTGGGATTTTCTCAGATAGTGTGGAAATTTGTGGAGATTTTGTGGGATGTTTGAGGAATTTGGTAGGGTTTTGAGAAGTTTTAGGGAATTTGGTGGGAGTTTTCTGCCATTTTGTGGGATTGTTCCTTAAATTTTGTGGGCTGTTTCTGGAATTACGTGGGGGTTTTGTGGAATTTTGAGAGATATTGAGGAGACAAGAAGAATTTTGAGTCAATTATCTTAGATTCTGTGGAACTTGGTAAAGATTTTGTGGGATATTTCAAATATTTGATATGGTTTTGAGAAGATTTAAGGATTTTTTTGTGACTTTTCTGCAATTTTGTGGGATTTGGCTGCAATTTTGAGGGATTTTTTCTGAATGTTGTGGGATTTTTCTGGAATTTTGAGGGATGTTGATGAGACTTGAAGAATTTTGAAGGATATTTCTGAAATTGTGTGGAAATTGGAGGAGATTTTGTGGGATGTTTCTGGAATTTGGTGACAAGTTTAAGAATTTTGTGGAATTTTTGTGGAATTTTGTGGAATTATGAGGAGACTTGAAGAATTTTGTGGGATTTTTCTTAGATTGTGTGGAAATTTGTGGAGATTTTGTGGGATTGTTCCTTGAATTTGTTTGTGTATAGAGACGATTTAGGGAATTTTGTGGAAGTTTATTGCCATTTTGTGGGATTGTTCCATAAATTTTGTGGGATATTTCTAGAATTACATGGGGGTTTTGTGGAATTTTGAGGGATATTGATGAGACTTGAGGAATTTTGAAGGATATTTGTGGAATTTTGTGGGAATTGGAGGTGATTTTGTGGGATGTTTCTGGAATTTGGTGACATATTTAAGAATTTTGTGGAATTTTTGTGGAATTTTGTAAGATGCTGAGGAGACTTGAAGAATTTTGTGGGATCTTCTCAGATTGTGTGGAAATTTGTGGAGATTTTGTGGGATGTTTCAGGAATTTGGTAGGGTTTTGAGAAGGTGTAGGGAATTTGGTGGGAGTTTTCTGCCATTTTATGGGGTTTTCCTTTAATTTTGTGGGATATTGAGGAGATTTTGTGGGATGTTTCAGGAATTTGGTGACATTTTATAAGAATTTAGTGGAATTTTTGTGGAATTTTGTAAGATTCTGAGGAGACTTGAAGAATTTTGTGGGATCTTCTCAGATTGTGTGGAAATTTGTGGAGATTTTGTGGGATGTTTCAGGAATTTGGTAGAGTTTTGAGAAGTTTTAGGGAATTTGGTGGGAGTTTTCTGCCATTTTGTGGGATTTTTCCTTAAATTTTGTGGGATATTTCTGGAATTACGTGGGGGTTTTGTGGAATTTTGAGGGATATTGATGAGACTTGAAGAATTTTGAAGGATATTTGTGGAATTTTGTGGGAACTGGAGGTGATTTTGTGGGATGTTTCTGGAATTTGGTGACATTTTTAAGAATTTTGTGGAATTTTTGTGGAATTTTGTGGAATTATGAGGAGACTTGAAGAATTTTTTTTTATTTTTCTTAGATTGTGTGGAAATTTGTGGAGATTTTGTGGGATGTTTCTGGAATCTGGTAGGGTTTTGAGAAGGTGTAGGGAATTTGGTGGGAGTTTTCTGCCATTTTATGGGGTTTTCCTTTAATTTTGTGGGATATTGAGGAGATTTTGTGGGCTGTTTCAGGAATTTGGTGACATTTTTAAGAATTTTGTGGAATTTTTGTGGAATTTTGTGGGATTCTGAGGAGACTTGAAGAATTTTGTGGAATTTTCTTAGATTGTGTGGAAATTTGTGGAGATTTTGTGGGATGTTTCTGGAATTTGGTGACATTTTTAAGAATTTTGTGGAATTTTTGTGGAATTTTGTGGAATTATGAGGAGACTTGAAGAATTTTGTGGGATTTTCTTAGATTGTGTGGAAATTTGTGGAGATTTTGTGGGATGTTTCTGGAATCTGGTAGGGTTTTGAGAAGGTGTAGGGAATTTGGTGGGAGTTTTCTGCCATTTTATGGGGTTTTCCTTTAATTATGTGGGATATTGAGGAGATTTTGTGGGATGTTTCAGGAATTTGGTGACATTTTTAAGAATTTTGTGGAATTTTTGTGGAATTTTGTAAGATGCTGAGGAGACTTGAAGAATTTTGTGGGATCTTCTCAGATTGTGTGGAAATTTGTGGAGATTTTGTGGGATGTTTGAGGAATTTGGTAGGGTTTTGAGAAGGTGTAGGGAATTTGGTGGGAGTTTTCTGCCATTTTGTGGGATTGTTCCTTAAATTTTGTGGGCTGTTTCTGGAATTACGTGGGGGTTTTGTGGAATTTTGAGAGATATTGAGGAGACAAGAAGAATTTTGAGTCAATTATCTTAGATTCTGTGGAACTTGGTCAAGATTTTGTGGGCTATTTCAAATATTTGATATGGTTTTGAGAAGATTTAAGGATTTTTTTGTGACTTTTCTGCAATTTTGTGGGATTTGGCTGCAATTTTGTGGGATTTTTCTGAATGTTGTGGGATTTTTCTGGAATTTTGAGGGATGTTGATGAGACTTGAAGAATTTTGAAGGATATTTCTGGAATTGTGTGGAAATTGGAGGAGATTTTGTGGGATGTTTCTGGAATTTGGTGACAAGTTTAAGAATTTTGTGGAATTTTTGTGGAATTTTGTGGAATTATGAGGAGACTTGAAGAATTTTGTGGGATTTTTCTTAGATTGTGTGGAAATTTGTGGAGATTTTGTGGGATTGTTCCTTGAATTTGTTTGTGTATAGAGACGATTTAGGGAATTTTGTGGAAGTTTATTGCCATTTTGTTGGATTGTTCCTTAAATTTTGTGGGATATTTCTAGAATTACATGGGGGTTTTGTGGAATTTTGAGGGATATTGATGAGACTTGAGGAATTTTGAAGGATATTTGTGGAATTTTGTGGGAATTGGAGGTGATTTTGTGGGGTGTTTCTGGAATTTGGTGACATATTTAAGAATTTTGTGGAATTTTTGTGGAATTTTGTAAGATGCTGAGGAGACTTGAAGAATTTTGTGGGATCTTCTCAGATTGTGTGGAAATTTGTGGAGATTTTGTGGGATGTTTCAGGAATTTGGTAGGGTTTTGAGAAGTTTTAGGGAATTTGGTGGGAGTTTTCTGCCATTTTGTGGGATTTTTCCTTAAATTTTGTGGGATATTTCTGGAATTACGTGGGGGTTTTGTGGAATTTTGAGGGATATTGATGAGACTTGAAGAATTTTGAAGGATATTTGTGGAATTTTGTGGGAACTGGAGGTGATTTTGTGGGATGTTTCTGGAATTTGGTGACATTTTTAAGAATTTTGTGTAATTTTTGTGGAATTTTGTGGAATTATGAGGAGACTTGAAGAATTTTGTGGGATTTTTCTTAGATTGTGTGGAAATTTGTGGAGATTTTGTGGGATGTTTCTGGAATCTGGTAGGGTTTTGAGAAGGTGTAGGGAATTTGGTGGGAGTTTTCTGCCATTTTATGGGGTTTTCCTTTAATTATGTGGGATATTGAGGAGATTTTGTGGGATGTTTCAGGAATTTGGTGACATTTTTAAGAATTTTTTGGAATTTTTGTGGAATTTTGTAAGATGCTGAGGAGACTTGAAGAATTTTGTGGGATTTTCTCAGATAGTGTGGAAATTTGTGGAGATTTTGTGGGATGTTTGAGGAATTTGGTAGGGTTTTGAGAAGTTTTAGGGAATTTGGTGGGAGTTTTCTGCCATTTTGTGGGATTGTTCCTTAAATTTTGTGGGCTGTTTCTGGAATTACGTGGGGGTTTTGTGGAATTTTGAGAGATATTGAGGAGACAAGAAGAATTTTGAGTCAATTATCTTAGATTCTGTGGAACTTGGTAAAGATTTTGTGGGATATTTCAAATATTTGATATGGTTTTGAGAAGATTTAAGGATTTTTTTGTGACTTTTCTGCAATTTTGTGGGATTTGGCTGCAATTTTGAGGGATTTTTTCTGAATGTTGTGGGATTTTTCTGGAATTTTGAGGGATGTTGATGAGACTTGAAGAATTTTGAAGGATATTTCTGAAATTGTGTGGAAATTGGAGGAGATTTTGTGGGATGTTTCTGGAATTTGGTGACAAGTTTAAGAATTTTGTGGAATTTTTGTGGAATTTTGTGGAATTATGAGGAGACTTGAAGAATTTTGTGGGATTTTTCTTAGATTGTGTGGAAATTTGTGGAGATTTTGTGGGATTGTTCCTTGAATTTGTTTGTGTATAGAGACGATTTAGGGAATTTTGTGGAAGTTTATTGCCGTTTTGTGGGATTGTTCCATAAATTTTGTGGGATATTTCTAGAATTACATGGGGGTTTTGTGGAATTTTGAGGGATATTGATGAGACTTGAGGAATTTTGAAGGATATTTGTGGAATTTTGTGGGAATTGGAGGTGATTTTGTGGGATGTTTCTGGAATTTGGTGACATATTTAAGAATTTTGTGGAATTTTTGTGGAATTTTGTAAGATGCTGAGGAGACTTGAAGAATTTTGTGGGATCTTCTCAGATTGTGTGGAAATTTGTGGAGATTTTGTGGGATGTTTCAGGAATTTGGTAGGGTTTTGAGAAGGTGTAGGGAATTTGGTGGGAGTTTTCTGCCATTTTATGGGGTTTTCCTTTAATTTTGTGGGATATTGAGGAGATTTTGTGGGATGTTTCAGGAATTTGGTGACATTTTATAAGAATTTAGTGGAATTTTTGTGGAATTTTGTAAGATTCTGAGGAGACTTGAAGAATTTTGTGGGATCTTCTCAGATTGTGTGGAAATTTGTGGAGATTTTGTGGGATGTTTCAGGAATTTGGTAGAGTTTTGAGAAGTTTTAGGGAATTTGGTGGGAGTTTTCTGCCATTTTGTGGGATTTTTCCTTAAATTTTGTGGGATATTTCTGGAATTACGTGGGGGTTTTGTGGAATTTTGAGGGATATTGATGAGACTTGAAGAATTTTGAAGGATATTTGTGGAATTTTGTGGGAACTGGAGGTGATTTTGTGGGATGTTTCTGGAATTTGGTGACATTTTTAAGAATTTTGTGGAATTTTTGTGGAATTTTGTGGAATTATGAGGAGACTTGAAGAATTTTTTTTTATTTTTCTTAGATTGTGTGGAAATTTGTGGAGATTTTGTGGGATGTTTCTGGAATCTGGTAGGGTTTTGAGAAGGTGTAGGGAATTTGGTGGGAGTTTTCTGCCATTTTATGGGGTTTTCCTTTAATTTTGTGGGATATTGAGGAGATTTTGTGGGCTGTTTCAGGAATTTGGTGACATTTTTAAGAATTTTGTGGAATTTTTGTGGAATTTTGTGGGATTCTGAGGAAACTTGAAGAATTTTGTGGAATTTTCTTAGATTGTGTGGAAATTTGTGGAGATTTTGTGGGATGTTTCTGGAATCTGGTAGGGTTTTGAGAAGGTGTAGGGAATTTGGTGGGAGTTTTCTGCCATTTTATGGGGTTTTCCTTTAATTATGTGGGATATTGAGGAGATTTTGTGGGATGTTTCAGGAATTTGGTGACATATTTAAGAATTTTGTGGAATTTTTGTGGAATTTTGTAAGATGCTGAGGAGACTTGAAGAATTTTGTGGGATCTTCTCAGATTGTGTGGAAATTTGTGGAGATTTTGTGGGATGTTTGAGGAATTTGGTAGGGTTTTGAGAAGTTTTAGGGAATTTGGTGGGAGTTTTCTGCCATTTTGTGGGATTGTTCCTTAAATTTTGTGGGCTGTTTCTGGAATTACGTGGGGGTTTTGTGGAATTTTGAGAGATATTGAGGAGACAAGAAGAATTTTGAGTCAATTATCTTAGATTCTGTGGAACTTGGTCAAGATTTTGTGGGCTATTTCAAATATTTGATATGGTTTTGAGAAGATTTAAGGATTTTTTTGTGACTTTTCTGCAATTTTGTGGGATTTGGCTGCAATTTTGTGGGATTTTTCTGAATGTTGTGGGATTTTTCTGGAATTTTGAGGGATGTTGATGAGACTTGAAGAATTTTGAAGGATATTTCTGGAATTGTGTGGAAATTGGAGGAGATTTTGTGGGATGTTTCTGGAATTTGGTGACAAGTTTAAGAATTTTGTGGAATTTTTGTGGAATTTTGTGGAATTATGAGGAGACTTGAAGAATTTTGTGGGATTTTTCTTAGATTGTGTGGAAATTTGTGGAGATTTTGTGGGATTGTTCCTTGAATTTGTTTGTGTATAGAGACGATTTAGGGAATTTTGTGGAAGTTTATTGCCATTTTGTTGGATTGTTCCTTAAATTTTGTGGGATATTTCTAGAATTACATGGGGGTTTTGTGGAATTTTGAGGGATATTGATGAGACTTGAGGAATTTTGAAGGATATTTGTGGAATTTTGTGGGAATTGGAGGTGATTTTGTGGGGTGTTTCTGGAATTTGGTGACATATTTAAGAATTTTGTGGAATTTTTGTGGAATTTTGTAAGATGCTGAGGAGACTTGAAGAATTTTGTGGGATCTTCTCAGATTGTGTGGAAATTTGTGGAGATTTTGTGGGATGTTTCAGGAATTTGGTAGGGTTTTGAGAAGTTTTAGGGAATTTGGTGGGAGTTTTCTGCCATTTTGTGGGATTTTTCCTTAAATTTTGTGGGATATTTCTGGAATTACGTGGGGGTTTTGTGGAATTTTGAGGGATATTGATGAGACTTGAAGAATTTTGAAGGATATTTGTGGAATTTTGTGGGAACTGGAGGTGATTTTGTGGGATGTTTCTGGAATTTGGTGACATTTTTAAGAATTTTGTGTAATTTTTGTGGAATTTTGTGGAATTATGAGGAGACTTGAAGAATTTTTTTTTATTTTTCTTAGATTGTGTGGAAATTTGTGGAGATTTTGTGGGATGTTTCTGGAATCTGGTAGGGTTTTGAGAAGGTGTAGGGAATTTGGTGGGAGTTTTCTGCCATTTTATGGGGTTTTCCTTTAATTATGTGGGATATTGAGGAGATTTTGTGGGATGTTTCAGGAATTTGGTGACATTTTTAAGAATTTTTTGGAATTTTTGTGGAATTTTGTAAGATGCTGAGGAGACTTGAAGAATTTTGTGGGATTTTCTCAGATAGTGTGGAAATTTGTGGAGATTTTGTGGGATGTTTGAGGAATTTGGTAGGGTTTTGAGAAGTTTTAGGGAATTTGGTGGGAGTTTTCTGCCATTTTGTGGGATTGTTCCTTAAATTTTGTGGGCTGTTTCTGGAATTACGTGGGGGTTTTGTGGAATTTTGAGAGATATTGAGGAGACTTGAAGAATTTTGAGTCAATTATCTTAGATTCTGTGGAACTTGGTAAAGATTTTGTGGGATATTTCAAATATTTGATATGGTTTTGAGAAGATTTAAGGATTTTTTTGTGACTTTTCTGCAATTTTGTGGGATTTGGCTGCAATTTTGAGGGATTTTTTCTGAATGTTGTGGGATTTTTCTGGAATTTTGAGGGATGTTGATGAGACTTGAAGAATTTTGAAGGATATTTCTGAAATTGTGTGGAAATTGGAGGAGATTTTGTGGGATGTTTCTGGAATTTGGTGACAAGTTTAAGAATTTTGTGGAATTTTTGTGGAATTTTGTGGAATTATGAGGAGACTTGAAGAATTTTGTGGGATTTTTCTTAGATTGTGTGGAAATTTGTGGAGATTTTGTGGGATTGTTCCTTGAATTTGTTTGTGTATAGAGACGATTTAGGGAATTTTGTGGAAGTTTATTGCCATTTTGTGGGATTGTTCCATAAATTTTGTGGGATATTTCTAGAATTACATGGGGGTTTTGTGGAATTTTGAGGGATATTGATGAGACTTGAGGAATTTTGAAGGATATTTGTGGAATTTTGTGGGAATTGGAGGTGATTTTGTGGGATGTTTCTGGAATTTGGTGACATATTTAAGAATTTTGTGGAATTTTTGTGGAATTTTGTAAGATGCTGAGGAGACTTGAAGAATTTTGTGGGATCTTCTCAGATTGTGTGGAAATTTGTGGAGATTTTGTGGGATGTTTCAGGAATTTGGTAGGGTTTTGAGAAGGTGTAGGGAATTTGGTGGGAGTTTTCTGCCATTTTATGGGGTTTTCCTTTAATTTTGTGGGATATTGAGGAGATTTTGTGGGATGTTTCAGGAATTTGGTGACATTTTATAAGAATTTAGTGGAATTTTTGTGGAATTTTGTAAGATTCTGAGGAGACTTGAAGAATTTTGTGGGATCTTCTCAGATTGTGTGGAAATTTGTGGAGATTTTGTGGGATGTTTCAGGAATTTGGTAGAGTTTTGAGAAGTTTTAGGGAATTTGGTGGGAGTTTTCTGCCATTTTGTGGGATTTTTCCTTAAATTTTGTGGGATATTTCTGGAATTACGTGGGGGTTTTGTGGAATTTTGAGGGATATTGATGAGACTTGAAGAATTTTGAAGGATATTTGTGGAATTTTGTGGGAACTGGAGGTGATTTTGTGGGATGTTTCTGGAATTTGGTGACATTTTTAAGAATTTTGTGGAATTTTTGTGGAATTTTGTGGAATTATGAGGAGACTTGAAGAATTTTTTTTTATTTTTCTTAGATTGTGTGGAAATTTGTGGAGATTTTGTGGGATGTTTCTGGAATCTGGTAGGGTTTTGAGAAGGTGTAGGGAATTTGGTGGGAGTTTTCTGCCATTTTATGGGGTTTTCCTTTAATTATGTGGGATATTGAGGAGATTTTGTGGGATGTTTCAGGAATTTGGTGACATTTTTAAGAATTTTTTGGAATTTTTGTGGAATTTTGTAAGATGCTGAGGAGATTTGAAGAATTTTGTGGGATTTTCTCAGATTGTGTGGAAATTTGTGGAGATTTTGTGGGATGTTTCTGGAATTTGGTGACATTTTTAAGAATTTTGTGGAATTTTTGTGGAATTTTGTGGAATTATGAGGAGACTTGAAGAATTTTGTGGGATTTTCTTAGATTGTGTGGAAATTTGTGGAGATTTTGTGGGATGTTTCTGGAATCTGGTAGGGTTTTGAGAAGGTGTAGGGAATTTGGTGGGAGTTTTCTGCCATTTTATGGGGTTTTCCTTTAATTATGTGGGATATTGAGGAGATTTTGTGGGATGTTTCAGGAATTTGGTGACATTTTTAAGAATTTTGTGGAATTTTTGTGGAATTTTGTAAGATGCTGAGGAGACTTGAAGAATTTTGTGGGATTTTCTCAGATAGTGTGGAAATTTGTGGAGATTTTGTGGGATGTTTGAGGAATTTGGTAGGGTTTTGAGAAGTTTTAGGGAATTTGGTGGGAGTTTTCTGCCATTTTGTGGGATTGTTCCTTAAATTTTGTGGGCTGTTTCTGGAATTACGTGGGGGTTTTGTGGAATTTTGAGAGATATTGAGGAGACAAGAAGAATTTTGAGTCAATTATCTTAGATTCTGTGGAACTTGTTCAAGATTTTGTGGGATATTTCAAATATTTGATATGGTTTTGAGAAGATTTAAGGATTTTTTTGTGACTTTTCTGCAATTTTGTGGGATTTGGCTGCAATTTTGAGGGATTTTTTCTGAATGTTGTGGGATTTTTCTGGAATTTTGAGGGATGTTGATGAGACTTGAAGAATTTTGAAGGATATTTCTGGAATTGTGTGGAAATTGGAGGAGATTTTGTGGGATGTTTCTGGAATTTGGTGACAAGTTTAAGAATTTTGTGGAATTTTTGTGGAATTTTGTGGAATTATGAGGAGAGTTGAAGAATTTTTTTGGATTTTTCTTAGATTGTGTGGAAATTTGTGGAGATTTTGTGGGATTGTTCCTTGAATTTGTTTGTGTATAGAGACGATTTAGGGAATTTTGTGGAAGTTTATTGCCATTTTGTGGGATTGTTCCATAAATTTTGTGGGATATTTCTAGAATTACATGGGGGTTTTGTGGAATTTTGAGGGATATTGATGAGACTTGAGGAATTTTGAAGGATATTTGTGGAATTTTGTGGGAATTGGAGGTGATTTTGTGGGATGTTTCTGGAATTTGGTGACATATTTAAGAATTTTGTGGAATTTTTGTGGAATTTTGTAAGATGCTGAGGAGACTTGAAGAATTTTGTGGGATCTTCTCAGATTGTGTGGAAATTTGTGGAGATTTTGTGGGATGTTTCAGGAATTTGGTAGGGTTTTGAGAAGGTGTAGGGAATTTGGTGGGAGTTTTCTGCCATTTTATGGGGTTTTCCTTTAATTTTGTGGGATATTGAGGAGATTTTGTGGGATGTTTCTGGAATTTGGTGACATTTTTAAGAATTTTGTGGAATTTTTGTGGAATTTTGTAAGATGCTGAGGAGACTTGAAAAATTTTGTGGGATCTTCTCAGATTGTGTGGAAATTTGTGGAGATTTTGTGGGATGTTTGAGGAATTTGGTAGGGTTTTGAGAAGTTTTAGGGAATTTGGTGGGAGTTTTCTGCCATTTTGTGGGATTTTTCCTTAAATTTTGTGGGATATTTCTGGAATTACGTGGAAGTTTTGTGGAATTTTGAGGGATATTGATGAGACTTGAAGAATTTTGACGGATATTTGTGGAATTTTGTGGGAACTGGAGGTGATTTTGTGGGATGTTTCTGGAATTTGGTGACATTTTTAAGAATTTTGTGGAATTTTTGTGGAATTTTGTGGGATTCTGAGGAGACTTGAAGAATTTTTTTTTATTTTTCTTAGATTGTGTGGAAATTTGTGGAGATTTTGTGGGATGTTTCTGGAATCTGGTAGGGTTTTGAGAAGGTGTAGGGAATTTGGTGGGAGTTTTCTGCCATTTTATGGGGTTTTCCTTTAATTTTGTGGGATATTGAGGAGATTTTGTGGGCTGTTTCAGGAATTTGGTGACATTTTTAAGAATTTTGTGGAATTTTTGTGGAATTTTGTGGGATTCTGAGGAGACTTGAAGAATTTTGTGGAATTTTCTTAGATTGTGTGGAAATTTGTGGAGATTTTGTGGGATGTTTCTGGAATTTGGTGACATTTTTAAGAATTTTGTGGAATTTTTGTGGAATTTTGTGGAATTATGAGGAGACTTGAAGAATTTTGTGGGATTTTCTTAGATTGTGTGGAAATTTGTGGAGATTTTGTGGGATGTTTCTGGAATCTGGTAGGGTTTTGAGAAGGTGTAGGGAATTTGGTGGGAGTTTTCTGCCATTTTATGGGGTTTTCCTTTAATTATGTGGGATATTGAGGAGATTTTGTGGGATGTTTCAGGAATTTGGTGACATTTTTAAGAATTTTGTGGAATTTTTGTGGAATTTTGTAAGATGCTGAGGAGACTTGAAGAATTTTGTGGGATCTTCTCAGATTGTGTGGAAATTTGTGGAGATTTTGTGGGATGTTTCAGGAATTTGGTAGGGTTTTGAGAAGTTTTAGGGAATTTGGTGGGAGTTTTCTGCCATTTTGTGGGATTGTTCCTTAAATTTTGTGGGCTGTTTCTGGAATTACGTGGGGGTTTTGTGGAATTTTGAGAGATATTGAGGAGACAAGAAGAATTTTGAGTCAATTATCTTAGATTCTGTGGAACTTGGTCAAGATTTTGTGGGCTATTTCAAATATTTGATATGGTTTTGAGAAGATTTAAGGATTTTTTTGTGACTTTTCTGCAATTTTGTGGGATTTGGCTGCAATTTTGTGGGATTTTTCTGAATGTTGTGGGATTTTTCTGGAATTTTGAGGGATGTTGATGAGACTTGAAGAATTTTGAAGGATATTTCTGGAATTGTGTGGAAATTGGAGGAGATTTTTTGGGATGTTTCTGGAATTTGGTGACAAGTTTAAGAATTTTGTGGAATTTTTGTGGAATTTTGTGGAATTATGAGGAGAGTTGAAGAATTTTGTGGGATTTTTCTTAGATTGTGTGGAAATTTGTGGAGATTTTGTGGGATTGTTCCTTGAATTTGTTTGTGTATAGAGACGATTTAGGGAATTTTGTGGAAGTTTATTGCCATTTTGTTGGATTGTTCCTTAAATTTTGTGGGATATTTCTAGAATTACATGGGGGTTTTGTGGAATTTTGAGGGATATTGATGAGACTTGAGGAATTTTGAAGGATATTTGTGGAATTTTGTGGGAATTGGAGGTGATTTTGTGGGGTGTTTCTGGAATTTGGTGACATATTTATGAATTTTGTGGAATTTTTGTGGAATTTTGTAAGATGCTGAGGAGACTTGAAGAATTTTGTGGGATCTTCTCAGATTGTGTGGAAATTTGTGGAGATTTTGTGGGATGTTTCAGGAATTTGGTAGAGTTTTGAGAAGTTTTAGGGAATTTGGTGGGAGTTTTCTGCCATTTTGTGGGATTTTTCCTTAAATTTTGTGGGATATTTCTGGAATTACGTGGGGGTTTTGTGGAATTTTGAGGGATATTGATGAGACTTGAAGAATTTTGAAGGATATTTGTGGAATTTTGTGGGAACTGGAGGTGATTTTGTGGGATGTTTCTGGAATTTGGTGACATTTTTAAGAATTTTGTGTAATTTTTGTGGAATTTTGTAAGATGCTGAGGAGACTTGAAGAATTTTGTGGGATCTTCTCAGATTGTGTGGAAATTTGTGGAGATTTTGTGGGATGTTTCAGGAATTTGGTAGAGTTTTGAGAAGTTTTAGGGAATTTGGTGGGAGTTTTCTGCCATTTTGTGGGATTGTTCCTTAAATTTTGTGGGATATTTCTGGAATTACATGGGGGTTTTGTGGAATTTTGAGAGATATTGAGGAGACAAGAAGAATTTTGAGTCAATTATCTTAGATTCTGTGGAACTTGTTCAAGATTTTGTGGGATATTTCAAATATTTGATATGGTTTTGAGAAGATTTAAGGATTTTTTTGTGACTTTTCTGCAATTTTGTGGGATTTGGCTGCAATTTTGAGGGATTTTTTCTGAATGTTGTGGGATTTTTCTGGAATTTTGAGGGATGTTGATGAGACTTGAAGAATTTTGAAGGATATTTCTGGAATTGTGTGGAAATTGGAGGAGATTTTGTGGGATGTTTCTGGAATTTGGTGACAAGTTTAAGAATTTTGTGGAAATTTTGTGGAATTATGAGGAGACTTGAAGAATTTTGTGGGATTTTTCTTAGATTGTGTGGATATTTGTGGAGATTTTGTGGGATTGTTCCTTGAATTTGTTTGTGTATAGAGATGATTTAGGGAATTTTGTGGAAGTTTATTGCCATTTTGTGGGATTGTTCCATAAATTTTGTGGGATATTTCTAGAATTACATGGGGGTTTTGTGGAATTTTGAGGGATATTGATGAGACTTGAAGAATTTTGAAGGATATTTGTGGAATTTTGTGGGAATTGGAGGTGATTTTGTGGGATGTTTCTGGAATTTGGTGACATATTTAAGAATTTTGTGGAATTTTTGTGGAATTTTGTAAGATGCTGAGGAGACTTGAAGAATTTTGTGGGATCTTCTCAGATTGTGTGGAAATTTGTGGAGATTTTGTGGGATGTTTCAGGAATTTGGTAGGGTTTTGAGAAGGTGTAGGGAATTTGGTGGGAGTTTTCTGCCATTTTATGGGGTTTTCCTTTAATTTTGTGGGATATTGAGGAGATTTTGTGGGATGTTTCTGGAATCTGGTAGGGTTTTGAGAAGGTGTAGGGAATTTGGTGGGAGTTTTCTGCCATTTTATGGGGTTTTCCTTTAATTATGTGGGATATTGAGGAGATTTTGTGGGATGTTTCAGGAATTTGGTGACATTTTTAAGAATTTTGTGGAATTTTTGTGGAATTTTGTAAGATGCTGAGGAGACTTGAAGAATTTTGTGGGATCTTCTCAGATTGTGTGGAAATTTGTGGAGATTTTGTGGGATGTTTGAGGAATTTGGTAGGGTTTTGAGAAGTTTTAGGGAATTTGGTGGGAGTTTTCTGCCATTTTGTGGGATTTTTCCTTAAATTTTGTGGGATATTTCTGGAATTACGTGGGGGTTTTGTGGAATTTTGAGGGATATTGATGAGACTTGAGGAATTTTGAAGGATATTTGTGGAATTTTGTCGGAATTGGAGGTGATTTTGTGGGATGTTTCTGGAATTTGGTGACATATTTAAGAATTTTGTGGAATTTTTGTGGAATTTTGTAAGATGCTGAGGAGACTTGAAGAATTTTGTGGGATCTTCTCAGATTGTGTGGAAATTTGTGGAGATTTTGTGGGATGTTTCAGGAATTTGGTAGGGTTTTGAGAAGGTGTAGGGAATTTGGTGGGAGTTTTCTGCCATTTTATGGGGTTTTCCTTTAATTTTGTGGGATATTGAGGAGATTTTGTGGGATGTTTCTGGAATTTGGTGACATTTTTAAGAATTTTCTGGAATTTTTGTGGAATTTTGTAAGATGCTGAGGAGACTTGAAGAATTTTGTGGGATCTTCTCAGATTGTGTGGAAATTTGTGGAGATTTTGTGGGATGTTTGAGGAATTTGGTAGGGTTTTGAGAAGTTTTAGGGAATTTGGTGGGAGTTTTCTGCCATTTTGTGGGATTTTTCCTTAAATTTTGTGGGATATTTCTGGAATTACGTGGGGGTTTTGTGGAATTTTGAGGGATATTGATGAGACTTGAAGAATTTTGAAGGATATTTGTGGAATTTTGTGGGAACTGGAGGTGATTTTGTGGGATGTTTCTGGAATTTGGTGACATTTTTAAGAATTTTGTGGAATTTTTGTGGAATTTTGTGGGATTCTGAGGAGACTTGAAGAATTTTTTTTTATTTTTCTTAGATTGTGTGGAAATTTGTGGAGATTTTGTGGGATGTTTCTGGAATCTGGTAGGGTTTTGAGAAGGTGTAGGGAATTTGGTGGGAGTTTTCTGCCATTTTATGGGGTTTTCCTTTAATTTTGTGGGATATTGAGGAGATTTTGTGGGCTGTTTCAGGAATTTGGTGACATTTTTAAGAATTTTGTGGAATTTTTGTGGAATTTTGTGGGATTCTGAGGAGACTTGAAGAATTTTGTGGAATTTTCTTAGATTGTGTGGAAATTTGTGGAGATTTTGTGGGATGTTTCTGGAATTTGGTGACATTTTTAAGAATTTTGTGGAATTTTTGTGGAATTTTGTGGAATTATGAGGAGACTTGAAGAATTTTGTGGGATTTTCTTAGATTGTGTTGAAATTTGTGGAGATTTTGTGGGATGTTTCTGGAATCTGGTAGGGTTTTGAGAAGGTGTAGGGAATTTGGTGGGAGTTTTCTGCCATTTTATGGGGTTTTCCTTTAATTATGTGGGATATTGAGGAGATTTTGTGGGATGTTTCAGGAATTTTGTGACATTTTTAAGAATTTTGTGGAATTTTTGTGGAATTTTGTAAGATGCTGAGGAGACTTGAAGAATTTTGTGGGATCTTCTCAGATTGTGTGGAAATTTGTGGAGATTTTGTGGGATGTTTGAGGAATTTGGTAGGGTTTTGAGAAGTTTTAGGGAATTTGGTGGGAGTTTTCTGCCATTTTGTGGGATTGTTCCTTAAATTTTGTGGGCTGTTTCTGGAATTACGTGGGGGTTTTGTGGAATTTTGAGAGATATTGAGGAGACAAGAAGAATTTTGAGTCAATTATCTTAGATTCTGTGGAACTTGGTCAAGATTTTGTGGGCTATTTCAAATATTTGATATGGTTTTGAGAAGATTTAAGGATTTTTTTGTGACTTTTCTGCAATTTTGTGGGATTTGGCTGCAATTTTGTGGGATTTTTCTGAATGTTGTGGGATTTTTCTGGAATTTTGAGGGATGTTGATGAGACTTGAAGAATTTTGAAGGATATTTCTGGAATTGTGTGGAAATTGGAGGAGATTTTGTGGGATGTTTCTGGAATTTGGTGACAAGTTTAAGAATTTTGTGGAATTTTTGTGGAATTTTGTGGAATTATGAGGAGACTTGAAGAATTTTGTGGGATTTTTCTTAGATTGTGTGGAAATTTGTGGAGATTTTGTGGGATTGTTCCTTGAATTTGTTTGTGTATAGAGACGATTTAGGGAATTTTGTGGAAGTTTATTGCCATTTTGTTGGATTGTTCCTTAAATTTTGTGGGATATTTCTAGAATTACATGGGGGTTTTGTGGAATTTTGAGGGATATTGATGAGACTTGAGGAATTTTGAAGGATATTTTTGGAATTTTGTGGGAATTGGAGGTGATTTTGTGGGGTGTTTCTGGAATTTGGTGACATATTTAAGAATTTTGTGGAATTTTTGTGGAATTTTGTAAGATGCTGAGGAGACTTGAAGAATTTTGTGGGATATTCTCAGATTGTGTGGAAATTTGTGGAGATTTTGTGGGATGTTTCAGGAATTTGGTAGAGTTTTGAGAAGTTTTAGGGAATTTGGTGGGAGTTTTCTGCCATTTTGTGGGATTTTTCCTTAAATTTTGTGGGATATTTCTGGAATTACGTGGGGGTTTTGTGGAATTTTGAGGGATATTGATGAGACTTGAAGAATTTTGAAGGATATTTGTGGAATTTTGTGGGAACTGGAGGTGATTTTGTGGGATGTTTCTGGAATTTGGTGACATTTTTAAGAATTTTGTGTAATTTTTGTGGAATTTTGTAAGATGCTGAGGAGACTTGAAGAATTTTGTGGGATCTTCTCAGATTGTGTGGAAATTTGTGGAGATTTTGTGGGATGTTTCAGGAATTTGGTAGAGTTTTGAGAAGTTTTAGGGAATTTGGTGGGAGTTTTCTGCCATTTTGTGGGATTGTTCCTTAAATTTTGTGGGATATTTCTGGAATTACATGGGGGTTTTGTGGAATTTTGAGAGATATTGAGGAGACAAGAAGAATTTTGAGTCAATTATCTTAGATTCTGTGGAACTTGTTCAAGATTTTGTGGGATATTTCAAATATTTGATATGGTTTTGAGAAGATTTAAGGATTTTTTTGTGACTTTTCTGCAATTTTGTGGGATTTGGCTGCAATTTTGAGGGATTTTTTCTGAATGTTGTGGGATTTTTCTGGAATTTTGAGGGATGTTGATGAGACTTGAAGAATTTTGAAGGATATTTCTGGAATTGTGTGGAAATTGGAGGAGATTTTGTGGGATGTTTCTGGAATTTGGTGACAAGTTTAAGAATTTTGTGGAAATTTTGTGGAATTATGAGGAGACTTGAAGAATTTTGTGGGATTTTTCTTAGATTGTGTGGAAATTTGTGGAGATTTTGTGGGATTGTTCCTTGAATTTGTTTGTGTATAGAGACGATTTAGGGAATTTTGTGGAAGTTTATTGCCATTTTGTGGGATTGTTCCATAAATTTTGTGGGATATTTCTAGAATTACATGGGGGTTTTGTGGAATTTTGAGGGATATTGATGAGACTTGAAGAATTTTGAAGGATATTTGTGGAATTTTTTGGGAATTGGAGGTGATTTTGTGGGATGTTTCTGGAATTTGGTGACATATTTAAGAATTTTGTGGAATTTTTGTGGAATTTTGTAAGATGCTGAGGAGACTTGAAGAATTTTGTGGGATCTTCTCAGATTGTGTGGAAATTTGTGGAGATTTTGTGGGATGTTTCAGGAATTTGGTAGGGTTTTGAGAAGGTGTAGGGAATTTGGTGGGAGTTTTCTGCCATTTTATGGGGTTTTCCTTTAATTTTGTGGGATATTGAGAAGATTTTGTGGGATGTTTCTGGAATTTGGTGACATTTTTAAGAATTTTGTGGAATTTTTGTGGAATTTTGTGGAATTATGAGGAGACTTGAAGAATTTTTTTTTATTTTTCTTAGATTGTGTGGAAATTTGTGGAGATTTTGTGGGATGTTTCTGGAATCTGGTAGGGTTTTGAGAAGGTGTAGGGAATTTGGTGGGAGTTTTCTGCCATTTTATGGGGTTTTCCTTTAATTATGTGGGATATTGAGGAGATTTTGTGGGATGTTTCAGGAATTTGGTGACATTTTTAAGAATTTTGTGGAATTTTTGTGGAATTTTGTAAGATGCTGAGGAGACTTGAAGAATTTTGTGGGATCTTCTCAGATTGTGTGGAAATTTGTGGAGATTTTGTGGGATGTTTGAGGAATTTGGTAGGGTTTTGAGAAGTTTTAGGGAATTTGGTGGGAGTTTTCTGCCATTTTGTGGGATTTTTCCTTAAATTTTGTGGGATATTTCTGGAATTACGTGGGGGTTTTGTGGAATTTTGAGGGATATTGATGAGACTTGAAGAATTTTGAAGGATATTTGTGGAATTTTGTGGGAACTGGAGGTGATTTTGTGGGATGTTTCTGGAATTTGGTGACATTTTTAAGAATTTTGTGGAATTTTTGTGGAATTTTGTGGAATTATGAGGAGACTTGAAGAATTTTTTTTTATTTTTCTTAGATTGTGTGGAAATTTGTGGAGATTTTGTTGGATGTTTCTGGAATCTGGTAGGGTTTTGAGAAGGTGTAGGGAATTTGGTGGGAGTTTTCTGCCATTTTATGGGGTTTTCCTTTAATTTTGTGGGATATTGAGGAGATTTTGTGGGATGTTTCAGGAATTTGGTGACATTTTTAAGAATTTTGTGGAATTTTTGTGGAATTTTGTAAGATGCTGAGGAGACTTGAAGAATTTTGTGGGATCTTCTCAGATTGTGTGGAAATTTGTGGAGATTTTGTGGGATGTTTGAGGAATTTGGTAGGGTTTTGAGAAGTTTTAGGGAATTTGGTGGGAGTTTTCTGCCATTTTGTGGGATTTTTCCTTAAATTTTGTGGGATATTTCTGGAATTACGTGGGGGTTTTGTGGAATTTTGAGGGATATTGATGAGACTTGAAGAATTTTGAAGGATATTTGTGGTATTTTGTGGGAACTGGAGGTGATTTTGTGGGATGTTTCTGGAATTTGGTGACATTTTTAAGAATTTTGTGGAATTTTTGTGGAATTTTGTGGGATTCTGAGGAGACTTGAAGAATTTTTTTTTATTTTTCTTAGATTGTGTGGAAATTTGTGGAGATTTTGTGGGATGTTTCTGGAATCTGGTAGGGTTTTGAGAAGGTGTAGGGAATTTGGTGGGAGTTTTCTGCCATTTTATGGGGTTTTCCTTTAATTTTGTGGGATATTGAGGAGATTTTGTGGGATGTTTCAGGAATTTGGTGACATTTTTAAGAATTTTGTGGAATTTTTGTGGAATTTTGTAAGATGCTGAGGAGACTTGAAGAATTTTGTGGGATCTTCTCAGATTGTGTGGAAATTTGTGGAGATTTTGTGGGATGTTTGAGGAATTTGGTAGGGTTTTGAGAAGTTTTAGGGAATTTGGTGGGAGTTTTCTGCCATTTTGTGGGATTGTTCCTTAAATTTTGTGGGATATTTCTGGAATTACGTGGGGGTTTTGTGGAATTTTGAGGGATATTGATGAGACTTGAAGAATTTTGAAGGATATTTGTGGAATTTTGTGGGAACTGGAGGTGATTTTGTGGGATGTTTCTGGAATTTGGTGACATTTTTAAGAATTTTGTGGAATTTTTGTGGAATTTTGTGGAATTATGAGGAGACTTGAAGAATTTTTTTTTATTTTTCTTAGATTGTGTGGAAATTTGTGGAGATTTTGTGGGATGTTTCTGGAATCTGGTAGGGTTTTGAGAAGGTGTAGGGAATTTGGTGGGAGTTTTCTGCCATTTTATGGGGTTTTCCTTTAATTATGTGGGATATTGAGGAGATTTTGTGGGATGTTTCAGGAATTTGGTGACATTTTTAAGAATTTTTTGGAATTTTTGTGGAATTTTGTAAGATGCTGAGGAGACTTGAAGAATTTTGTGGGATCTTCTCAGATTGTGTGGAAATTTGTGGAGATTTTGTGGGATGTTTGAGGAATTTGGTAGGGTTTTGAGAGGTTTTAGGGAATTTGGTGGGAGTTTTCTGCCATTTTGTGGGATTGTTCCTTAAATTTTGTGGGATATTTCTGGAATTACGTGGGGGTTTTGTGGAATTTTGAGGGATATTGATGAGACTTGAAGAATTTTGAAGGATATTTGTGGAATTTTGTGGGAACTGGAGGTGATTTTGTGGGATGTTTCTGGAATTTGGTGACATTTTTAAGAATTTTGTGGAATTTTTGTGGAATTTTGTGGAATTATGAGGAGACTTGAAGAATTTTTTTTTATTTTTCTTAGATTGTGTGGAAATTTGTGGAGATTTTGTTGGATGTTTCTGGAATCTGGTAGGGTTTTGAGAAGGTGTAGGGAATTTGGTGGGAGTTTTCTGCCATTTTATGGGGTTTTCCTTTAATTTTGTGGGATATTGAGGAGATTTTGTGGGATGTTTCAGGAATTTGGTGACATTTTTAAGAATTTTGTGGAATTTTTGTGGAATTTTGTAAGATGCTGAGGAGACTTGAAGAATTTTGTGGGATCTTCTCAGATTGTGTGGAAATTTGTGGAGATTTTGTGGGATGTTTGAGGAATTTGGTAGGGTTTTGAGAAGTTTTAGGGAATTTGGTGGGAGTTTTCTGCCATTTTGTGGGATTTTTCCTTAAATTTTGTGGGATATTTCTGGAATTACGTGGGGGTTTTGTGGAATTTTGAGGGATATTGATGAGACTTGAAGAATTTTGAAGGATATTTGTGGTATTTTGTGGGAACTGGAGGTGATTTTGTGGGATGTTTCTGGAATTTGGTGACATTTTTAAGAATTTTGTGGAATTTTTGTGGAATTTTGTGGGATTCTGAGGAGACTTGAAGAATTTTTTTTTATTTTTCTTAGATTGTGTGGAAATTTGTGGAGATTTTGTGGGATGTTTCTGGAATCTGGTAGGGTTTTGAGAAGGTGTAGGGAATTTGGTGGGAGTTTTCTGCCATTTTATGGGGTTTTCCTTTAATTTTGTGGGATATTGAGGAGATTTTGTGGGATGTTTCAGGAATTTGGTGACATTTTTAAGAATTTTGTGGAATTTTTGTGGAATTTTGTAAGATGCTGAGGAGACTTGAAGAATTTTGTGGGATCTTCTCAGATTGTGTGGAAATTTGTGGAGATTTTGTGGGATGTTTGAGGAATTTGGTAGGGTTTTGAGAAGTTTTAGGGAATTTGGTGGGAGTTTTCTGCCATTTTGTGGGATTGTTCCTTAAATTTTGTGGGATATTTCTGGAATTACGTGGGGGTTTTGTGGAATTTTGAGGGATATTGATGAGACTTGAAGAATTTTGAAGGATATTTGTGGAATTTTGTGGGAACTGGAGGTGATTTTGTGGGATGTTTCTGGAATTTGGTGACATTTTTAAGAATTTTGTGGAATTTTTGTGGAATTTTGTGGAATTATGAGGAGACTTGAAGAATTTTTTTTTATTTTTCTTAGATTGTGTGGAAATTTGTGGAGATTTTGTGGGATGTTTCTGGAATCTGGTAGGGTTTTGAGAAGGTGTAGGGAATTTGGTGGGAGTTTTCTGCCATTTTATGGGGTTTTCCTTTAATTATGTGGGATATTGAGGAGATTTTGTGGGATGTTTCAGGAATTTGGTGACATTTTTAAGAATTTTTTGGAATTTTTGTGGAATTTTGTAAGATGCTGAGGAGACTTGAAGAATTTTGTGGGATCTTCTCAGATTGTGTGGAAATTTGTGGAGATTTTGTGGGATGTTTGAGGAATTTGGTAGGGTTTTGAGAGGTTTTAGGGAATTTGGTGGGAGTTTTCTGCCATTTTGTGGGATTGTTCCTTAAATTTTGTGGGATATTTCTGGAATTACGTGGGGGTTTTGTGGAATTTTGAGGGATATTGATGAGACTTGAAGAATTTTGAAGGATATTTGTGGAATTTTGTGGGAACTGGAGGTGATTTTGTGGGATGTTTCTGGAATTTGGTGACATTTTTAAGAATTTTGTGGAATTTTTGTGGAATTTTGTGGAATTATGAGGAGACTTGAAGAATTTTGTGGAATTTTCTTAGATTGTGTGGAAATTTGTGGAGATTTTGTGGGATGTTTCTGGAATCTGGTAGGGTTTTGAGAAGGTGTAGGGAATTTGGTGGGAGTTTTCTGCCATTTTATGGGGTTTTCCTTTAATTTTGTGGGATATTGAGGAGATTTTGTGGGATGTTTCAGGAATTTGGTGACATTTTTAAGAATTTTGTGGAATTTTTGTGGAATTTTGTAAGATGCTGAGGAGACTTGAAGAATTTTGTGGGATCTTCTCAGATTGTGTGGAAATTTGTGGAGATTTTGTGGGATGTTTGAGGAATTTGGTAGGGTTTTGAGAAGTTTTAGGGAATTTGGTGGGAGTTTTCTGCCATTTTGTGGGATTTTTCCTTAAATTTTGTGGGATATTTCTGGAATTACGTGGGGGTTTTGTGGAATTTTGAGGGATATTGATGAGACTTGAAGAATTTTGAAGGATATTTGTGGTATTTTGTGGGAACTGGAGGTGATTTTGTGGGATGTTTCTGGAATTTGGTGACATTTTTAAGAATTTTGTGGAATTTTTGTGGAATTTTGTGGGATTCTGAGGAGACTTGAAGAATTTTTTTTTATTTTTCTTAGATTGTGTGGAAATTTGTGGAGATTTTGTGGGATGTTTCTGGAATCTGGTAGGGTTTTGAGAAGCTGTAGGGAATTTGGTGGGAGTTTTCTGCCATTTTATGGGGTTTTCCTTTAATTTTGTGGGATATTGAGGAGATTTTGTGGGATGTTTCAGGAATTTGGTGACATTTTTAAGAATTTTGTGGAATTTTTGTGGAATTTTGTAAGATGCTGAGGAGACTTGAAGAATTTTGTGGGATCTTCTCAGATTGTGTGGAAATTTGTGGAGATTTTGTGGGATGTTTGAGGAATTTGGTAGGGTTTTGAGAAGTTTTAGGGAATTTGGTGGGAGTTTTCTGCCATTTTGTGGGATTGTTCCTTAAATTTTGTGGGATATTTCTGGAATTACATGGGGGTTTTGTGGAATTTTGAGGGATATTGATGAGACTTGAAGAATTTTGAAGGATATTTGTGGAATTTTGTGGGAACTGGAGGTGATTTTGTGGGATGTTTCTGGAATTTGGTGACATTTTTAAGAATTTTGTGGAATTTTTGTGGAATTTTGTGGAATTATGAGGAGACTTGAAGAATTTTTTTTTATTTTTCTTAGATTGTGTGGAAATTTGTGGAGATTTTGTGGGATGTTTCTGGAATCTGGTAGGGTTTTGAGAAGGTGTAGGGAATTTGGTGGGAGTTTTCTGCCATTTTATGGGGTTTTCCTTTAATTATGTGGGATATTGAGGAGATTTTGTGGGATGTTTCAGGAATTTGGTGACATTTTTAAGAATTTTTTGGAATTTTTGTGGAATTTTGTAAGATGCTGAGGAGACTTGAAGAATTTTGTGGGATCTTCTCAGATTGTGTGGAAATTTGTGGAGATTTTGTGGGATGTTTGAGGAATTTGGTAGGGTTTTGAGAGGTTTTAGGGAATTTGGTGGGAGTTTTCTGCCATTTTGTGGGATTGTTCCTTAAATTTTGTGGGATATTTCTGGAATTACGTGGGGGTTTTGTGGAATTTTGAGGGATATTGATGAGACTTGAAGAATTTTGAAGGATATTTGTGGAATTTTGTGGGAACTGGAGGTGATTTTGTGGGATGTTTCTGGAATTTGGTGACATTTTTAAGAATTTTGTGGAATTTTTGTGGAATTTTGTGGAATTATGAGGAGACTTGAAGAATTTTGTGGAATTTTCTTAGATTGTGTGGAAATTTGTGGAGATTTTGTGGGATGTTTCTGGAATCTGGTAGGGTTTTGAGAAGGTGTAGGGAATTTGGTGGGAGTTTTCTGCCATTTTATGGGGTTTTCCTTTAATTATGTGGGATATTGAGGAGATTTTGTGGGATGTTTCAGGAATTTGGTGACATTTTTAAGAATTTAGTGGAATTTTTGTGGAATTTTGTAAGATGCTGAGGAGACTTGAAGAATTTTGTGGGATCTTCTCAGATTGTGTGGAAATTTGTGGAGATTTTGTGGGATGTTTGAGGAATTTGGTAGGGTTTTGAGAAGTTTTAGGGAATTTGGTGGGAGTTTTCTGCCATTTTGTGGGATTGTTCCTTAAATTTTGTGGGCTGTTTCTGGAATTACGTGGGGGTTTTGTGGAATTTTGAGAGATATTGAGGAGACAAGAAGAATTTTGAGTCAATTATCTTAGATTCTGTGGAACTTTGTCAAGATTTTGTGGGCTATTTCAAATATTTGATATGGTTTTGAGAAGATTTAAGGATTTTTTTGTTACTTTTCTGCAATTTTGTGGGATTTGGCTGCAATTTTGTGGGATTTTTTCTGAATGTTGTGGGATTTTTCTGGAATGTTGTGGGATATTGATGAGACTTGAAGAATTTTGAAGGATATTTCTGAAATTGGGTGGAAATTGGAGGAGATTTTGTGGGATGTTTCTGGAATTTGGTGACAAGTTTAAGAATTTTGTGGAATTTTTGTGGAATTTTGTGGGGTATTGAGGAGAGTTGAAGAATTTTGTGGGATTTTTCTTAGATTGTGTGGAAATTTGTGGAGATTTTGTGGGATTGTTCCTTGAATTTGTTTGTGTATAGAGACGATTTAGGGAATTTTGTGGAAGTTTATTGCCATTTTATTGGATTGTTCCTTAAATTTTGTGGGATATTTCTAGAATTACATGGGGGTTTTGTGGAATTTTGAGGGATATTGATGAGACTTGAGGAATTTTGAAGGATATTTGTGGAATTTTGTGGGAATTGGAGGTGATTTTGTGGGATGTTTCTGGAATTTGGTGACATATTTAAGAATTTTGTGGAATTTTTGTGGAATTTTGTAAGATGCTGAGGAGACTTGAAGAATTTTGTGGGATCTTCTCAGATTGTGTGGAAATTTGTGGAGATTTTGTGGGATGTTTGAGGAATTTGGTAGGGTTTTGAGAGGTTTTAGGGAATTTGGTGGGAGTTTTCTGCCATTTTGTGGGATTGTTCCTTAAATTTTGTGGGATATTTCTGGAATTACGTGGGGGTTTTGTGGAATTTTGAGGGATATTGATGAGACTTGAAGAATTTTGAAGGATATTTGTGGAATTTTGTGGGAACTGGAGGTGATTTTGTGGGATGTTTCTGGAATTTGGTGACATTTTTAAGAATTTTGTGGAATTTTTGTGGAATTTTTTGGAATTATGAGGAGACTTGAAGAATTTTTTTTTATTTTTCTTAGATTGTGTGAAAATTTGTGGAGATTTTGTTGGATGTTTCTGGAATCTGGTAGGGTTTTGAGAAGGTGTAGGGAATTTGGTGGGAGTTTTCTGCCATTTTATGGGGTTTTCCTTTAATTTTGTGGGATATTGAGGAGATTTTGTGGGATGTTTCAGGAATTTGGTGACATTTTTAAGAATTTTGTGGAATTTTTGTGGAATTTTGTAAGATGCTGAGGAGACTTGAAGAATTTTGTGGGATCTTCTCAGATTGTGTGGAAATTTGTGGAGATTTTGTGGGATGTTTGAGGAATTTGGTAGAGTTTTGAGAAGTTTTAGGGAATTTGGTGGGAGTTTTCTGCCATTTTGTGGGATTTTTCCTTAAATTTTGTGGGATATTTCTGGAATTACATGGGGGTTTTGTGGAATTTTGAGGGATATTGATGAGACTTGAAGAATTTTGAAGGATATTTGTGGAATTTTGTGGGAACTGGAGGTGATTTTGTGGGATGTTTCTGGAATTTGGTGACATTTTTAAGAATTTTGTGGAATTTTTGTGGAATTTTGTAAGATGCTGAGGAGACTTGAAGAATTTTGTGGGATCTTCTCAGATTGTGTGGAAATTTGTGGAGATTTTGTGGGATGTTTGAGGAATTTGGTAGGGTTTTGAGAAGTTTTAGGGAATTTGGTGGGAGTTTTCTGCCATTTTGTGGGATTGTTCCTTAAATTTTGTGGGCTGTTTCTGGAATTACGTGGGGGTTTTGTGGAATTTTGAGAGATATTGAGGAGACAAGAAGAATTTTGAGTCAATTATCTTAGATTCTGTGGAATTTGGTAAAGATTTTGTGGGCTATTTCAAATATTTGATATGGTTTTGAGAAGATTTAAGGATTTTTTTGTGACTTTTCTGCAATTTTGTGGGATTTGGCTGCAATTTTGTGGGATTTTTTCTGAATGTTGTGGGATTTTTCTGGAATGTTGTGGGATATTGATGAGACTTGAAGAATTTTGAAGGATATTTCTGGAATTGTGTGGAAATTGGAGGAGATTTTGTGGGATGTTTCTGGAATTTGGTGACAAGTTTAAGAATTTTGTGGAATTTTTGTGGAATTTTGTGGGGTATTGAGGAGAGTTGAAGAATTTTGTGGGATTTTTCTTAGATTGTGTGGAAATTTGTGGAGATTTTGTGGGATTGTTCCTTGAATTTGTTTGTGTATAGAGACGATTTAGGGAATTTTGTGGAAGTTTATTGCCATTTTGTTGGATTGTTCCTTAAATTTTGTGGGATATTTCTAGAATTACATGGGGGTTTTGTGGAATTTTGAGGGATATTGATGAGACTTGAGGAATTTTGAAGGATATTTGTGGAATTTTGTGGGAATTGGAGGTGATTTTGTGGGATGTTTCAGGAATTTGGTGACATTTTTAAGAATTTTGTGGAATTTTTGTGGAATTTTGTAAGATGCTGAGGAGACTTGAAGAATTTTGTGGGATCTTCTCAGATTGTGTGGAAATTTGTGGAGATTTTGTGGGATGTTTCAGGAATTTGGTAGAGTTTTGAGAAGTTTTATGGAATTTGGTGGGAGTTTTCTGCCATTTTGTGGGATTTTTCCTTAAATTTTGTGGGATATTTCTGGAATTACATGGGGGTTTTGTGGAATTTTGAGGGATATTGATGAGACTTGAAGAATTTTGAAGGATATTTGTGGAATTTTGTGGGAACTGGAGGTGATTTTGTGGGATGTTTATGGAATTTGGTGACATTTTTAAGAATTTTGTGGAATTTTTGTGGAATTTTGTGGAATTATGAGGAGACTTGAAGAATTTTTTTTTATTTTTCTTAGATTGTGTGAAAATTTGTGGAGATTTTGTTGGATGTTTCTGGAATCTGGTAGGGTTTTGAGAAGGTGTAGGGAATTTGGTGGGAGTTTTCTGCCATTTTATGGGGTTTTCCTTTAATTTTGTGGGATATTGAGGAGATTTTGTGGGATGTTTCAGGAATTTGGTGACATTTTTAAGAATTTTGTGGAATTTTTGTGGAATTTTGTAAGATTCTGAGGAGACTTGAAGAATTTTGTGGGATCTTCTCAGATTGTGTGGAAATTTGTGGAGATTTTGTGGGATGTTTCAGGAATTTGGTAGGGTTTTGAGAAGTTTTAGGGAATTTGGTGGGAGTTTTCTGCCATTTTGTGGGATTGTTCCTTAAATTTTGTGGGCTGTTTCTGGAATTACGTGGGGGTTTTGTGGAATTTTGAGAGATATTGAGGAGACAAGAAGAATTTTGAGTCAATTATCTTAGATTCTGTGGAACTTGGTAAAGATTTTGTGGCATATTTCAGATATTTGATATGGTTTTGAGAAGATTTAAGGATTTTTTTGTGACATTTCTGCAATTTTGTGGGATTTGGCTACAATTTTGTGGGATTTTTTCTGAATGTTGTGGGATTTTTCTGGAATGTTGTGGGATATTGATGAGACTTGAAGAATTTTGAAGGATATTTCTGGAATTGTGTGGAAATTGGAGGAGATTTTGTGGGATGTTTCTGGAATTTGGTGACAAGTTTAAGAATTTTGTGGAATTTTTGTGGAATTTTGTGGAATTATGAGGAGACTTGAAGAATTTTTTTTGATTTTTCTTAGATTGTGTGGAAATTTGTGGAGATTTTATGGGATGTTTCTGGAATTTGTTCGGGTATAGAGACAATTTTTAGGGAATTTTGTGGAAGTTTATTGCCATTTTGTTGGATTGTTCCTTAAATTTTGTGGGATATTTCTGGAATTACATGGGGGTTTTGTGGAATTTTGAGGGATGTTGATGAGACTTGAAGAATTTTGAAGGATATTTCTGGAATTTTGAGGAAATTGGAGGAGATTTTTTGGGATGTTTCAG
The DNA here is from genome assembly GCF_971803275.1 of Cyanistes caeruleus. Classification (NCBI taxonomy): domain Eukaryota; kingdom Metazoa; phylum Chordata; class Aves; order Passeriformes; family Paridae; genus Cyanistes; species Cyanistes caeruleus. Next base: position 29,581 of record NW_028255931.1, on the reverse strand, counting down.
GAATTTGGTGACATTTTTAAGAATTTTGTGGAATTTTTGTGGAATTTTGTAAGATGCTGAGGAGACTTGAAGAATTTTGTGGGATCTTCTCAGATTGTGTGGAAATTTGTGGAGATTTTGTGGGATGTTTCAGGAATTTGGTAGAGTTTTGAGAAGTTTTATGGAATTTGGTGGGAGTTTTCTGCCATTTTGTGGGATTTTTCCTTAAATTTTGTGGGATATTTCTGGAATTACATGGGGGTTTTGTGGAATTTTGAGGGATATTGATGAGACTTGAAGAATTTTGAAGGATATTTGTGGAATTTTGTGGGAACTGGAGGTGATTTTGTGGGATGTTTATGGAATTTGGTGACATTTTTAAGAATTTTGTGGAATTTTTGTGGAATTTTGTGGAATTATGAGGAGACTTGAAGAATTTTTTTTTATTTTTCTTAGATTGTGTGGAAATTTGTGGAGATTTTGTGGGATGTTTCTGGAATCTGGTAGGGTTTTGAGAAGGTGTAGGGAATTTGGTGGGAGTTTTCTGCCATTTTATGGGGTTTTCCTTTAATTTTGTGGGATATTGAGGAGATTTTGTGGGATGTTTCAGGAATTTGGTGACATTTTTAAGAATTTTGTGGAATTTTTGTGGAATTTTGTAAGATTCTGAGGAGACTTGAAGAATTTTGTGGGATCTTCTCAGATTGTGTGGAAATTTGTGGAGATTTTGTGGGATGTTTCAGGAATTTGGTAGGGTTTTGAGAAGTTTTAGGGAATTTGGTGGGAGTTTTCTGCCATTTTGTGGGATTGTTCCTTAAATTTTGTGGGCTGTTTCTGGAATTACGTGGGGGTTTTGTGGAATTTTGAGAGATATTGAGGAGACAAGAAGAATTTTGAGTCAATTATCTTAGATTCTGTGGAACTTGGTAAAGATTTTGTGGCATATTTCAGATATTTGATATGGTTTTGAGAAGATTTAAGGATTTTTTTGTGACATTTCTGCAATTTTGTGGGATTTGGCTACAATTTTGTGGGATTTTTTCTGAATGTTGTGGGATTTTTCTGGAATGTTGTGGGATATTGATGAGACTTGAAGAATTTTGAAGGATATTTCTGGAATTGTGTGGAAATTGGAGGAGATTTTGTGGGATGTTTCTGGAATTTGGTGACAAGTTTAAGAATTTTGTGGAATTTTTGTGGAATTTTGTGGAATTATGAGGAGACTTGAAGAATTTTTTTTGATTTTTCTTAGATTGTGTGGAAATTTGTGGAGATTTTATGGGATGTTTCTGGAATTTGTTCGGGTATAGAGACAATTTTTAGGGAATTTTGTGGAAGTTTATTGCCATTTTGTTGGATTGTTCCTTAAATTTTGTGGGATATTTCTGGAATTACATGGGGGTTTTGTGGAATTTTGAGGGATGTTGATGAGACTTGAAGAATTTTGAAGGATATTTCTGGAATTTTGAGGAAATTGGAGGAGATTTTTTGGTATGTTTCTGGAATTTGGTGACATTTTTAAGAATTTTGTGGAATTTTTTTGGAATTTTGTGGGATTCTGAGGAGACTTGAAGAATTTTGTGGAATTTTCTTAGATTGTGTGGAAATTTGTGGAGATTTTGTGGGATGTTTCTGGAATCTGGTAGGGTTTTGAGAAGGTGTAGGGAATTTGGTGGGAGTTTTCTGCCATTTTGTGGGATTGTTCCTTAAATTTTGTGGGATATTTCTGGAATTACGTGGGGGTTTTGTGGAATTTTGAGGGATATTGATGAGACTTGAAGAATTTTGAAGGATATTTGTGGAATTTTGTGGGAACTGGAGGTGATTTTGTGGGATGTTTCTGGAATTTGGTGACATTTTTAAGAATTTTGTGGAATTTTTGTGGAATTTTGTGGAATTATGAGGAGACTTGAAGAATTTTTTTTTATTTTTCTTAGATTGTGTGAAAATTTGTGGAGATTTTGTTGGATGTTTCTGGAATCTGGTAGGGTTTTGAGAAGGTGTAGGGAATTTGGTGGGAGTTTTCTGCCATTTTATGGGGTTTTCCTTTAATTTTGTGGGATATTGAGGAGATTTTGTGGGATGTTTCAGGAATTTGGTGACATTTTTAAGAATTTTGTGGAATTTTTGTGGAATTTTGTAAGATGCTGAGGAGACTTGAAGAATTTTGTGGGATCTTCTCAGATTGTGTGGAAATTTGTGGAGATTTTGTGGGATGTTTGAGGAATTTGGTAGAGTTTTGAGAAGTTTTAGGGAATTTGGTGGGAGTTTTCTGCCATTTTGTGGGATTTTTCCTTAAATTTTGTGGGATATTTCTGGAATTACATGGGGGTTTTGTGGAATTTTGAGGGATATTGATGAGACTTGAAGAATTTTGAAGGATATTTGTGGAATTTTGTGGGAACTGGAGGTGATTTTGTGGGATGTTTCTGGAATTTGGTGACATTTTTAAGAATTTTGTGGAATTTTTGTGGAATTTTGTAAGATGCTGAGGAGACTTGAAGAATTTTGTGGGATCTTCTCAGATTGTGTGGAAATTTGTGGAGATTTTGTGGGATGTTTGAGGAATTTGGTAGGGTTTTGAGAAGTTTTAGGGAATTTGGTGGGAGTTTTCTGCCATTTTGTGGGATTGTTCCTTAAATTTTGTGGGCTGTTTCTGGAATTACGTGGGGGTTTTGTGGAATTTTGAGAGATATTGAGGAGACAAGAAGAATTTTGAGTCAATTATCTTAGATTCTGTGGAACTTGGTAAAGATTTTGTGGCATATTTCAGATATTTGATATGGTTTTGAGAAGATTTAAGGATTTTTTTGTGACATTTCTGCAATTTTGTGGGATTTGGCTACAATTTTGTGGGATTTTTTCTGAATGTTGTGGGATTTTTCTGGAATGTTGTGGGATATTGATGAGACTTGAAGAATTTTGAAGGATATTTCTGGAATTGTGTGGAAATTGGAGGAGATTTTGTGGGATGTTTCTGGAATTTGGTGACAAGTTTAAGAATTTTGTGGAATTTTTGTGGAATTTTGTGGAATTATGAGGAGACTTGAAGAATTTTTTTTGATTTTTCTTAGATTGTGTGGAAATTTGTGGAGATTTTATGGGATGTTTCTGGAATTTGTTCGGGTATAGAGACAATTTTTAGGGAATTTTGTGGAAGTTTATTGCCATTTTGTTGGATTGTTCCTTAAATTTTGTGGGATATTTCTGGAATTACATGGGGGTTTTGTGGAATTTTGAGGGATGTTGATGAGACTTGAAGAATTTTGAAGGATATTTCTGGAATTTTGAGGAAATTGGAGGAGATTTTTTGGTATGTTTCTGGAATTTGGTGACATTTTTAAGAATTTTGTGGAATTTTTTTGGAATTTTGTGGGATTCTGAGGAGACTTGAAGAATTTTGTGGAATTTTCTTAGATTGTGTGGAAATTTGTGGAGATTTTGTGGGATGTTTCTGGAATCTGGTAGGGTTTTGAGAAGGTGTAGGGAATTTGGTGGGAGTTTTCTGCCATTTTGTGGGATTGTTCCTTAAATTTTGTGGGATATTTCTGGAATTACGTGGGGGTTTTGTGGAATTTTGAGGGATATTGATGAGACTTGAAGAATTTTGAAGGATATTTGTGGAATTTTGTGGGAACTGGAGGTGATTTTGTGGGATGTTTCTGGAATTTGGTGACATTTTTAAGAATTTTGTGGAATTTTTGTGGAATTTTGTGGAATTATGAGGAGACTTGAAGAATTTTTTTTTATTTTTCTTAGATTGTGTGAAAATTTGTGGAGATTTTGTTGGATGTTTCTGGAATCTGGTAGGGTTTTGAGAAGGTGTAGGGAATTTGGTGGGAGTTTTCTGCCATTTTATGGGGTTTTCCTTTAATTTTGTGGGATATTGAGGAGATTTTGTGGGATGTTTCAGGAATTTGGTGACATTTTTAAGAATTTTGTGGAATTTTTGTGGAATTTTGTAAGATGCTGAGGAGACTTGAAGAATTTTGTGGGATCTTCTCAGATTGTGTGGAAATTTGTGGAGATTTTGTGGGATGTTTGAGGAATTTGGTAGAGTTTTGAGAAGTTTTAGGGAATTTGGTGGGAGTTTTCTGCCATTTTGTGGGATTTTTCCTTAAATTTTGTGGGATATTTCTGGAATTACATGGGGGTTTTGTGGAATTTTGAGGGATATTGATGAGACTTGAAGAATTTTGAAGGATATTTGTGGAATTTTGTGGGAACTGGAGGTGATTTTGTGGGATGTTTCTGGAATTTGGTGACATTTTTAAGAATTTTGTGGAATTTTTGTGGAATTTTGTAAGATGCTGAGGAGACTTGAAGAATTTTGTGGGATCTTCTCAGATTGTGTGGAAATTTGTGGAGATTTTGTGGGATGTTTGAGGAATTTGGTAGGGTTTTGAGAAGTTTTAGGGAATTTGGTGGGAGTTTTCTGCCATTTTGTGGGATTGTTCCTTAAATTTTGTGGGCTGTTTCTGGAATTACGTGGGGGTTTTGTGGAATTTTGAGAGATATTGAGGAGACAAGAAGAATTTTGAGTCAATTATCTTAGATTCTGTGGAATTTGGTAAAGATTTTGTGGGCTATTTCAAATATTTGATATGGTTTTGAGAAGATTTAAGGATTTTTTTGTGACTTTTCTGCAATTTTGTGGGATTTGGCTGCAATTTTGTGGGATTTTTTCTGAATGTTGTGGGATTTTTCTGGAATGTTGTGGGATATTGATGAGACTTGAAGAATTTTGAAGGATATTTCTGGAATTGTGTGGAAATTGGAGGAGATTTTGTGGGATGTTTCTGGAATTTGGTGACAAGTTTAAGAATTTTGTGGAATTTTTGTGGAATTTTGTGGGGTATTGAGGAGAGTTGAAGAATTTTGTGGGATTTTTCTTAGATTGTGTGGAAATTTGTGGAGATTTTGTGGGATTGTTCCTTGAATTTGTTTGTGTATAGAGACGATTTAGGGAATTTTGTGGAAGTTTATTGCCATTTTGTTGGATTGTTCCTTAAATTTTGTGGGATATTTCTAGAATTACATGGGGGTTTTGTGGAATTTTGAGGGATATTGATGAGACTTGAGGAATTTTGAAGGATATTTGTGGAATTTTGTGGGAATTGGAGGTGATTTTGTGGGATGTTTCAGGAATTTGGTGACATTTTTAAGAATTTTGTGGAATTTTTGTGGAATTTTGTAAGATGCTGAGGAGACTTGAAGAATTTTGTGGGATCTTCTCAGATTGTGTGGAAATTTGTGGAGATTTTGTGGGATGTTTCAGGAATTTGGTAGAGTTTTGAGAAGTTTTATGGAATTTGGTGGGAGTTTTCTGCCATTTTGTGGGATTTTTCCTTAAATTTTGTGGGATATTTCTGGAATTACATGGGGGTTTTGTGGAATTTTGAGGGATATTGATGAGACTTGAAGAATTTTGAAGGATATTTGTGGAATTTTGTGGGAACTGGAGGTGATTTTGTGGGATGTTTATGGAATTTGGTGACATTTTTAAGAATTTTGTGGAATTTTTGTGGAATTTTGTGGAATTATGAGGAGACTTGAAGAATTTTTTTTTATTTTTCTTAGATTGTGTGGAAATTTGTGGAGATTTTGTGGGATGTTTCTGGAATCTGGTAGGGTTTTGAGAAGGTGTAGGGAATTTGGTGGGAGTTTTCTGCCATTTTATGGGGTTTTCCTTTAATTTTGTGGGATATTGAGGAGATTTTGTGGGATGTTTCAGGAATTTGGTGACATTTTTAAGAATTTTGTGGAATTTTTGTGGAATTTTGTAAGATTCTGAGGAGACTTGAAGAATTTTGTGGGATCTTCTCAGATTGTGTGGAAATTTGTGGAGATTTTGTGGGATGTTTCAGGAATTTGGTAGGGTTTTGAGAAGTTTTAGGGAATTTGGTGGGAGTTTTCTGCCATTTTGTGGGATTGTTCCTTAAATTTTGTGGGCTGTTTCTGGAATTACGTGGGGGTTTTGTGGAATTTTGAGAGATATTGAGGAGACAAGAAGAATTTTGAGTCAATTATCTTAGATTCTGTGGAACTTGGTAAAGATTTTGTGGCATATTTCAGATATTTGATATGGTTTTGAGAAGATTTAAGGATTTTTTTGTGACATTTCTGCAATTTTGTGGGATTTGGCTACAATTTTGTGGGATTTTTTCTGAATGTTGTGGGATTTTTCTGGAATGTTGTGGGATATTGATGAGACTTGAAGAATTTTGAAGGATATTTCTGGAATTGTGTGGAAATTGGAGGAGATTTTGTGGGATGTTTCTGGAATTTGGTGACAAGTTTAAGAATTTTGTGGAATTTTTGTGGAATTTTGTGGAATTATGAGGAGACTTGAAGAATTTTTTTTGATTTTTCTTAGATTGTGTGGAAATTTGTGGAGATTTTATGGGATGTTTCTGGAATTTGTTCGGGTATAGAGACAATTTTTAGGGAATTTTGTGGAAGTTTATTGCCATTTTGTTGGATTGTTCCTTAAATTTTGTGGGATATTTCTGGAATTACATGGGGGTTTTGTGGAATTTTGAGGGATGTTGATGAGACTTGAAGAATTTTGAAGGATATTTCTGGAATTTTGAGGAAATTGGAGGAGATTTTTTGGGATGTTTCAGGAATTTGGTGACATTTTTAAGAATTTTGTGGAATTTTTGTGGAATTTTGTAAGATGCTGAGGAGACTTGAAGAATTTTGTGGGATCTTCTCAGATTGTGTGGAAATTTGTGGAGATTTTGTGGGATGTTTCAGGAATTTGGTAGAGTTTTGAGAAGTTTTATGGAATTTGGTGGGAGTTTTCTGCCATTTTGTCGGATTTTTCCTTAAATTTTGTGGGATATTTCTGGAATTACATGGGGGTTTTGTGGAATTTTGAGGGATATTGATGAGACTTGAAGAATTTTGAAGGATATTTGTGGAATTTTGTGGGAACTGGAGGTGATTTTGTGGGATGTTTATGGAATTTGCTGACATTTTTAAGAATTTTGTGGAATTTTTGTGGAATTTTGTGGAATTATGAGGAGACTTGAAGAATTTTTTTTTATTTTTCTTAGATTGTGTGGAAATTTGTGGAGATTTTGTGGGATGTTTCTGGAATCTGGTAGGGTTTTGAGAAGGTGTAGGGAATTTGGTGGGAGTTTTCTGCCATTTTATGGGGTTTTCCTTTAATTTTGTGGGATATTGAGGAGATTTTGTGGGATGTTTCAGGAATTTGGTGACATTTTTAAGAATTTTGTGGAATTTTTGTGGAATTTTGTAAGATTCTGAGGAGACTTGAAGAATTTTGTGGGATCTTCTCAGATTGTGTGGAAATTTGTGGAGATTTTGTGGGATGTTTCAGGAATTTGGTAGGGTTTTGAGAAGTTTTAGGGAATTTGGTGGGAGTTTTCTGCCATTTTGTGGGATTGTTCCTTAAATTTTGTGGGCTGTTTCTGGAATTACGTGGGGGTTTTGTGGAATTTTGAGAGATATTGAGGAGACAAGAAGAATTTTGAGTCAATTATCTTAGATTCTGTGGAACTTGGTAAAGATTTTGTGGCATATTTCAGATATTTGATATGGTTTTGAGAAGATTTAAGGATTTTTTTGTGACATTTCTGCAATTTTGTGGGATTTGGCTACAATTTTGTGGGATTTTTTCTGAATGTTGTGGGATTTTTCTGGAATGTTGTGGGATATTGATGAGACTTGAAGAATTTTGAAGGATATTTCTGGAATTGTGTGGAAATTGGAGGAGATTTTGTGGGATGTTTCTGGAATTTGGTGACAAGTTTAAGAATTTTGTGGAATTTTTGTGGAATTTTGTGGAATTATGAGGAGACTTGAAGAATTTTTTTTGATTTTTCTTAGATTGTGTGGAAATTTGTGGAGATTTTATGGGATGTTTCTGGAATTTGTTCGGGTATAGAGACAATTTTTAGGGAATTTTGTGGAAGTTTATTGCCATTTTGTTGGATTGTTCCTTAAATTTTGTGGGATATTTCTGGAATTACATGGGGGTTTTGTGGAATTTTGAGGGATGTTGATGAGACTTGAAGAATTTTGAAGGATATTTCTGGAATTTTGAGGAAATTGGAGGAGATTTTTTGGGATGTTTCAGGAATTTGGTGACATTTTTAAGAATTTTGTGGAATTTTTGTGGAATTTTGTAAGATGCTGAGGAGACTTGAAGAATTTTGTGGGATCTTCTCAGATTGTGTGGAAATTTGTGGAGATTTTGTGGGATGTTTCAGGAATTTGGTAGAGTTTTGAGAAGTTTTATGGAATTTGGTGGGAGTTTTCTGCCATTTTGTGGGATTTTTCCTTAAATTTTGTGGGATATTTCTGGAATTACATGGGGGTTTTGTGGAATTTTGAGGGATATTGATGAGACTTGAAGAATTTTGAAGGATATTTGTGGAATTTTGTGGGAACTGGAGGTGATTTTGTGGGATGTTTATGGAATTTGGTGACATTTTTAAGAATTTTGTGGAATTTTTGTGGAATTTTGTGGAATTATGAGGAGACTTGAAGAATTTTTTTTTATTTTTCTTAGATTGTGTGGAAATTTGTGGAGATTTTGTGGGATGTTTCTGGAATCTGGTAGGGTTTTGAGAAGGTGTAGGGAATTTGGTGGGAGTTTTCTGCCATTTTATGGGGTTTTCCTTTAATTTTGTGGGATATTGAGGAGATTTTGTGGGATGTTTCAGGAATTTGGTGACATTTTTAAGAATTTTGTGGAATTTTTGTGGAATTTTGTAAGATTCTGAGGAGACTTGAAGAATTTTGTGGGATCTTCTCAGATTGTGTGGAAATTTGTGGAGATTTTGTGGGATGTTTCAGGAATTTGGTAGGGTTTTGAGAAGTTTTAGGGAATTTGGTGGGAGTTTTCTGCCATTTTGTGGGATTGTTCCTTAAATTTTGTGGGCTGTTTCTGGAATTACGTGGGGGTTTTGTGGAATTTTGAGAGATATTGAGGAGACAAGAAGAATTTTGAGTCAATTATCTTAGATTCTGTGGAACTTGGTAAAGATTTTGTGGCATATTTCAGATATTTGATATGGTTTTGAGAAGATTTAAGGATTTTTTTGTGACATTTCTGCAATTTTGTGGGATTTGGCTACAATTTTGTGGGATTTTTTCTGAATGTTGTGGGATTTTTCTGGAATGTTGTGGGATATTGATGAGACTTGAAGAATTTTGAAGGATATTTCTGGAATTGTGTGGAAATTGGAGGAGATTTTGTGGGATGTTTCTGGAATTTGGTGACAAGTTTAAGAATTTTGTGGAATTTTTGTGGAATTTTGTGGAATTATGAGGAGACTTGAAGAATTTTTTTTGATTTTTCTTAGATTGTGTGGAAATTTGTGGAGATTTTATGGGATGTTTCTGGAATTTGTTCGGGTATAGAGACAATTTTTAGGGAATTTTGTGGAAGTTTATTGCCATTTTGTTGGATTGTTCCTTAAATTTTGTGGGATATTTCTGGAATTACATGGGGGTTTTGTGGAATTTTGAGGGATGTTGATGAGACTTGAAGAATTTTGAAGGATATTTCTGGAATTTTGAGGAAATTGGAGGAGATTTTTTGGTATGTTTCTGGAATTTGGTGACATTTTTAAGAATTTTGTGGAATTTTTTTGGAATTTTGTGGGATTCTGAGGAGACTTGAAGAATTTTGTGGAATTTTCTTAGATTGTGTGGAAATTTGTGGAGATTTTGTGGGATGTTTCTGGAATCTGGTAGGGTTTTGAGAAGGTGTAGGGAATTTGGTGGGAGTTTTCTGCCATTTTGTGGGATTGTTCCTTAAATTTTGTGGGATATTTCTGGAATTACGTGGGGGTTTTGTGGAATTTTGAGGGATATTGATGAGACTTGAAGAATTTTGAAGGATATTTGTGGAATTTTGTGGGAACTGGAGGTGATTTTGTGGGATGTTTCTGGAATTTGGTGACATTTTTAAGAATTTTGTGGAATTTTTGTGGAATTTTGTGGAATTATGAGGAGACTTGAAGAATTTTTTTTTATTTTTCTTAGATTGTGTGAAAATTTGTGGAGATTTTGTTGGATGTTTCTGGAATCTGGTAGGGTTTTGAGAAGGTGTAGGGAATTTGGTGGGAGTTTTCTGCCATTTTATGGGGTTTTCCTTTAATTTTGTGGGATATTGAGGAGATTTTGTGGGATGTTTCAGGAATTTGGTGACATTTTTAAGAATTTTGTGGAATTTTTGTGGAATTTTGTAAGATGCTGAGGAGACTTGAAGAATTTTGTGGGATCTTCTCAGATTGTGTGGAAATTTGTGGAGATTTTGTGGGATGTTTGAGGAATTTGGTAGAGTTTTGAGAAGTTTTAGGGAATTTGGTGGGAGTTTTCTGCCATTTTGTGGGATTTTTCCTTAAATTTTGTGGGATATTTCTGGAATTACATGGGGGTTTTGTGGAATTTTGAGGGATATTGATGAGACTTGAAGAATTTTGAAGGATATTTGTGGAATTTTGTGGGAACTGGAGGTGATTTTGTGGGATGTTTCTGGAATTTGGTGACATTTTTAAGAATTTTGTGGAATTTTTGTGGAATTTTGTAAGATGCTGAGGAGACTTGAAGAATTTTGTGGGATCTTCTCAGATTGTGTGGAAATTTGTGGAGATTTTGTGGGATGTTTGAGGAATTTGGTAGGGTTTTGAGAAGTTTTAGGGAATTTGGTGGGAGTTTTCTGCCATTTTGTGGGATTGTTCCTTAAATTTTGTGGGCTGTTTCTGGAATTACGTGGGGGTTTTGTGGAATTTTGAGAGATATTGAGGAGACAAGAAGAATTTTGAGTCAATTATCTTAGATTCTGTGGAATTTGGTAAAGATTTTGTGGGCTATTTCAAATATTTGATATGGTTTTGAGAAGATTTAAGGATTTTTTTGTGACTTTTCTGCAATTTTGTGGGATTTGGCTGCAATTTTGTGGGATTTTTTCTGAATGTTGTGGGATTTTTCTGGAATGTTGTGGGATATTGATGAGACTTGAAGAATTTTGAAGGATATTTCTGGAATTGTGTGGAAATTGGAGGAGATTTTGTGGGATGTTTCTGGAATTTGGTGACAAGTTTAAGAATTTTGTGGAATTTTTGTGGAATTTTGTGGGGTATTGAGGAGAGTTGAAGAATTTTGTGGGATTTTTCTTAGATTGTGTGGAAATTTGTGGAGATTTTGTGGGATTGTTCCTTGAATTTGTTTGTGTATAGAGACGATTTAGGGAATTTTGTGGAAGTTTATTGCCATTTTGTTGGATTGTTCCTTAAATTTTGTGGGATATTTCTAGAATTACATGGGGGTTTTGTGGAATTTTGAGGGATATTGATGAGACTTGAGGAATTTTGAAGGATATTTGTGGAATTTTGTGGGAATTGGAGGTGATTTTGTGGGATGTTTCAGGAATTTGGTGACATTTTTAAGAATTTTGTGGAATTTTTGTGGAATTTTGTAAGATGCTGAGGAGACTTGAAGAATTTTGTGGGATCTTCTCAGATTGTGTGGAAATTTGTGGAGATTTTGTGGGATGTTTCAGGAATTTGGTAGAGTTTTGAGAAGTTTTATGGAATTTGGTGGGAGTTTTCTGCCATTTTGTGGGATTTTTCCTTAAATTTTGTGGGATATTTCTGGAATTACATGGGGGTTTTGTGGAATTTTGAGGGATATTGATGAGACTTGAAGAATTTTGAAGGATATTTGTGGAATTTTGTGGGAACTGGAGGTGATTTTGTGGGATGTTTATGGAATTTGGTGACATTTTTAAGAATTTTGTGGAATTTTTGTGGAATTTTGTGGAATTATGAGGAGACTTGAAGAATTTTTTTTTATTTTTCTTAGATTGTGTGGAAATTTGTGGAGATTTTGTGGGATGTTTCTGGAATCTGGTAGGGTTTTGAGAAGGTGTAGGGAATTTGGTGGGAGTTTTCTGCCATTTTATGGGGTTTTCCTTTAATTTTGTGGGATATTGAGGAGATTTTGTGGGATGTTTCAGGAATTTGGTGACATTTTTAAGAATTTTGTGGAATTTTTGTGGAATTTTGTAAGATTCTGAGGAGACTTGAAGAATTTTGTGGGATCTTCTCAGATTGTGTGGAAATTTGTGGAGATTTTGTGGGATGTTTCAGGAATTTGGTAGGGTTTTGAGAAGTTTTAGGGAATTTGGTGGGAGTTTTCTGCCATTTTGTGGGATTGTTCCTTAAATTTTGTGGGCTGTTTCTGGAATTACGTGGGGGTTTTGTGGAATTTTGAGAGATATTGAGGAGACAAGAAGAATTTTGAGTCAATTATCTTAGATTCTGTGGAACTTGGTAAAGATTTTGTGGCATATTTCAGATATTTGATATGGTTTTGAGAAGATTTAAGGATTTTTTTGTGACATTTCTGCAATTTTGTGGGATTTGGCTACAATTTTGTGGGATTTTTTCTGAATGTTGTGGGATTTTTCTGGAATGTTGTGGGATATTGATGAGACGTGAAGAATTTTGAAGGATATTTCTGGAATTGTGTGGAAATTGGAGGAGATTTTGTGGGATGTTTCTGGAATTTGGTGACAAGTTTAAGAATTTTGTGGAATTTTTGTGGAATTTTGTGGAATTATGAGGAGACTTGAAGAATTTTTTTTGATTTTTCTTAGATTGTGTGGAAATTTGTGGAGATTTTATGGGATGTTTCTGGAATTTGTTCGGGTATAGAGACAATTTTTAGGGAATTTTGTGGAAGTTTATTGCCATTTTGTTGGATTGTTCCTTAAATTTTGTGGGATATTTCTGGAATTACATGGGGGTTTTGTGGAATTTTGAGGGATGTTGATGAGACTTGAAGAATTTTGAAGGATATTTCTGGAATTTTGAGGAAATTGGAGGAGATTTTTTGGGATGTTTCAGGAATTTGGTGACATTTTTAAGAATTTTGTGGAATTTTTGTGGAATTTTGTAAGATGCTGAGGAGACTTGAAGAATTTTGTGGGATCTTCTCAGATTGTGTGGAAATTTGTGGAGATTTTGTGGGATGTTTCAGGAATTTGGTAGAGTTTTGAGAAGTTTTATGGAATTTGGTGGGAGTTTTCTGCCATTTTGTCGGATTTTTCCTTAAATTTTGTGGGATATTTCTGGAATTACATGGGGGTTTTGTGGAATTTTGAGGGATATTGATGAGACTTGAAGAATTTTGAAGGATATTTGTGGAATTTTGTGGGAACTGGAGGTGATTTTGTGGGATGTTTATGGAATTTGGTGACATTTTTAAGAATTTTGTGGAATTTTTGTGGAATTTTGTGGAATTATGAGGAGACTTGAAGAATTTTTTTTTATTTTTCTTAGATTGTGTGGAAATTTGTGGAGATTTTGTGGGATGTTTCTGGAATCTGGTAGGGTTTTGAGAAGGTGTAGGGAATTTGGTGGGAGTTTTCTGCCATTTTATGGGGTTTTCCTTTAATTTTGTGGGATATTGAGGAGATTTTGTGGGATGTTTCAGGAATTTGGTGACATTTTTAAGAATTTTGTGGAATTTTTGTGGAATTTTGTAAGATTCTGAGGAGACTTGAAGAATTTTGTGGGATCTTCTCAGATTGTGTGGAAATTTGTGGAGATTTTGTGGGATGTTTCAGGAATTTGGTAGGGTTTTGAGAAGTTTTAGGGAATTTGGTGGGAGTTTTCTGCCATTTTGTGGGATTGTTCCTTAAATTTTGTGGGCTGTTTCTGGAATTACGTGGGGGTTTTGTGGAATTTTGAGAGATATTGAGGAGACAAGAAGAATTTTGAGTCAATTATCTTAGATTCTGTGGAACTTGGTAAAGATTTTGTGGCATATTTCAGATATTTGATATGGTTTTGAGAAGATTTAAGGATTTTTTTGTGACATTTCTGCAATTTTGTGGGATTTGGCTACAATTTTGTGGGATTTTTTCTGAATGTTGTGGGATTTTTCTGGAATGTTGTGGGATATTGATGAGACTTGAAGAATTTTGAAGGATATTTCTGGAATTGTGTGGAAATTGGAGGAGATTTTGTGGGATGTTTCTGGAATTTGGTGACAAGTTTAAGAATTTTGTGGAATTTTTGTGGAATTTTGTGGAATTATGAGGAGACTTGAAGAATTTTTTTTGATTTTTCTTAGATTGTGTGGAAATTTGTGGAGATTTTATGGGATGTTTCTGGAATTTGTTCGGGTATAGAGACAATTTTTAGGGAATTTTGTGGAAGTTTATTGCCATTTTGTTGGATTGTTCCTTAAATTTTGTGGGATATTTCTGGAATTACATGGGGGTTTTGTGGAATTTTGAGGGATGTTGATGAGACTTGAAGAATTTTGAAGGATATTTCTGGAATTTTGAGGAAATTGGAGGAGATTTTTTGGTATGTTTCTGGAATTTGGTGACATTTTTAAGAATTTTGTGGAATTTTTTTGGAATTTTGTGGGATTCTGAGGAGACTTGAAGAATTTTGTGGAATTTTCTTAGATTGTGTGGAAATTTGTGGAGATTTTGTGGGATGTTTCTGGAATCTGGTAGGGTTTTGAGAAGGTGTAGGGAATTTGGTGGGAGTTTTCTGCCATTTTGTGGGATTGTTCCTTAAATTTTGTGGGATATTTCTGGAATTACGTGGGGGTTTTGTGGAATTTTGAGGGATATTGATGAGACTTGAAGAATTTTGAAGGATATTTGTGGAATTTTGTGGGAACTGGAGGTGATTTTGTGGGATGTTTCTGGAATTTGGTGACATTTTTAAGAATTTTGTGGAATTTTTGTGGAATTTTGTGGAATTATGAGGAGACTTGAAGAATTTTTTTTTATTTTTCTTAGATTGTGTGAAAATTTGTGGAGATTTTGTTGGATGTTTCTGGAATCTGGTAGGGTTTTGAGAAGGTGTAGGGAATTTGGTGGGAGTTTTCTGCCATTTTATGGGGTTTTCCTTTAATTTTGTGGGATATTGAGGAGATTTTGTGGGATGTTTCAGGAATTTGGTGACATTTTTAAGAATTTTGTGGAATTTTTGTGGAATTTTGTAAGATGCTGAGGAGACTTGAAGAATTTTGTGGGATCTTCTCAGATTGTGTGGAAATTTGTGGAGATTTTGTGGGATGTTTGAGGAATTTGGTAGGGTTTTGAGAAGTTTTAGGGAATTTGGTGGGAGTTTTCTGCCATTTTGTGGGATTTTTCCTTAAATTTTGTGGGATATTTCTGGAATTACGTGGGGGTTTTGTGGAATTTTGAGGGATATTGATGAGACTTGAAGAATTTTGAAGGATATTTGTGGAATTTTGTGGGAACTGGAGGTGATTTTGTGGGATGTTTCTGGAATTTGGTGACATTTTTAAGAATTTTGTGGAATTTTTGTGGAATTTTGTGGAATTATGAGGAGACTTGAAGAATTTTTTTTTATTTTTCTTAGATTGTGTGGAAATTTGTGGAGATTTTGTGGGATGTTTCTGGAATCTGGTAGGGTTTTGAGAAGGTGTAGGGAATTTGGTGGGAGTTTTCTGCCATTTTATGGGGTTTTCCTTTAATTATGTGGGATATTGAGGAGATTTTGTGGGATGTTTCAGGAATTTGGTGACATTTTTAAGAATTTTGTGGAATTTTTGTGGAATTTTGTAAGATGCTGAGGAGACTTGAAGAATTCTGTGGAATTTTCTTAGATTGTGTGGAAATTTGTGGAGATTTTGTGGGATGTTTGAGGAATTTGGTAGGGTTTTGAGAGGTTTTAGGGAATTTGGTGGGAGTTTTCTGCCATTTTGTGGGATTGTTCCTTAAATTTTGTGGGATATTTCTGGAATTACGTGGGGGTTTTGTGGAATTTTGAGGGATATTGATGAGACTTGAAGAATTTTGAAGGATATTTGTGGAATTTTGTGGGAACTGGAGGTGATTTTGTGGGATGTTTCTGGAATTTGGTGACATTTTTAAGAATTTTGTGGAATTTTTGTGGAATTTTGTGGAATTATGAGGAGACTTGAAGAATTTTTTTTTATTTTTCTTAGATTGTGTGGAAATTTGTGGAGATTTTGTGGGATGTTTCTGGAATCTGGTAGGGTTTTGAGAAGGTGTAGGGAATTTGGTGGGAGTTTTCTGCCATTTTATGGGGTTTTCCTTTAATTTTGTGGGATATTGAGGAGATTTTGTGGGATGTTTCAGGAATTTGGTGACATTTTTAAGAATTTTGTGGAATTTTTGTGGAATTTTGTAAGATGCTGAGGAGACTTGAAGAATTTTGTGGGATCTTCTCAGATTGTGTGGAAATTTGTGGAGATTTTGTGGGATGTTTGAGGAATTTGGTAGGGTTTTGAGAAGTTTTAGGGAATTTGGTGGGAGTTTTCTGCCATTTTGTGGGATTGTTCCTTAAATTTTGTGGGCTGTTTCTGGAATTACGTGGGGGTTTTGTGGAATTTTGAGAGATATTGAGGAGACAAGAAGAATTTTGAGTCAATTATCTTAGATTCTGTGGAACTTGGTCAAGATTTTGTGGGCTATTTCAAATATTTGATATGGTTTTGAGAAGATTTAAGGATTTTTTGGTGACTTTTCTGCAATTTTGTGGGATTTGGCTGCAATTTTGTGGGATTTTTTCTGAATGTTGTGGGATTTTTTCTGAATGTTGTGGGATATTGATGAGACTTGAAGAATTTTGAAGGATATTTCTGGAATTGTGTGGAAATTGGAGGAGATTTTGTGGGATGTTTCTGGAATTTGGTGACATTTTTAAGAATTTTGTGGAATTTTTGTGGAATTTTGTGGAATTATGAGGAGACTTGAAGAATTTTTTTGGATTTTTCTTAGATTGTGTGGAAATTTGTGGAGATTTTGTGGGATTGTTCCTTGAATTTGTTCGTGTATAGAGACAATTTAGGGAATTTTGTGGAAGTTTATTGCCCTTTTGTTGGATTGTTCCTTAAATTTTGTGGGATATTTCTGGAATTACATGGGGGTTTTGTGGAATTTTGAGGGATATTGATGAGACTTGAAGAATTTTGAAGGATATTTGTGGAATTTTGTGGGAATTGGAGGTGATTTTTTGGGATGTTTCTAGAATTTGGTGACATTTTTGAGAATTTTGTGGAATTTTTTTAGAATTTTGTGGGATTCTGAGGAGACTTGAAGAATTTTGTGTATTTTTCTTAGATTGTGTGGAAATTTGTGGAGATTTTGTGGGATGTTTCTGGAATCTGGTAGGGTTTTGAGAAGGTGTAGGGAATTTGGTGGGAGTTTTCTGCCATTTTATGGGGTTTTCCTTTAATTTTGTGGGATATTGAGGAGATTTTGTGGGATGTTTCAGGAATTTGGTGACATTTTATAAGAATTTAGTGGAATTTTTGTGGAATTTTGTAAGATTCTGAGGAGACTTGAAGAATTTTGTGGGATCTTCTCAGATTGTGTGGAAATTTGTGGAGATTTTGTGGGATGTTTCAGGAATTTGGTAGAGTTTAGAGAAGTTTTAGGGAATTTGGTGGGAGTTTTCTGCCATTTTGTGGGATTGTTCCTTAAATTTTGTGGGCTGTTTCTGGAATTACGTGGGGGTTTTGTGGAATTTTGAGGGATATTGAGGAGACAAGAAGAATTTTGAGTCAATTATCTTAGATTCTGAGGAACTTGGTAAAGATTTTGTGGGATATTTCAAATATTTGATATGGTTTTGAGAAGATTTAAGGATTTTTTGGTGACTTTTCTGCAATTTTGTGGGATTTGGCTGCAACTTTGTGGGATTTTTTCTGAATGTTGTGGGATTTTTCTGGAATGTTGTGGGATATTGATGAGACTTGAAGAATTTTGAAGGATATTTCTGGAATTTTGTGGAAATTGGAGGAGATTTTGTGGGATGTTTCTGGAATTTGGTGACATTTTTAAGAATTTAGTGGAATTTTTGTGGAATTTTGTGGAATTATGAGGAGAGTTGAAGAATTTTGTGGGATATTTCTCAGATTGTGTGGAAATTTGTGGAGATTTTGTGGGATGTTTCTGGAATCTGGTAGGATTTGAGAAGGTGTAGGGAATTTGGTGGGAGTTTTCTGCCATTTTATGGGGTTTTCCTTTAATTTTGTGGGATATTGAGGAGATTTTGTGGGATGTTTCAGGAATTTGGTGACATTTTATAAGAATTTAGTGGAATTTTTGTGGAATTTTGTAAGATTCTGAGGAGACTTGAAGAATTTTGTGGGATCTTCTCCAATTGTGTGGAAATTTGTGGAGATTTTGTGGGATGTTTCAGGAATTTGGTAGAGTTTTGAGAAGTTTTAGGGAATTTTGTGGGAGTTTTCTGCTGTTTTATGGGATTTTTGCATCTATTTTGTGGGCTGTTTCTGGAATTACGTATGGGTTTTGTGGAATTTTGAGGGATATTGAGGAGACTTGAAGAATTTTGAAGGATATTTCTGGAATTGTGTGGAAATTGGAGGAGATTTTGTGGGATGTTTCTGGAATTTGGTGACAAGTTTAAGAATTTTGTGGAATTTTTGTGGAATTTTGTGGGGTATTGAGGAGAGTTGAAGAATTTTGTGGGATTTTTCTTAGATTGTGTGGAAATTTGTGGAGATTTTGTGGGATTGTTCCTTGAATTTGTTCGTGTATAGAGACAATTTAGGGAATTTTGTGGAAGTTTATTGCCCTTTTGTTGGATTGTTCCTTAAATTTTGTGGGATATTTCTGGAATTACATGGGGGTTTTGTGGAATTTTGAGGGATATTGATGAGACTTGAAGAAATTTGAAGGATATTTGTGGAATTTTGTGGGAATTGGAGGAGATTTTTTTGGGATGTTTCTAGAATTTGGTGACATTTTTGAGAATTTTGTGGAATTTGGTTAGAATTTTTTGGGATTCTGAGGAGACTTGAAGAATTTTGTGGAATTTTCTTAGATTGTGTGGAAATTTGTGGAGATTTTGTGGGATGTTTCTGGAATTTGGTCGAGTTTAGAGACTATTTAGGGAATTTGGTGGGAGTTTTCTGCTATTTTATGGGGTTTTCCTTTAATTTTGTGGGATATTGAGGAGATTTTGTGGGATGTTTCAGGAATTTGGTGACATTTTTAAGAATTTAGTGGAATTTTTGTGGAATTTTGTAAGATTCTGAGGAGACTTGAAGAATTTTGTGGGATCTTCTCAGATTGTGTGGAAATTTGTGGAGATTTTGTGGGATGTTTCAGGAATTTGGTAGAGTTTTGAGAAGTTTTAGGGAATTTGGTGGGAGTTTTCTGCCCTTTTGTTGGATTGTTCCTTAAATTTTGTGGGCTGTTTCTGGAATTACGTGTGGGTTTTGTGGAATTTTGAGGGATATTGAGGAGACAAGAAGAATTTTGAGTCAATTGTCTTAGATTCTGAGGAACTTGGTAAAGATTTTGTGGGATATTTCAAATATTTGATATGGTTTTGAGAAGATTTAAGGATTTTTTGGTGACTTTTCTGCAATTTTGTGGGATTTGGCTGCAATTTTGTGGGATTTTTTCTGAATGTTGTGGGATTTTTCTGGAATGTTGTGGGATATTGATGAGACTTGAAGAATTTTGAAGGATATTTCTGGAATTGTGTGGAAATTGGAGGAGATTTTGTGGGATGTTTCTGGAATTTGGTGACAAGTTTAAGAATTTTGTGGAATTTTTGTGGAATTTTGTGGGGTATTGAGGAGAGTTGAAGAATTTTGTGGGATTTTTCTTAGATTGTGTGGAAATTTGTGGAGATTTTGTGGGATGTTTCTGGAATCTGGTAGGATTTGAGAAGGTGTAGGGAATTTGGTGGGAGTTTTCTGCCATTTTATGGGGTTTTCCTTTAATTTTGTGGGATATTGAGGAGATTTTGTGGGATGTTTCAGGAATTTGGTGACATTTTATAAGAATTTAGTGGAATTTTTGTGGAATTTTGTGGGGTATTGAGGAGAGTTGAAGAATTTTGTGGGATCTTCTCCAATTGTGTGGAAATTTGTGGAGATTTTGTGGGATGTTTCAGGAATTTGGTAGAGTTTTGAGAAGTTTTAGGGAATTTTGTGGGAGTTTTCTGCTATTTTATGGGATTTTTGCATCTATTTTGTGGGCTGTTTCTGGAATTACGTGTGGGTTTTGTGGAATTTTGAGGGATATTGAGGAGACTTGAAGAATTTTGAAGGTTATTTCTGGAATTTTGAGGAAATTGGAGGAAATTTTTTGGGATGTTTCTGGAATTTGGTAACATTTTAAAGAATTCTGTAGAATTTTGGTGGAATTTTTTTTAGAATTTTGAGGGATTCTGAGGAGACCTGAAGAATTTTGTGGGATTTTTCTTAGATTGTGTGGAAATTTGTGGAGATTTTGTGGGATGTTTCAGGAATTTGGTAGAGTTTTGAGAAGTTTTAGGGAATTTGGTGGGAGTTTTCTGCCATTTTGTGGGATTGTTCCTTAAATTTTGTGGGCTGTTTCTGGAATTACGTGGGGGTTTTGTGGAATTTTGAGGGATATTGAGGAGACAAGAAGAATTTTGAGTCAATTATCTTAGATTCTGTGGAACTTGGTAAAGATTTTGTGGGATATTTCAAATATTTGATATGGTTTTGAGAAGATTTAAGGATTTTTTGGTGACTTTTCTGCAATTTTGTGGGATTTGGCTGCAATTTTGTGGGATTTTTTCTGAATGTTGTGGGATTTTTCTGGAATGTTGTGGGATATTGATGAGACTTGAAGAATTTTGAAGGATATTTCTGGAATTTTGTGGAAATTGGAGGAGATTTTGTGGGATGTTTCTGGAATTTGGTGACATTTTTAAGAATTTTGTGGAATTTTTGTGGAATTTTGTGGAATTATGAGGAGGGTTGAAGAATTTTGTGGGATTTTTCTTAGATTGTGTTGAAATTTGTGGAGATTTTGTGGGATTGTTCCTTGAATTTGTTTGTGTATAGAGACAATTTAGGGAATTTTGTGGAAGTTTATTGCCCTTTTGTTGGATTGTTCCTTAAATTTTGTGGGATATTTCTGGAATTACATGGGGGTTTTGTGGAATTTTGAGGGATATTGATGAGACTTGAAGAATTTTGAAGGATATTTGTGGAATTTTGTGGGAATTGGAGGTGATTTTTTGGGATGTTTCTAGAATTTGGTGACATTTTTGAGAATTATGTGGAATTTGGTTAGAATTTTTTGGGATTCTGAGGAGACTTGAAGAATTTTGTGGAATTTTCTTAGATTGTGTGGAAATTTGTGGAGATTTTGTGGGATGTTTCTGGAATTTGGTCGAGTTTAGAGACTATTTAGGGAATTTGGTGGGAGTTTTCTGCTATTTTATGGGGTTTTCCTTTAATTTTGTGGGATATTGAGGAGATTTTGTGGGATGTTTCAGGAATTTGGTGACATTTTTAAGAATTTAGTGGAATTTTTGTGGAATTTTGTAAGATTCTGAGGAGACTTGAAGAATTTTGTGGGATCTTCTCAGATTGTGTGGAAATTTGTGGAGATTTTGTGGGATGTTTGAGGAATTTGGTAGGGTTTTGAGAGGTTTTAGGGAATTTGGTGGGAGTTTTCTGCCATTTTGTGGGATTGTTCCTTAAATTTTGTGGGATATTTCTGGAATTACGTGGGGGTTTTGTGGAATTTTGAGGGATATTGATGAGACTTGAAGAATTTTGAAGGATATTTGTGGAATTTTGTGGGAACTGGAGGTGATTTTGTGGGATGTTTCTGGAATTTGGTGACATTTTTAAGAATTTTGTGGAATTTTTGTGGAATTTTGTGGAATTATGAGGAGACTTGAAGAATTTTTTTTTATTTTTCTTAGATTGTGTGGAAATTTGTGGAGATTTTGTGGGATGTTTCTGGAATCTGGTAGGGTTTTGAGAAGGTGTAGGGAATTTGGTGGGAGTTTTCTGCCATTTTATGGGGTTTTCCTTTAATTTTGTGGGATATTGAGGAGATTTTGTGGGATGTTTCAGGAATTTGGTGACATTTTTAAGAATTTTGTGGAATTTTTGTGGAATTTTGTAAGATGCTGAGGAGACTTGAAGAATTTTGTGGGATCTTCTCAGATTGTGTGGAAATTTGTGGAGATTTTGTGGGATGTTTGAGGAATTTGGTAGGGTTTTGAGAAGTTTTAGGGAATTTGGTGGGAGTTTTCTGCCATTTTGTGGGATTGTTCCTTAAATTTTGTGGGCTGTTTCTGGAATTACGTGGGGGTTTTGTGGAATTTTGAGAGATATTGAGGAGACAAGAAGAATTTTGAGTCAATTATCTTAGATTCTGTGGAACTTGGTCAAGATTTTGTGGGCTATTTCAAATATTTGATATGGTTTTGAGAAGATTTAAGGATTTTTTGGTGACTTTTCTGCAATTTTGTGGGATTTGGCTGCAATTTTGTGGGATTTTTTCTGAATGTTGTGGGATTTTTTCTGAATGTTGTGGGATATTGATGAGACTTGAAGAATTTTGAAGGATATTTCTGGAATTGTGTGGAAATTGGAGGAGATTTTGTGGGATGTTTCTGGAATTTGGTGACATTTTTAAGAATTTTGTGGAATTTTTGTGGAATTTTGTGGAATTATGAGGAGACTTGAAGAATTTTTTTGGATTTTTCTTAGATTGTGTGGAAATTTGTGGAGATTTTGTGGGATTGTTCCTTGAATTTGTTCGTGTATAGAGACAATTTAGGGAATTTTGTGGAAGTTTATTGCCCTTTTGTTGGATTGTTCCTTAAATTTTGTGGGATATTTCTGGAATTACATGGGGGTTTTGTGGAATTTTGAGGGATATTGATGAGACTTGAAGAATTTTGAAGGATATTTGTGGAATTTTGTGGGAATTGGAGGTGATTTTTTGGGATGTTTCTAGAATTTGGTGACATTTTTGAGAATTTTGTGGAATTTTTTTAGAATTTTGTGGGATTCTGAGGAGACTTGAAGAATTTTGTGTATTTTTCTTAGATTGTGTGGAAATTTGTGGAGATTTTGTGGGATGTTTCTGGAATCTGGTAGGGTTTTGAGAAGGTGTAGGGAATTTGGTGGGAGTTTTCTGCCATTTTATGGGGTTTTCCTTTAATTTTGTGGGATATTGAGGAGATTTTGTGGGATGTTTCAGGAATTTGGTGACATTTTATAAGAATTTAGTGGAATTTTTGTGGAATTTTGTAAGATTCTGAGGAGACTTGAAGAATTTTGTGGGATCTTCTCAGATTGTGTGGAAATTTGTGGAGATTTTGTGGGATGTTTCAGGAATTTGGTAGAGTTTAGAGAAGTTTTAGGGAATTTGGTGGGAGTTTTCTGCCATTTTGTGGGATTGTTCCTTAAATTTTGTGGGCTGTTTCTGGAATTACGTGGGGGTTTTGTGGAATTTTGAGGGATATTGAGGAGACAAGAAGAATTTTGAGTCAATTATCTTAGATTCTGAGGAACTTGGTAAAGATTTTGTGGGATATTTCAAATATTTGATATGGTTTTGAGAAGATTTAAGGATTTTTTGGTGACTTTTCTGCAATTTTGTGGGATTTGGCTGCAACTTTGTGGGATTTTTTCTGAATGTTGTGGGATTTTTCTGGAATGTTGTGGGATATTGATGAGACTTGAAGAATTTTGAAGGATATTTCTGGAATTTTGTGGAAATTGGAGGAGATTTTGTGGGATGTTTCTGGAATTTGGTGACATTTTTAAGAATTTAGTGGAATTTTTGTGGAATTTTGTGGAATTATGAGGAGAGTTGAAGAATTTTGTGGGATATTTCTCAGATTGTGTGGAAATTTGTGGAGATTTTGTGGGATGTTTCTGGAATCTGGTAGGATTTGAGAAGGTGTAGGGAATTTGGTGGGAGTTTTCTGCCATTTTATGGGGTTTTCCTTTAATTTTGTGGGATATTGAGGAGATTTTGTGGGATGTTTCAGGAATTTGGTGACATTTTATAAGAATTTAGTGGAATTTTTGTGGAATTTTGTAAGATTCTGAGGAGACTTGAAGAATTTTGTGGGATCTTCTCCAATTGTGTGGAAATTTGTGGAGATTTTGTGGGATGTTTCAGGAATTTGGTAGAGTTTTGAGAAGTTTTAGGGAATTTTGTGGGAGTTTTCTGCTGTTTTATGGGATTTTTGCATCTATTTTGTGGGCTGTTTCTGGAATTACGTATGGGTTTTGTGGAATTTTGAGGGATATTGAGGAGACTTGAAGAATTTTGAAGGATATTTCTGGAATTGTGTGGAAATTGGAGGAGATTTTGTGGGATGTTTCTGGAATTTGGTGACAAGTTTAAGAATTTTGTGGAATTTTTGTGGAATTTTGTGGGGTATTGAGGAGAGTTGAAGAATTTTGTGGGATTTTTCTTAGATTGTGTGGAAATTTGTGGAGATTTTGTGGGATTGTTCCTTGAATTTGTTCGTGTATAGAGACAATTTAGGGAATTTTGTGGAAGTTTATTGCCCTTTTGTTGGATTGTTCCTTAAATTTTGTGGGATATTTCTGGAATTACATGGGGGTTTTGTGGAATTTTGAGGGATATTGATGAGACTTGAAGAAATTTGAAGGATATTTGTGGAATTTTGTGGGAATTGGAGGAGATTTTTTTGGGATGTTTCTAGAATTTGGTGACATTTTTGAGAATTTTGTGGAATTTGGTTAGAATTTTTTGGGATTCTGAGGAGACTTGAAGAATTTTGTGGAATTTTCTTAGATTGTGTGGAAATTTGTGGAGATTTTGTGGGATGTTTCTGGAATTTGGTCGAGTTTAGAGACTATTTAGGGAATTTGGTGGGAGTTTTCTGCTATTTTATGGGGTTTTCCTTTAATTTTGTGGGATATTGAGGAGATTTTGTGGGATGTTTCAGGAATTTGGTGACATTTTTAAGAATTTAGTGGAATTTTTGTGGAATTTTGTAAGATTCTGAGGAGACTTGAAGAATTTTGTGGGATCTTCTCAGATTGTGTGGAAATTTGTGGAGATTTTGTGGGATGTTTCAGGAATTTGGTAGAGTTTTGAGAAGTTTTAGGGAATTTGGTGGGAGTTTTCTGCCCTTTTGTTGGATTGTTCCTTAAATTTTGTGGGCTGTTTCTGGAATTACGTGTGGGTTTTGTGGAATTTTGAGGGATATTGAGGAGACAAGAAGAATTTTGAGTCAATTGTCTTAGATTCTGAGGAACTTGGTAAAGATTTTGTGGGATATTTCAAATATTTGATATGGTTTTGAGAAGATTTAAGGATTTTTTGGTGACTTTTCTGCAATTTTGTGGGATTTGGCTGCAATTTTGTGGGATTTTTTCTGAATGTTGTGGGATTTTTCTGGAATGTTGTGGGATATTGATGAGACTTGAAGAATTTTGAAGGATATTTCTGGAATTGTGTGGAAATTGGAGGAGATTTTGTGGGATGTTTCTGGAATTTGGTGACAAGTTTAAGAATTTTGTGGAATTTTTGTGGAATTTTGTGGGGTATTGAGGAGAGTTGAAGAATTTTGTGGGATTTTTCTTAGATTGTGTGGAAATTTGTGGAGATTTTGTGGGATGTTTCTGGAATCTGGTAGGATTTGAGAAGGTGTAGGGAATTTGGTGGGAGTTTTCTGCCATTTTATGGGGTTTTCCTTTAATTTTGTGGGATATTGAGGAGATTTTGTGGGATGTTTCAGGAATTTGGTGACATTTTATAAGAATTTAGTGGAATTTTTGTGGAATTTTGTGGGGTATTGAGGAGAGTTGAAGAATTTTGTGGGATCTTCTCCAATTGTGTGGAAATTTGTGGAGATTTTGTGGGATGTTTCAGGAATTTGGTAGAGTTTTGAGAAGTTTTAGGGAATTTTGTGGGAGTTTTCTGCTATTTTATGGGATTTTTGCATCTATTTTGTGGGCTGTTTCTGGAATTACGTGTGGGTTTTGTGGAATTTTGAGGGATATTGAGGAGACTTGAAGAATTTTGAAGGTTATTTCTGGAATTTTGAGGAAATTGGAGGAAATTTTTTGGGATGTTTCTGGAATTTGGTAACATTTTAAAGAATTCTGTAGAATTTTGGTGGAATTTTTTTTAGAATTTTGAGGGATTCTGAGGAGACCTGAAGAATTTTGTGGGATTTTTCTTAGATTGTGTGGAAATTTGTGGAGATTTTGTGGGATGTTTCAGGAATTTGGTAGAGTTTTGAGAAGTTTTAGGGAATTTGGTGGGAGTTTTCTGCCATTTTGTGGGATTGTTCCTTAAATTTTGTGGGCTGTTTCTGGAATTACGTGGGGGTTTTGTGGAATTTTGAGGGATATTGAGGAGACAAGAAGAATTTTGAGTCAATTATCTTAGATTCTGTGGAACTTGGTAAAGATTTTGTGGGATATTTCAAATATTTGATATGGTTTTGAGAAGATTTAAGGATTTTTTGGTGACTTTTCTGCAATTTTGTGGGATTTGGCTGCAATTTTGTGGGATTTTTTCTGAATGTTGTGGGATTTTTCTGGAATGTTGTGGGATATTGATGAGACTTGAAGAATTTTGAAGGATATTTCTGGAATTTTGTGGAAATTGGAGGAGATTTTGTGGGATGTTTCTGGAATTTGGTGACATTTTTAAGAATTTTGTGGAATTTTTGTGGAATTTTGTGGAATTATGAGGAGGGTTGAAGAATTTTGTGGGATTTTTCTTAGATTGTGTTGAAATTTGTGGAGATTTTGTGGGATTGTTCCTTGAATTTGTTTGTGTATAGAGACAATTTAGGGAATTTTGTGGAAGTTTATTGCCCTTTTGTTGGATTGTTCCTTAAATTTTGTGGGATATTTCTGGAATTACATGGGGGTTTTGTGGAATTTTGAGGGATATTGATGAGACTTGAAGAATTTTGAAGGATATTTGTGGAATTTTGTGGGAATTGGAGGTGATTTTTTGGGATGTTTCTAGAATTTGGTGACATTTTTGAGAATTATGTGGAATTTGGTTAGAATTTTTTGGGATTCTGAGGAGACTTGAAGAATTTTGTGGAATTTTCTTAGATTGTGTGGAAATTTGTGGAGATTTTGTGGGATGTTTCTGGAATTTGGTCGAGTTTAGAGACTATTTAGGGAATTTGGTGGGAGTTTTCTGCTATTTTATGGGGTTTTCCTTTAATTTTGTGGGATATTGAGGAGATTTTGTGGGATGTTTCAGGAATTTGGTGACATTTTTAAGAATTTAGTGGAATTTTTGTGGAATTTTGTAAGATTCTGAGGAGACTTGAAGAATTTTGTGGGATCTTCTCAGATTGTGTGGAAATTTGTGGAGATTTTGTGGGATGTTTCAGGAATTTGGTAGAGTTTTGAGAAGTTTTAGGGAATTTGGTGGTAGTTTTCTGCCATTTTGTGGGATTGTTCCGTAAATTTTGTGGGCAGTTTCTGGAATTACGTGTGGGTTTTGTGGAATTTTGAGGGATATTGAGGAGACAAGAAGAATTTTGAGTCAATTGTCTTAGATTCTGTGGAACTTGGTTAAGATTTTGTGGGATATTTCAAATATTTGATATGGTTTTGAGAAGATTTAAGGATTTTTTTGTGACTTTTCTGCAATTTTGTGGGATTTGGCTGCAATTTTGTGGGATTTTTTCTGAATGTTGTGGGATTTTTCTGGAATGTTGTGGGATATTGATGAGACTTGAAGAATTTTGAAGGATATTTCTGGAATTGTGTGGAAATTGGAGGAGATTTTGTGGGATGTTTCTGGAATTTGGTGACATTTTTAAGAATTTTGTGGAATTTTTGTGGAATTTTGTGGGGTATTGAGGAGAGTTGAAGAATTTTGTGGGATTTTTCTTAGATTGTGTGGAAATTTGTGGAGATTTTGTGGGATGTTTCTGGAATCTGGTAGGATTTGAGAAGGTGTAGGGAATTTGGTGGGAGTTTTCTGCCATTTTATGGGGTTTTCCTTTAATTTTGTGGGATATTGAGGAGATTTTGTGGGATGTTTCAGGAATTTGGTGACATTTTATAAGAATTTAGTGGAATTTTTGTGGAATTTTGTAAGATTCTGAGGAGACTTGAAGAATTTTGTGGGATCTTCTCAGATTGTGTGGAAATTCGTGGAGATTTTGTGGGATGTTTCAGGAATTTGGTAGAGTTTTGAGAAGTTTTAGGGAATTTTGTGGGAGTTTTCTGCTATTTTATGGGATTTTTGCATCTATTTTGTGGGCTGTTTCTGGAATTACATGTGGGTTTTGTGGAATTTTGAGGGATATTGAGGAGACTTGAAGAATTTTGAAGGATATTTCTGGAATTTTGAGGAAATTGGAGGAAATTTTTTGGGATGTTTCTGGAATTTGGTAACATTTTAAAGAATTTTGTAGAATTTTGGTGGAATTTTTTTTAGAATTTTGAGGGATTCTGAGGAGACCTGAAGAATTTTGTGGGATTTTTCTTAGATTGTGTGGAAATTTGTGGAGATTTTGTGGGATGTTTCAGGAATTTGGTAGAGTTTTGAGAAGTTTTAGGGAATTTGGTGGGAGTTTTCTGCCATTTTGTGGGATTGTTCCTTAAATTTTGTGGGCTGTTTCTGGAATTACGTGGGGGTTTTGTGGAATTTTGAGGGATATTGAGGAGACAAGAAGAATTTTGAGTCAATTATCTTAGATTCCGAGGAACTTGGTAAAGATTTTGTGGGATATTTCAAATATTTGATATGGTTTTGAGAAGATTTAAGGATTTTTTGGTGACTTTTCTGCAATTTTGTGGGATTTGGCTGCAATTTTGTGGGATTTTTTCTGAATGTTGTGGGATTTTTCTGGAATGTTGTGGGATATTGATGAGACTTGAAGAATTTTGAAGGATATTTCTGGAATTGTGTGGAAATTGGAGGAGATTTTGTGGGATGTTTCTGGAATTTGGTGACAAGTTTAAGAATTATGTGGAATTTTTGTGGAATTTTGTGGAATTATGAGGAGAGTTGAAGAATTTTGTGGGATTTTTCTTAGATTGTGTGGAAATTTGTGGAGATTTTGTGGGATTGTTCCTTGAATTTGTTCGTGTATAGAGACAATTTAGGGAATTTTGTGGAAGTTTATTGCCCTTTTGTTGGATTGTTCCTTAAATTTTGTGGGATATTTCTGGAATTACATGGGGGTTTTGTGGAATTTTGAGGGATATTGATGAGACTTGAAGAATTTTGAAGGATATTTGTGGAATTTTGTGGGAATTGGAGGTGATTTTTTGGGATGTTTCTAGAATTTGGTGACATTTTTGAGAATTTTGTGGAATTTGGTTAGAATTTTTTGGGATTCTGAGGAGACTTGAAGAATTTTGTGGAATTTTCTTAGATTGTGTGGAAATTTGTGGAGATTTTGTGGGATGTTTCTGGAATTTGGTCGAGTTTAGAGACTATTTAGGGAATTTGGTGGGAGTTTTCTGCTATTTTATGGGGTTTTCCTTTAATTTTGTGGGATATTGAGGAGATTTTGTGGGATGTTTCAGGAATTTGGTGACATTTTTAAGAATTTAGTGGAATTTTTGTGGAATTTTGTAAGATTCTGAGGAGACTTGAAGAATTTTGTGGGATCTTCTCAGATTGTGTGGAAATTTGTGGAGATTTTGTGGGATGTTTCAGGAATTTGGTAGAGTTTTGAGAAGTTTTAGGGAATTTGGTGGGAGTTTTCTGCCATTTTGTGGGATTGTTCCTTAAATTTTGTGGGCTGTTTCTGGAATTACGTGGGGGTTTTGTGGAATTTTGAGGGATATTGAGGAGACAAGA